>NC_064258.1:42267178-42594678 GCF_003254725.2 Canis lupus dingo | reverse complement strand
AGCTCAGGTCGTGATTCCAGGGTCCTGGGATCAAGTCCCACATTGGGCTCCCCATTGGGAGCCTGCTTCTCCCTCTGCCTACGTCTCTGCCTCTCTCTTTCTGTCTCTCATGAATAAATAATAAAATCTTTAAAAATTGGACAGAGGACCTGAATAGACATTGTTCAAAAAAAGACATACAGATAGCCCATAGGCACATGATGCTCAACATCACTTATCATCAGGGAAATACAGATTAAAACTACAAGGAGGTACTATCTCACACCTGCCAAAATGGATAAAATAAAAAACACAAGAAATAACCAGACTTAGCAAGGATATAGAGAAAAGGGAAGCTCCATGTACTATTGGTGGAAATATAAATTTGCGTAGCACCATGGAAAGCCTATGGAGATTCCTCAAAATTTTAAAATAGAAGTACCATATAATCCAGCAATTCCATTTTTGAGTATCTACCCCCTAAGATGAAAACATGAATTCAAAAAGATACACACACACACACACACACACACACACACACAATGGACTGTTACTCAGCCATGTAAATAAAACCTTGCTATTCACAACAGCATAGATGGACCTATAGAGTATCATGCTAAGTGAAATAAGTCAGACAGAGAAAAATAAATACCATAAGATTTCACTTATATGAGGAATCTAAAAAACAAAGCAAACAAACTAAACTAAACAGAAACAGACTCAGTTAAGCTGGGTCCTGGCAACTCCCACACAAACTCAATGTGTATGACTAAAATTCTTGGCCTTCTACTCACTTGTAGATACTCATTACCATTTCACCAAGGAGACCCACAAGACCTTGGACCTCAATTTGTGAAGATATTCTAATACCACATTTCCCTACCTTCAATCCCTTCCCTCCCCTTGGACCAGTAGTTAGTTTTTTGCATCTGAGGGGATGGGTTTTATTCTATGTAAGCACTTCCACTGAGCCTAGATTTTGAAAATACAAAGACATGTGCTTAACTGTTTAGCTTGTACATTTGAACAACTCCAAGCTACCACTGACATATACTATGGAGAGAGAACCCTCTTCAGAGTCATCGTGGATAATCTTACTCAACCCTGCAACAAATCAGCACAGCTGTGCCCACCTTGTTCTATTACATAGGAACCCCACAGCAAGAGTTGTTGTTCAAATATTATCTAGTATTTTAATCCTTAGCTAGATTTTCAACCATGGGCATCTACTCACTTAACCCTTCTAGCGGAATCTCTTTCCCATCCCTCAAAACGTAAGTTGATATCTTATCAAAATATGAAAATAAAAACATGGTCCCAACTTAAGTAATTCCTTCATTACCACACTATAAATCCCTTCAATTCACTGAATATTGCAACTGTAAAATAGTAAACACCATATACTGTTTCAGCAGAACAATTAGACCATAATCTTCCCATGCTAAGATGACTTATTACCTGACACCCAAGTCCCATCACATAATTATATGTCTTAATAATACCATGATTGATAGTCAGATTTCCCTCTTGTAGTCAACTTGAGAAAAATATGAATAAATATAGAAAATATCTATCTATCTTACAAGGGCTAAGATAGTCTTCATAGCCCAAGCTGATAAATAAAGAATCCTAGGAACGTACTTGCAGGTACAGCATCAAATGAGACCATAAAATTAATAGCTGTGCTCTTCCAGCATTGGAAAATCAAATAACATTGCTCTTTCCTTTGCACTTCTCTAGACTAAAATTAAGGCTTAGAAAGCACAAACCACAACCAATCAGCAGAAAGAGTGTGATATAGGACACTGAGCGTGAACAACATTGAGAGGAGGAGTACAGCACTGAGTCTCCAGGATGCACTCCCAGAAACCCCTGCAGAATTGGTCATCCAGGGGAAGCAGCCCAATCAGGAAAGTTAGGAACTGAAAAAGCAAGTGCCATTCAATACCCATTGGAGCTAGTGATCAGACTCAAACAAGGCTACAGAAAAAAGTCTCTCTACTACCAGATTTGCCAGCAGGGTGACTGCCTCCTTCTCATTTCTGCCTTCCAAACCTTACTGAGAAAGTCCAAATCATAAGGTCAACTGATTAAGGTTCTAGGCAGAAAGATGTCTCAGAAATGTACTTTTGGAATCTGCAGCCTCTGTAGTACAGGACAATGCAGTAAAAGGAGAGAAGATGTCCTCAGCCTTAACCTGCCACAGATTAAGTCATTAATTTAATCTACCTAATTTACCATATAGACCTGAAAACATTATTTTCCCAATAGTCTCAAACTGTATTCAATACTCCACAAAGTCTATCTTCCCTATGTCAACCTGGACCCATAACCACACCCACAGGTATAAACATGATAAATATAATAGCTAATAGTAACATGTACTTAATTCATTATTATTATCCCAATTTTAAAGTTGAAGACACTACGAAACAGAGAGCTGAAGTAATGTGTCCCAGATGACAAAGTTAAAAAGTGGCAGAGCAATCTGCCTCCAAAATTTGTGTAATCTCTATAAATGGAAACCACAGAAAAACCTGCAGTCCAGACTCTCCAGACAGGAGATGTATGAGGCATGCATAGGTTATGTACACACAACCAGGTATCCTTGAATTCAGATGTTCGGATATTTTACTAAGCTCAGTACCTTAATCTCTTGCCAAGAGGAACCCTAGATAGACAGTGCTTATCACTGTCCTTCCTCTTCACTCCCAGAAAGTGCTGGACCACAGAAGATGGATTGCTAAAAGAGAACATGAGGGGGGCATCTGGGTGGCTCAGTAGTTGAGCATCTGCCTTTGGCTTGGGTCACAATCCTGGAGTCCCAGGATCAAGTTCCGCATTAGGCTCCTTGTTGGGAAGCTTGCTTCTCCTTCTATGCATGTCTCTGCCTCTCTATGTCTCTCTTGAATAAATAGATAGAATCTAGAAAAAAAAAAAAAAGGAGAGAGAGAACATGAGGAGCTGAAGCACTGATTTCCTTGGACATATAGCCATATATCGTTGACAACACATGATCCACCATAAACAAGGACTCAGATATTTTTATTCATGTTCAGATTCTGTTTGAATAAGGATGGCCCTTTAGGAAGTTAGTTCTACCATGAGAGATAGAGGAGACATGAATTGTCCATGTAGAAGGGACAGCAAGAGAGCTCCAGTATGCCAGCAGAGAAAGAAGCCTTACTCATAGCTGACCTTGGACTCAGCACCAGAGCCTGCCTCACAGCTCACCAGCCTTAATCTCTGCCCGTTGGTCAGCAAAGGTCCCAAGCCCTTGGGCCAAGCCTTAAATTTCCCTTCATCCAGCAATCTTGCCTTTCCAGATTCCTGCCATTATCAGACTCTATCTTGACAACAATCTTCTTCCTTCCTTCTTTCTTTCTTTCTTTCTTTCTTTCTTTCTTTCTTTCTTTCTTTCTTTCTTTCTCTTTTAATTTTTTATTTAAATTTAATATACCAACATAGTATAACACCCAGTGCTCATCCCATCAAGTGCCCTCCTTAGTGTCTGTCACCCAGTTACCCCATTCGCTCCCCCCACATCCCCTTCGGCAACCCTTTGTTTGTTTCCCAGAGTTAGGAATCTCTCATGGTTTGTCTCTCTCTCTTAATTTAATCTGTGTTCACATTCTTGCCCTCCCAAACCTGCCACTGTCCCTCAAGGACTGGACATAGATACATATGAAACAGTTTTCTCCTGCTTCACAGTTTTCGGAGGATTAGTTTCATGTAGCTTCCATAACACAAAGACAGGCAAAGCGACCTTTTTGTGAGCAAAGAAATAGAACTCCCAAGAAAAATTTGGTCTTCAAGTGTTTGGGATAGTTTTACTCAAAAAATGTAATGTTACCATTTCAGGAAAGAAAAAAAAACAATCTTTAAGACTTTTCAAAGGCTCATTGGCCATCAAATAGTCCTTATAAAACTGGCTATAGTATAAATTAATCAAAATTACATACCTTTAATGTCCCTTAAAAATCTAGCATTTTATATTTTTTAAGGACCCACTGAACCTTCAAAGCTATCAGGGAAAGGAGAAATAAGAAGGTAAAGGATGAAGGATATAAGAATTTGGGGAGGAGTGAAGAGGACATTAGAAAGGGAGCAATTTATGGAGAAAGAATAATATAGGCACAGAATGGAGCAACTGAAGTGGAAGATAAGAGGAAAATGAAAGAGAATATGAAGAGGGTAATGATGGTGGCAGACAACAAGAAGGGAATAAACAACAAAAGATACTTGCTTACCTACAGAACACATATACACGTTGCTCATACACTCACACACAGTCCCACTTTGCTACTTTCGAAACTCGTTTATGCATTTCAGCTAGTGAATCTTCATCTAGCAAATAAATATAGCAGAAAAGGCTAGCCTGAAATTCAGAAAACCCAAAATCTAGCCTCCATTGTGCAAATGGCTAATTGTATGTGACTTTTAGCAAGTTGCCTAATCTTTTTTCATTTAATCTCTGTATCTAAGGGCATAGACTTAAACATTTCCAGGCATGGGAGTACTGGGTCCTTACGGACAAAGAGAGCAAGAAGACACTGAAAGAGAAAAAAATGAGAACCAATGTACAATAAATGAAGAATGAAGTTCATCTAATTGATTCAAAACCCTGGCCTTGTAGGCAAACTAGCTGGAGCCCCATGGTTAGGCCACCAGAGATGTGGTCCACGTTCCTGTTTCCACCAGGAGCCATCAGGCTGATGCTCCAGGGGGATCAGTATGAGAAGAGTACCTGCTACTCTCTTCCAAAAGAAGCCTTCAAAAAAATAAATAAATAAAAGAACAAGGGGTCAGAGGAGAGTCCTGAATGCCCTCTTTTCCCCCTAATGTCTTCTGAATGCCTTTCCGCAGTGCTCCAGCAGCCTTTTCTGTTAGCCTACCAACCTGGTTACAGCTGTCTCTAGCTATTCTGGGCTATTGTAGAGGTGATATTAGGTGATGATTGATTATTATAATTATCATGGTGATGATGATAATAATGATGGCAATTATATTCAATAACTATGATAAGTAGAAGGAAAAAAAGAAAAAGGAATGAAAATAAAAAGTATGAAAAAGAGAATAGTTACCATATTCTAGTAGCTGGGCTAATTACCTTGTTCCTTGATTCCTTCAATAAATGTTTATGGCATCCCTATGGTCTACTGTGCTTGCAATACAGTGCTGTCAGGGCAAACATGATTCTCCTCCATCAGAGAGCTCACAGGAGAGGAAAAATTACAAACAAACCTGTGTCCTAATACATCACAATTGGTGCCGTGACAAGGAAACACAAAGGTCATGTAGATGCACACAGCCCAAACATGGATGGTCTAGAAGTTTTCACATTTGTGTGTTGTAAACATGAACTGATGGGAAGGGGACACAACTGTGGAAGCAGGATAACCATTTACAGATTATCATGGAGAACAAGGAAAGAATGTTGACACTATGGACTAGGGTAGTAGAAGTGGGTAAAGGGAAGAGAGTGGATGAATTGACAAGGCTTAGTGGTTAATTAGGTCTGGAGAGAAAAGAGGAGGAAGAAATCACGAACAAATGCCCAGGTCATAGAGTGGATAGACATTTACTTAGCTGGAGGACACAAGAAGCAGAACAAGTTTAGGATAATGAGGTCAACCTTAGACACATTAATTTTACATGTATACATGTCACCTGGCTGTAAATAATCAGTGGACAGGTGAAGATATAGGACTGCTGTAGGGAATAGAAAAAGAGGTGCTATTAGGGAAACAGGATTTCTGAGTCACACTGAGGGCTCAGAGAAAATCAGAGATCGTGATAGTGGCCCTCATCTTTGCAGTAACACACATTATCTCTTCTAATTCTTTTTTCAACTGTGTATGGTATAAACCATTATTCTCCTTTTTCAGTGGTGAAAAACAAGTCTCAAAAATGTTTTTTGCCTAATTCTCAACTCTTGTCTAAGTTGATATGTAGGGATGCCTGGGTGGCTCAGTGGTTGAGTGTCTGCCTTTGGCTCAAGGCATGGTCCCAGAGTCCTGGGATTGAGTCCCACATGGGGCTTCCCACAGGGAGCCTGCTTCTCCCTCTCCCTATGTCTCTACCTCTCTCTCTTTGTGTCTTGCATGAATAAATAAATAAAATCTTTAAAAAAAAAATCAATGAAGTGTAAACATAAATCTGAGCCCAAAGCTTACACTCTGACCATACCATGCTGTTCTCAGCAAAGCGCTCATTTTTGTCCCTTCCCAGGGTAATTGTTCTAAGGATACAAAAATAATGATAATGAAATGTAGATCCCCCCCCCCCAAGAAAATCAGTCTAGTGGATGGAGAGAGACATAATGGCCATTAAAATGGAATGTGCTTGAGGCACCTGGGTGGCTCAGTGGGTTAAGCATCCAACTCTTCATTTTGGCTCAGATCCTGATCTCAGGGTCATGAG
This sequence comes from Canis lupus dingo, assembly GCF_003254725.2. Classification (NCBI taxonomy): domain Eukaryota; kingdom Metazoa; phylum Chordata; class Mammalia; order Carnivora; family Canidae; genus Canis; species Canis lupus. The sequence continues at coordinate 42,588,276 of NC_064258.1, read as the reverse complement.
ATGGAGCCCCACCTGGGGCTCCACATTTAGCAGGGAGTCTGCTTGAGATTTCTTTCCTTATCCCTCTGGCTGTCCGCTCCCTCTAAAAAAGTAAGTAAATTAAATTAAATTAAATTAAATTAAATTAAATTAAATTAAATGGGATGTGGTAAAAATACAATATGATCAGGTAGTATAAAATCTATAAGAACACAGAGGAGGGACTCCTGGGTGGCTCAGTGATGAGTGTCTGCCTTCAGCTCAGAGCATGATCCCAGCGTCCTAGGATCGAGTCCCACATCAAGCTCCCTGTGGGAAGCCTGCGTCTACCTGTGTCTCTGCCTCTCTCTGTGTCTCTCATGAATAAATAAAACCTTTAGAAAAAGAGAGAGAGAACACAGGAAGGGACAGTCAAGGGAGCAGAGAGAAAACTATAGCTGGGTTAGGGTATTTGAATCAACCTGAAGGAATGAATAATCCCCAAATATTCCTTGAATGATGATTTTTTTCCCACATTTACAAATGAGGTGAAAAGGCTAAACTAATAAACTCTTGCCAACCAAACACATGTCTTTCCACTAAAGTCCCCAACGGTTGCCTGCAAGTGCAGCCCAGATGGAGGCCTGTTTCAGGGCCTAACTCCATAGTCGTGACTGCTTTGCTCATTTTGAACAACATACACACATGTCACAAGTCAAACAGCTAATTTGCTAATGTCATTCTCTAACACTTCCTTTTTATAACACCCCTCTGTAAAAAAATGCTGTTCTGTAGACAGTAGGAGCTATTCCTGGTAAGAACATCTTCATATTGAGGGAACTTTTCCTCTGAACTTTCAATATCACCCTGTTAGAATAACCATCTCTTGCTTCAGACTGCAGTTCCCCCATGCTCCACATAAGTCTATTCATTACACGTTAATGATTGTCATTTATTACCCCCTTGTTCATTGCTAAAATTAGGAATAGCAAAGTAATAAGAATCTACTTGGAACATGCTCAAGAAATAAGTTCCACATTGTTTCAAAGTTCCTCTTCTGACTTTATTGTGTCTTTTAGGGATAATTTTTTTTTCTCTTGTATAGAAAGAAAAGTTGTCTCTCTTTGATCACTAACTTACATACATACATCCACTATTTTAGATTAGAGAAAAAGAATGACTGATTTATTTTTTTTTAAAAAAAAGATTTTATTTATTTATTTATGAAAGACACAGAAAGAGAGGCAGGGACACAGGCAGAGGGAGAAGCAGGCTCCATGCAGGGAGCCCAATGCAGGACTTGATCCTGGGTCTCCAGGATCACGCTCTGGACTGATGCTTAACTGTTGAGCACCCAGGCATCCCAAGAATGGCTGATTTAGAAGAATTTGTATGGTCAAATCCTATTGTTTTACAATTTTGAGGATAGTTTGTACAACACAGCCAGATTAATTTCCTACAGCACTACCTTTGTATCACATTCCTGCTTAAGTGGATCCCTACTGCTACCATATCTCATTGAAATTCTTCCTTGATTACCTTGATGGTACTATCCATCAGTGCCTCTCAAACTTGGTTCTAATATTCTCCGCACAAGTTCTGCTCTAGCCAGTGGCATTTCCTGACTGAGCCCATCTTCTCCTCTTTACCCTACACTTGCATATACATGACAAACTCACTTCCAGCTCTGAGTCTTACTCCCTTATGCAATCAGTGTTTATTAACTTTCTACTATGGGACTCCTAAATATTTAAGACAGGGCCTTCCCCCTGAATAGCTTACACCACTAATAGGGGAGATGGGGCATCCAGGTTAATAATTACCAGAGTATGACAGGCACTCGACAAAGGTATATGTAAAGGCTGCCTCAGGGTCTAAGTAGAGTTAGTGCCCTGGACACCCCTCACCTTCCTGCCTCGTGGTATTCTACTTCCAATATCTGGTTCAAATCCTACCTCACTCATGGTTTCACTAAACCGCATCTGTCTCCATCATTTTCTCTCTACTCCTAACTTAAATTATACTCCTAATCTTCAATAAAGAAATCTAATTCTGAATGATAAACTCTCTTATATGATCCTTAGTACTTTCATGTGGGTTGGCATCAATTCCCCATTTATATTGTAAACTTCAAGGGCAAGGTTTGTTTATTCCTATTTCTTTACTTATTTCTTTATACCTAGCAGAGCAGGTAATTATTAAAGACATTTATATTTTATTTAAGTTTATTGTATAATGTACTCATGTCATAAAGATTAGATTTCAATCATTTCTGAAAGAGTAATAGGAAAACTTAATAAATGGACTGAAATAATATTTTTAATAGGAAAAAATTGCAGTTTGCAAAGGGAAAATATATAGGTCATGTATGTCTAGTGCAAATAATCAATTGATTTGGTCCTTATTTTTTTTATTTGGTCCTTATTTTTAAAAGCTAATTATTCACATCATGGACACCTGGGTGGCTCTTTGGGTTAAGCATCAGACTCTTGATTTCAGCTCAGGTCATGATCTCAAGGTTGTGAGATCGAGCCCTGCATTGGGCTCTCGACTTAGCATGGAGCCTGCTTAAGATTCTCTCCCTCTGCCCCTCAAGCCCCTGCCATTCTCCTGCATGCTGTCTCTCAAATAAATAAGTAAGTAAATAAATAAAATAATCCACATCATTCATTCATTCAGCAATTGTGTACTGAGGATCTACCATGGGATAAGTGCTGGTATTTCCTTCATGAAGTGAGTCTACCTTGAAGAGCTTCTGATTTGGGAACTCTCCAAGAAGGACAAAATCCTGCAACTTTACCTTCAAGGGTTTCCTGATGCCACAGAACCATCACTTATTTGGAGCTAAACCTACAATAGGTCATTTTAAGAATTTCTAAACTAAGAATATGCAAGTGTGTGTGTGTGTGAGTGTGTGCAGTCCTTTGCAGTTTTTTCTCCTTTTATTTACTAGGTCATTGATACGTTATGTAACGTGACTGCCTCCTGGTCAGCTCCAGCATGGACCACAAACAATGGGGTGGCTGCAGAAAGCACAAATAAAACAGTGGTATGCCACACTCCATTATTTTGCACGAGATTTTTCATGATTTCCTCAAAAAAAAAAAAAAAAAAAAACATAGGAATTAGTGGTTCTGAACTATTTATGCCCATAGCATTCTACTCCAATTTGACCATACAAATAGCTTATTGTGGCACCTGCATTAGACAGCAACCTTTTTGAAAAGTTCCACATAGCATTTCCATCCACCTAAACCAAGGGTTGACACCCAAAACACCAAGGGAATGCACCAGACTCCCACCATAGTTCTCTACATTCCTTTGTGACCTTTGAGGATTTATTTCTCTTAAGAAAAAAAGAAAAATGATCTTTGTTTTCCACATAAGCCAAATTGCCAGAAAACTTCCAAGAAAAATTTGGAGGGAGGAAGGAAATTGGAGGTGTAGGGAGAAGGAACATAAACCTCCTTCCATCTTTTAAAATTCCAGTACTCAAGAGAAAGCAGAAGCTCAAAAGCAATTGGAAAAAATAATTCCTTTATAAGCAGCCAGGTAAAATCTTACTCTAATACAGTCGCAGAGAATACTGTGGTTATTCAAACAAAATAAAGCAACACAAAAATGTTTGACCCATGAAGTTCACTGTATGCATGATACCACCAGTCAATGAGTGCTAGGCATATCTTCCAGTTCTGCACTGTCATATTAAAGGGTCAGATCTGCAGAGAAATCTTGACAAAGAATTTCATTGACCTCACAATACATTTTATGTTTCTCCTCAGAAATGTTTAATGTCTGCAATTACATGTCAGCCACCTGAGAGCTTCAGAACACTACCCAACTGCAGTCATCTGAAAGGAAACCAGTCAGAAAAGAAAACTGGGACTTTACTGTCCTCTGGTGGATACCCAGACTAAAGACTATTTCTGAATTATCTTTAGAAGTTTTTTGAGAAGTACTGTGAATAGCTGCATGTGGCTGGAGGAGGTTCTTGTTACTTAAAACAAGCAAACAATGCTTAATCCATGCCATGTATACACGACCCTTTTGACAGCTTAAATAATCCAGTGCACATTCACCTACATCAGACTGGATTAATATTAAAATCAAGGAGTGATTTTTAAAATATTTTAGTTGTTCATTTTAAGAGCTCTTAATTCCAATGTTCACATTAAAAGCATTTTTTTGGTCAATGTGAAAGATGCTTATTGACATTTATTTCTAATACTAAATAATTACCACCACCATCTGTCGAAAGAAATGGAGACACCAGGATTAATTAAAAGAATGCTATTTCACAGGTCAACATTATACAAGCCATTAAGTACATTTGTGTATGTTGTTTACAGATTTGGTTTGTTTTTGAAACTAAAATTTCTTTAAATATTGTCTTTATGCTTAAATTTCAATGTGGCTGAAGACAACTCTGGAAAGAAGATATGCAGATGGCTAACAGACACATGAAAAGATGCTCAACATCAGTCATCATCAGAGAAATGCAAACCAAAACCACAATGAGATATTACTTCATACTTGTCAGAATGGCTAAAATCAAAAACACAAGAATCAACAAGTGTTGGCAACGATGTGGAGGAAAGGGAACCTTTGTGCACTGTTGGTGGGAATGCAAACTGGTGCAGCTATTGTGGAAAACAGTATGAAGTTTCCCCAAAAAATTAGAAATAGAATTACAATATGATCTAGTAATTCCACTACTGGGTATTTACCCAAAGAATATGAAAACACTAATTCAAAAAGATATATCCACCCCTATGTTTATTGCAGTGTCATTTATAATAGCCAAATTATGGAAGCGGCCCAAGTGGCCATTGATAGCCGAAAAGATAAAGAAGATATGGTGTGTGTATGTGTGTGTGTGTGTATATATATATATTATATATATATATATATACATTATATATATATAATGGAATATGAATAAGCCGCGAAAAAGAATAAGATCTTGACATTTGCAATGACATGGATGGATCTAGAGGGTACAGTGTGAAATAAGTAAAATAAGTCAGTCAAAGAAAGACAAATACCATATGATTTCACTCATATGTTGAATTTAAGAAACAAAACAAATGAAGAAGAAAAAAGGACAAACAACCATATTCTTAACTATAGAGAACAAACTCATGGTTACAGAGGGTAGAGGGGACAGATGGGTGAAATAGGATAAGGGGATTAAGAATACACTTATCTGGGGATCCCTGGGTGGCTCAGCAGTTTGGCATCTACCTTCAGCCCAGGGCGTGATCCTGGAAACCCAAGATCGAGTCCCACGCCGGGCTTCCTGCTTGGAGCCTGCTTCTCCTCTGTCTGTGTCTCTGCTTCTCTCTCTCTCTATCTGTGTCTCTCATGAATAAATAAATAAAATCTTTTTTAAAAAAAAGAATATACTTATCTTGATGAGCACTGAGGAATGTATAGAATTGCTGAATCACTATATTGTACACCTGAAACTAATAGTGTATATCATTTTTTTAATTCAATGGGGATGAATTATTTTGAAAATCATTTTGTGTCTGTAATCATGGCTATAAATTGACTGTGTCCTGGACACTCCAAATGCGGCCCAATGAAGACCTTCTATATTCAATAAACTGAAAAATCAGTATATTCCATTTCCAGCCATAATAACATCACTGTAAAGATGAGCCACTGATGTCTGTTTTTATCCAAACCTAGCCCATTTGGAAGACAAGGGAAACAATATTTACTGAGCCCCTTTTCTGCCCAAGTATTATCTCATGTAACCCCATAGCAATACTGTGAGGTACCCATTGCTATATACATTTCAGAGCTGAGAGAACAGACTCAAAGCCCACATACAAGGCAGCCTGGGTGGCTCAGTGGTTTAGCGCCGCCTTCAGCCCAGGGCCTGATCCTGGAGACCTGGGATCGAGTCCCACATTGGGCTTCCTGAGTGGAACCTGCTCTTCCTCTGCCTGTGTCTCTGCCTCTCTCCCTCTGTGTCTCTCAAGAATAAATAAATAAAATCTTTAAAAAAAAAAAAAAAAAAAAAAACAAAGCACACATACAGAAAGGACTGCTAGCATTTACCACTCCACCCTCCCAGCTCAGGCTTCAAAGACATGATCTCACCCCTACCTTAGACTCTCTCTCAACGAGACTTTTCTACACTTAATAGAGAAAGGAAAGTCAAGGAGAAAATATCTAGAGCTTCACCCTTGATGCTGCCACTGACATACGCATAACCTGGGATACATCATAACCTTTTTAAACCTCACTATCTACATCTGTACAAGGGGAATAGTATTAGTCCCATATCTTTCTCACTTCATAGTCATTTAAATGAAATGTTTTTACTAGCAAATTTTTTGTACTGAGAAGAACTTATTTCAATTAGTATTCTTTAAGGGGGCTGCTTAGGGCAAAGAGCTCTGACTCTGGAAGTAGACAGAACTGGGTGCGAACCCCAGCTCCACACCTCGCCCACCAAATAACACTGCTCAGCAGCAAGCCCAAGAATACTGGCTGCTAAAGAGATCAGTAACAACCCTCTGCCAGTGTTGTTCTGAGGATCAAATTAATGTGGTAAATGTTCAACATATACTCATTAATTTTTATCTCCCCAATATCTTTAACTTGATCGAAACTTCGTCTATCTGAAATTCTTAAATCCGGCTGGGAAAAGGGACTAGATTCTACTCAGAGTCCCTTCCAGTCCTGTACTTTTTTTTTTTTTTTTCAGTCCTGTACTTTTGAAACCATTATTATATAAGACTTTCTAAAGTGCTTAGGAAATAGGGAGGAATAAATAGGAGGCTTCCATGATCTCATCATGATTATAGGAAGTGAAAGAAACTTCAAGAACACCTAGTCCAGTTTCTTACTTTAGATACAAAAAACCTTGGCCCAGTCTATTTGCCCCAAGAAAGAGCCAAGACTAGAATCCTATCCCAGTGGGTTCCAAAAGACATCATGATGCTTCTCTGACCCTACCCGAGCCAAATCTTGCTGAAGCACACACTGCTGAACAAGCTGACTTATAATATGGGGTTGGTAGATCAATCCACCCCTCAAATCCTGAAAGGTAGTATAATAATCAGGCCTCAGCTGAGGTAATGCCTTAAATGAACATCATTAGAGATATTTTTTTTATATCTGGATAGAAATAAGCCTATAGTCTTAAACACAACTTTTAAAAATCTGCAGGATTTATGTTCTGTGTAGAGAATGTGAATACATTACCCAAAACTGCTGCTAAGCACATTAGTGTAAAACTAAATAAATAAATAAAACCGGAAGGTCAGAAGGAATTGTTGTTGGCAAAACTGAGAAAGAGATGGTGTTTAGCTACAGAAATGCCCCCATCTCTTGGCTTATCCTTGGCTCCATATCCCCCATCTTTGGAATGTTGAAGTATTGTTCACCCAGTCACATCATGCTTTGTAGAAGGCAACCTCATTATATTCTTTCCTGAATTCATTACAGAATTAAAAAGCCCTGCCCAGGATCTATAATAGAATATTACCACAATTTAGTCCTTGCCAACATTCAGCATCCGAAGCATCCTGTCTCCCAGAATATATTACAAAGATATTTCATCATAAACTTAGTTGTCTTTCAGAAATGAATACAAACAGCAAATAGCACCTTGTTTGATCTAATTAGGCTGGAAAGGAACTTTGATCTGTCTTCCAAATTTAATAATGGGTGACCCATCATGTGTCGATTCTGCTTCCTTCCCAGCAAGCACCCCCTACTCCCTCAGATTTCATAGGCTTCCCCATTACTCTTTGTGGTGTGTTGTTTACTTGGGTGATTAGTTTAGTAGAATCCCTGCCTGGAGAATGATTTTGGATTTACTAGGCCTGATTTATTTACGTGCCAATGCCGCAGCAGCAGTACCAGGCATTTGCATTGGAAAACAAAAATTATTACCATTACATCTTTGGTGTCATACCTGCACATACATATTAATTATGAATGAAGATACATTGCCTTTCAAAAACTGACAATATTTTTTTGGTAGTAGCCTATGTCCATGTGCTTTCTGAGAAAATGGTAATATAATATTTTTAGGAGTATTGACTTGTCAATATAGCACTGTACAACCCCAACATTCTCAAGTACTAACCAAACATATGTTTAAAAGAAATATTCCACCACAGAGAGTAATACATAAACACAAATCTAAACTTTCCTTTTATCTACCTCAGTTAACATACATTTTAGGTGTATCTCTCCTTAAATTATAAACCCAGAAGTCAGGTCTGCTGGAGAAGTTCATAATCAGCCAGGGAACATTCCTATATTACTTATAACTTAATGACATATGCATTTGTATAGTTGTCTACATTAGACAAAGACTTGTTTTCAAGCTTCTGGTAATCCCTAGAAGTAGGAAAATATGGGTAGGCCAATCCAAGATTTTATAAAAAGAGACTTACAATACCCCAGTGTCCCCAAGATCCATTCAAAATATCACCTTAGAGAAGAGGCCCTTTTAATAAAATAGTCACTCAACTCTTTGGATGAGATCCCAAGGAAGATCTTTCAAACATCAAATTATACTGCACAGCAAATTTGCAGAGTTGAAATACATTTATGTCTTGTATCATCTCTTGGTAAAACAGAAAGGCAGGGAATTTGACTTTTGACTATCTTTCAGTAAGAAAGCAAGCTATTCTTTCTCCTTCACTTATTTTTAAACCCACTAAGCTTTTACTGGTAGTAGAAACATGGAAATAGTCTAGGAAAGAAATTCTAAAAAGTAGAACTGCATCATTCATTTTAAAATATTTTTCTGAAATTGTGAATGTTCCTTCCCTAAAAATTAGGTTGAATTAACAAGGGGTGCTCTTTAGGGCTGATTTGCCTCTCCTCTGCATGTTCCTGCAATTCAGGGGACTCTCACCAGCTAGATAATTATGACTTGCATTTTATAGCAAGAGCCCCAACATCTCTACTTTGTAGGGAAGAGAGAAAATTTGAGAGATCAGCTGAAGCAGAAGAACCAGACATTTCCCTGAGATTTATCTATAAAAACCAAGTTCTCTGTTTGAAATATATCATATTGATTAACGTATAATACATTATCATTGATCAAGTATTAGCTGCTTATCATTTTATATTATCTTATAATAAGGTATAACTTGAAATATTTTTTAAAAATTATTTAGAGATGGATAAGTATAGTTCCTACTCTCCAATTATTCTCAACACTAGTTTTGCTTCTCAGACCTTTCATAGAATTATTTGGTATATTTAGTCATTAGTCATGATAAGCCATATTTTCCCATAACAGCAAATTAACCCCCCAAATTATCAGGGTCTTAACACAGTAAAGATGTATTTCTCACTCAAGTCCAATACAGGTCAGAGGGCCTCTGCTTGACCTAGTTATTCAGGAAGCCAGGTGATGGACACTCACATCTCAGCATGTGGTCTCACTACCAAGACAGAGAAGAGAAAACATGAACTCAGTCTAAGCTTCATCCCAGAACTCACATAAATGACTTTACAACATTCAGCCTCAGCCAGTACAAATGACATGGCTCCAACCTAAGTAGAATGGAAGCTGTGAACTGTAAGTGAGCAAATTGATATTCAAAGAGTATCCCAGCATACCTGGAATCCTTTTCCTGAAAGTCAGAGACTCTCACACTCTACTCACTCAAAATTAGGTTTGGTACTCTTCACTTTAGACAGATGAAAACTGTCTTGAAACATGATAGCTCTTCCTTGTACGTGCCTCCTGCTTTTATAATCAAAAGCCATTGGTCAAATTGATTCTTGTTTTTCAAAGACAAGTCCAGTGTATCATTTAATTTCTCATTAAAAAGGCACTAATGATAATAGCAAGAGCTCTTGCTTAAAATAAACAGCAGAATCAGAACATAGCTCTAGCCTTTATTAGCTAAGATGCTTAACTTTCTGTACTTCTGTTATTTCAGCTTATTATGGGGATTGTTCTATTATTTAATTCCTTTTTAAAGATTTACTTATTATTTTAGAGCAAGAGCTCACTTGAGTGTGGAGAGGAGGGGCAGAGGGAGAGGGAGAGAGAGAATCTCAAGCAGACTCAGCTGCTGAGCACAGAGCCCGAAGTGGGTTCAATCTCACCACCCTGAGATCATGACCTGAGCCAATATCAAGAGTTGGATGCTTAACAACCAAAGGACCCACGTTGGTGCCTAAATGATAACTTACTTAACAAAAGAATAGATATCCTAACACATCTCAGTATGTGCCATAACACCTAGCATATCACCCTGCCCAGGTGTTCGGTTGATTTACAGGTACATCAGGAGTCTTTTTTTCACATTGGGTATATCATATATTCATTCTCATCAGCATAGATCTGGCATTGACTTTTACAGAAAACTGCAAGTTGTAACCAAATTTTTGACAGGTAAGTTTCAGTATTTCTGATTCTGTCAAGTGAGCTTCTGGCTCAGGTGAACTCTCCCTTAGCTTAGGGCATGAGGCTTTGATTAAGATGTTGATTTGTGAGGTCTCCCACATTAACACTCTCAGAGAATAACTTTGGTGCATCTGATCTTCTTTTTATAAAGAAGATAAAATGTTCCACTCATTGCACATCATATATTTTCTCTTAAAAGCTAAGCCAATCTTCATTTTCTGACCTAATCACTTCTAGCTTTCTCCTCTTGGCTTTTAGACATTATTTAGTCTGACCTTACCCTAGTTCTCTAACCTCATGTGGACTAAGGCTTGCAAAGACTAGTATTAAAGAATAACATATTTTGGACTAAACACAGCTGTCTTTACAGAGGAAATAGTTACAGGAAATTGAGAATGTTTTAAAACATTGCACACATTGCCCTCCTTCACATTCAGCCTTGAATCTAGACAGGTTTGTAACTACCTAGACTAAAGGAGAATGGCAGAAGTAACTCTGGCTAACTCCCAAAATGGGTTCTACAAGGTAATGCAACTTCTGCTCATACACTGGAACATTCATGCTTGAAGTACTGAACCACCACGCAAGGGCAACTATCCTAAAGCCATTAAGATGTTATGGAAAGGCCACATGTAGGAGGAAACCAAGCCACATGGAAAGGCCATTTGTAGTGCTCAGTAGCTCCAGTCTTTGCATTGTCCCAGCCCCAGATCTGACGTGTGAATGAAGAAGGCTTCAGCTGATTCCATTCAACCGTCTCTTTAGTCTTTCCAGCTGAAGAGGAGATGTTATGGAATACAGACAAGTCATCCACACTGTCCAGTCTGAGTGCTTGACCTAAATAATCAATTAACGTAATAAAATGGTTGTTCTAAGTCTTAAAGATTTGAGGTAATTTGCTATGCAGCACTAAGAACTGAATGAAGTATATGCCTACAGCTCCTACACTAGTTTTCTAAGGATGCTGTTAAAAAAAAAAAAAAAAAAAAAAAGTACCACATACTGCATGGTTTAAACCCATGTCTCACAGTTCTGGAAGTTTAGAAGTCCAATATCAAGGTATCAGCAGGATTGTTTCCTTGAGTGTCAAGAAAGGATCTGTCCCAGGCCTCTCACCTTGGCTTACAGGTGACTGTCTCCTCCTTGTGCTTTTCTTTTTTTTAAGATTCATTTTTTGTTCATTTATTTGAGAGAGCAAGAGAGCAGAAGAGAGCATGAGTAGGGGGAGGGGCAGAGGCAGAGGGAGAAGCAGGCTCTCCGCTGAGCAGGAAGCTCCAAGTGGGGCTCAATCCTAGGATCCCGGGATCATGAACTGAGCCAAAAGTAGATATTTAACTGACTGAGCCACCCAGGTGCTCCTCCTCCCTGTGTCTTTACATTATTTTTCCTCTGTGCCTGTCTTTGCTCAAATATTCCCTTTATAAGTGGACAGTAGCCATATTGTATTAGGGCCCAACCTAAAAACCTCATTTTAACTTGATTACCTTTTGACAGAGCATTAAACATCTCTGTCTTATGTCTCCAGATAGTCACATTCTGTCTCCAAGTACAGTCACAGTCTGAGGTAAGTAGAGGTTAAAATTGTAACACATGAATTATTGGAGTATATAATTCAACCCATGACAGGTCCAAAGGCAATTTACATATGGCTTTATATTGAGAGGCATTTACATATGGTATCTCTGAGGTAGGGAAAGAAATTGCTTAAAAAGATTATTGGGCAAAGTTCCATCTTTTTATGCACATAAATATGGTGTGTGTGTGTGTGTGTGTGTTTTGAGACATGAATGGATTTTTTAAAGATTTTATTTATTTATTCATGAGAGAGAGAGAGGCAGAGACATAGGCAGAGGGAGAAGCAAGCTCCCAGTGGAGAGCCTGATGAGGGACTTAATTCCAGGACCTGAGTCAAAGGCAGATGATCAACCACTGAGCCACCCAGCCACCCAAAACATGGATGGATCTTGAGGGAATTATGCTAAGTAAAATAATGAGACAAAGAAAGAAAAATACTGTGCAATATTACTTGTATGTGGGATCTAAAAAAAAACAAATTTTCAGAAAAAGAATAGAATGGTGGCTACTAAGGGCTGACACACAAGGAGAAGTGGGGAGATACTAGTCAAAGGGTATAAACTTCCAGTTTTAAGATGAATAAATTCTGGGGAATATAATGTACAGCATGGTGACTATACTTAACAATACTATGTTATATACTTGAAGTTTCTGAGAGAATAGACCTTAAATATTCTTATCATATGCACACACATACACACACACACAAATGGTAATCATGTGAGATAATAAAGGTGTTAACTAACCCTACGGTAGTAATCATTTCACAATATATACATATATCAAATCATCACATTGTATACCTTAAACATACACAATATTATATGTCAATTATATGTCATTATATTTTGGGTGATGGGGGGGGTGAGAGGAAAAGCAATCAGATTCAAGTTCTAGGCATGAAAAACATAGTAATAAAGATGAAGAATATGTCAGATCCAAGAGCTCAGAGAAAACTAAGCTGGAATAAATAACAAAACACATGTGTATGCACAAATGCATGCACACCTAGGCACCTCATACTCAAACTATGAAAACAAAACACAAATAGGAAATCCTAAAGACAAGAAAAAAGGGAGAAATACTTTCAATTGGGAGACAACTCTCCATTTGTCTCTTGTTTCTAAATGTCTCACAAAGGGAGGCACTGATTGCCTATTGTTACAGACTATCTGTATAATTGTATACAAAACAACTTAAGACAGAAATGCTGTCTCCTGCTATAGCAAAGAGCAGGTTTGCTTCCAGTCATAGAAGATACAGTGTCTCTCTCCATAACAAAGGTCAAACAGGCTTACTCCTCATTATAAAAGATTTGGTTCCCCTAAATTAAGGTTTCCTCTCCTGAGGTCCCTCTGGGACCATTTGCCTTGTCATTGTAGGACTTGGGGGCAAGTGGAACACATGCAAATATACTGGTATTCATGCTACTTTCTGTGCCATGAGTAATAAAATTCTTTGTTTCTCCCTCAGGAGTCTTGTATCATCTGCCAGCTTCGATGAACCTGTAGTGAGCTAAACTTGTAGCCTGCAAGTAGAGTAAAATCCTGGACCCTTTACTGTTCCTTACAGTATGAAAAAATTATAGTAGACTTCTCATCAGAAAACATGCAACACAAAATACAATGGGGTACTGCTTAAAAGTGCTGAAAGAAAAAACTGTCAACCCATTGCTCTATTCTAAGGATGTCTTTCAAAAAATTAAGGAGAAATAGACTTTCTCAGATAAGCAAAACTGAAAAGACTCATTGCCAACAAATCTGCACTATAAGAAATAGTTTTTAAGGATTTATTTATTTATTTATTTATTTGAGAAAGAGAGCATGAGCAGGAGGGTCGGGGGGAGAGAATTTCAAGAATACTTCACACTAAGTGCAGAGCCCCACTCAGCTCAATTTCATGACCCTGAGATCACGACCTGAGCCAAAACCAAGAACTGGACACTTAACTGACTATGCCACCCAGGCACACTGGAGCATAAGAAATATTAAAAGAGTTCTTCAGAAGGAAAGAACATGATAGCAGACAGAAACTTGTATTTACACAAAACCATAAAGTATGTTAGAAATGGAATGAATAAATATTGGATCTCCTGGACACCAATACCTGCCCCAGTCATCCCTAAATTTGTCTTTTCCCTTTGGAGACTAAGTAGACAGTCACCCCAAGGGGGTGGGGGGAAGGGACAAGTCCTACAACCATGTCAGGAAACCCAGAAAAAATGTGCACAAATGGTATTGAGACCAACCACATCATAACAACATTGGATACCTTTACGATAGTGCACGGAAGATTCAGAGTTGAAGTAATTCCCATCTGGAGGTGTTGATGAATATATCAGTTCCCAGGGCTACAGCTTCTGCAAAAGGAATTCAGGCTCTGCCTAAGGACTTGAGCAGCATTCCTTTGGCTAAAACATAGAATAAGAGAAAAGGGAAAAAGCAGATATTCTGTGAGAGGAACTTCATCTTGGGAACTTCTAACGCTTCATAGAAACAAGAAGTGGACTTCACAATGGAAGGAGTTCCACTTAGTTTGTAGGGTGGCAGCAAACTTGGGAGTTTATCATGTTCACTTAGACTACATGCCATTTGGATTATGCTGATGTCTGGTGAGTTTCATTGGATAACATGTCTACGGCTGCCACTTTGTGCTCACCAATATCTAGTTCTCTTCTTTCTAGGCACATGGAAGACTATGCTTCCCAGACTCCTACAGTTACACAGGGTCACAAGAAAACTTCTAGCCAATGAAATAGCAGCAGAAATGGTATGTGTCACTTCCAAGCTGAAACCATGAAAAATTTCTAACAACCCGTTAGCTTCTTTTTATCTTCATCCAAGAATGTGGAGGTCTTGTATGGAGTTGGTAGACAAGATTAAAGCGGTCTGAACTGCTGAGCCATCACAAGGACCACGCTTGCCCTGGTAAGTTGCCTGGTCATATAAATTTTTTGTGTGTCAAGCCACTTGGGGAAAAAAATTAACACAGGAAATTAACAACTTTCTGAAGTTTGCTTTTACCTAAACCTCTCTCCATAGTTTTAAAATAGTTTCTAAGATACAAAAGGAAAGAAAAACAGAAGGCAAGGATTAAAAAACCACCTTGAGTAGAAATAGTTCTGAATTCTTGTTCAGTTTTTTTTTTTTTTTTCAGATATGTCAGCAAGCATGAGGCCATCTTTGGTTCTGATACAACTGTCATTGATCATGTTCATGAGTGTAGCTATGATACCAGGTCTAACCTGTATATCCTCACTTGTTTTCTATGTCAGAAGAACACAATAGTGAAAAGCGATGTTCTTAACGTGATGAAAATCTCTCCAATTCACAATCAGTTGAAAATGCTACGGGCCCACTGCCAGAGAGCATTCTTATGCTGGATCTTTTTCTCAGCACCCTAAATTAACCAGCTGGAATTCCCTTTTAAGTGCCAACCTATTCAGCCTTTCAAAATGCAGTTTTTCTTTTAGTGGGAGATCTGCCTCTCGTCATAGAGATGGAACAATGCATTCTTGACTTCTCCCACAAAGCAGACTTTTTTGAAACAATAAACTCAAAGGAAGGTAAAGACAGATCCCAGAGCACTTGTTTCAGGCAGGATATATGGACCCTGCCCATAGATCAAGGCAGACTCCTAGAGCACTGACTGTCACCTCACAAACGCTTCAGCAGTAACAGCCAGGCGTGCCTGCCTCATAAGTAATTCTTCAGGGCAAAATAAGTCAAGAGAGAAAGAGCTCTTGTAAATGACTAATTGAACTAATTAAGTCTACTGATGAAGAAGAGCTCCCTGGTCCAGAAGCAAAACACTTGGCACGATGTTTCAAAAATGAAGAAATGCATATTCTTCTGGTATATCTCAAATTCTTGTTTGGGAAAATACAACGCACTACTCAACATCATTGTAATGCCGAGATACCCAACATTAAAAAGAAGGACAGGCATATATAACACTATAAAACATACATTTCAAAAAGATTAAGTGATGTAAGAGAAGTTTTTTCATTTATTTGTTCAAAAAACATTTATTGCACATTTATTTTATGCCAGGCTTTGAACTGACCTAATTTACACAAGGGATAATATTTTGAGATATCAATACTTTGTCCTCCTTGCATTTTTCCCTTTTCCCAATATAACAGAGTACGTATCCTGCAGAGTGTGGCTACCGAGTCAAACTATCATGCTTCATTCCATAGCTGTCCCCCTACCAGCTATGTGACTTTAACAAGCTAATCTTTGCGTTTAAATTCCCTCATCTATACAATGAAGGATGATGAAAGAGTCAATATATGTAAAGTATTTAGAACGGTGTTTGTAAGACAATAGTAGCTCAGTACTACCCATTATTATTTGCTATTTTTATTTCCTTATCCCAAATTCAAACTGGTAGCTATTCCTTGTCTCAGAAGTATATGGCAGAGAATGGTGTAAATGTCCCCAAAAATCACTCTGAGGGCCTAAAGGAATCAATATCTTAGCATACTGTGAGGAGGCTCTGAGTGCTTAGCTTGCCGCTGGTCTGAACCCCTCCCTGGAGGAGCTTCGTCACATAGTTCCATTCCTGATTAGTACAACAGCCCTACATTCCTCTAGGGCAGCAGAGCTTGCTCCTGATTTTTGTCAATCTGCTCTCAGAAAACCTTCCCTCAGGGGCACAGCTTGTCATTCACGCTATCTCCTCTCTGGGCAACCGGAACCAGGCCTATGTCCTGCTGCTCCCTGGATCAAGTCCCATCAAGTGCTTGATGGCCTCAGCTACTTCTGGTGCAGAGTAGGTTTTGACCTGTTCCATAAAAATCAAGGTTTTGACCCACTTCCTATTATGTCCCTACGATGAACCAAATGTTTGTGTCTTCTCGAAATTCATATGTTGAAATCCTGACCCCCAATGTGATGGTACTGGGAGATAGGGTCTTTGGGAAGTGATTAGGCCTTGGAATTGGAGCTCGAAAATGGGATTAGTGCCTTTATAAAAGAGGCCCCAGAGAGCAATCTTCCCCTTCAGCCACAGGGGAATACAGTGAGAAGACAGCCATCTACAAATCAGAAATTGCGCCCCACTCCCCTCCCCCAGACACTGGACCTGCTAGCACCTTGTCTTGGACCTCCCAGCTTGTTATAGCACCCTAGACAGACTAAGACACTCACTTTGGCTTCTTTTCGCTTCTTTTCACATTAAAGGAAAGTCTCTTCGCCTCCCAGTAGTACGCTAGAGCCAGTTTGCACTCGCTGGGAGAATAGACCGTGCTAATCTCTTCCTAATTCTGTTCAGTAATGAGATGTTGGGAGCTTGAAAGTAGCCATAGTAGGCATATTTATGTACACCTCAGAGATTCTGCAAGTCCTGCAGATCAGGACTTTTTATTTTTCCGGAAAGCTGGTTTACCAGCATACCACTGTCTTTGCCTCAGACACAGAATTCCTGCATCTTCCCTGACTCTTAAAGACCCTACTGTAGGCCATACCTCGGCCTCTCAGTTAGGAAGAAAGGTTGAACAATATTCTCCTAAATTGGTCTCTCATGTAATTTCAGATTCTCCTCCACACTGCTGCCAAAGTAATCTTTCTAAAACACAAATCTCATCTGATATGCAAAGTTTAAACTTTAACATGACATTCAAAGTCCTTCTAATCAGGCACCAATTTTTCTTTTACCTGCTTTTATCTTAATATATATTCATCTCATTTCCTTCCACTTTCCTCCAGATCCCAAATATGCTAAAGCACTTATTATTCCCTAAAGATTCCACACACTTTCAGACTCTCCTGCCTCTAATCTATACTGTTGCCTTAGCCTGGAACATCCTCTCTTTGCTTGAATGCACCCTCTGCTCCAAAGCTTTCCTTGCAATAGTGGGCAGAATGACAACTTTGTTTCTCTTCTCTCATTCCTCTATTGAGCACTAGTTCCATTAATTCCAGATGGCTATACTCATGTTTTAATTTCCTTGCTGTGTTACACTCCCAAAGGGTCAACTGGGTGACCCATCTTTGTATCTACTAGACAAAGTAAGTACCCAGCAAAATATTGGTGCTCAAACATTTTTGAATGACTTAATGAAGATCTAGAAGAGGCACCAAAGGACAACCATGACAACAAAAGTTCTGTCTTCCTCTTCCCCTCCTGAACGATTCACCCCAAAAGCCATTAGGTGGGGCTGGGCAAGAAAGAAGTCTATGCCATTTATGAGAGGAGGGGAGGGAATGCAGCTGAAATGCCCAGAGCAGGGTGCCAGGGGCTGAGCAAGGGAAAGAGGGTATCCAAGAGGTAGGGCAAGAGGGAAACCTGGTATACTTTTAGATTTCAAGTGAGGTATAAAGGACATTCACACTGAGATGTGCTAAAAGATCAAAAGCCAAATTAAGGGGCTTCCAGGAGCAAAAGCCAGTGGGGGGAATGAAACATCAAATAATGGTAGCAATGGATTCTAGTCCATGGAATAATGTAGAAAAACATAAATCCATATGGATATAAACAAGTATATAAATTAATTCAAGTTTGCTGAGGAATGCAATACTTTCACAGATTCAAAGTACTTCCCACAAAGTACTTGTTAATTACAAAGGGAAAATGAGCAACTTTAGAAGACTAGTAGACACTTATATTAATCAAGTGAACAAACATTATCAGAAACATTATCAGAGGGACACCTGGGTGGCTCAGCGGTTGAGCGTCTGCCTTTGGTTCAGGGCATGATCCCAGGTCTGGGATCGAGTCTCACATCAGGCTTCCTGCATGGAGCCTGCTCCTCCCTCTGTCTGTGTATCTGCCTCTCTTTCTCTCTCTCTCTCTCTCTCAAATAAATAAATAAAATCTTTAAAAAAAAAAAACATTATCAGAAATGGGACAAATAGAAACTGTGCTTCCCTGGGTAGAATGCAATGAGAAGAATGAAGTCACTTGTTTGATATTTCTGCCAAAGATGCATGTCTTGAATGTAATCATGGGGAAACATCACACAAATCCAAATTGATGGACATTCTACAAAATAACTGGCTTGTAATCTTCAAAAGTGTCAAGATGATGGAGGTTAAGGAAAGAAAGAGGAACAACTTTTCCAGACTTAACGAAACAAATATACATGACAGCTGAAAACAACATTTGATTCTGCACTGGATCCTTTTGCTGTAAAGAGTAATATTACCAGGACAATTGGCAAACTTAAATGGTGTCTGCATTTTATATGGTGGTAATGTAGCAGTGATGATTTTCTAATTTTGATGGTTATATTGAGGACATCTAGGAAAATGCTCTTATTTTTTGGAAATATATCATAGAATATTTAAAAGATATAGGGCATCATATCAGTAATTTGCTTTCAAGAGAATCAGGGAAAACGTTCTTTACATTGTGCTTATAACTTTCCTGTAAATTCTAGAATAAAAGCAATAAGACTGTGTTTATACATAAATTATTCCTTGACATTGATAATGCATCATTACTGGAAAACCAGCCAGCCACATTGGTTCTATGTGCACACTATTTGTACTAAGTATCAGAAATAAGACATTTTGATTTTCTTTCTCTTTTGGTATATTTGAAGCATATCATTAGCTGTAAAAAATATATATATACTTTTTACTTAATAAATACTCTTTCTTAAAACTTCTATATATGAGTGTTGAATTTTTCTAGTAAAAAAATTATATTTTGGTTTTGTTTCAGTGCTTTTTTTAAAAAATTGATGGTAGCAGAAAATATTAATGTCTTTAAAACCCTGACTTTCTTGCTGTATCCACATTTGCTTTCCGTGTTTTTGTGTAATTGATAAAATTAGTTTAGACACTCTTGCTTGTGGTGTTTTGAAATAGAAATGGAATACGTCAAAGCAGTCAACCACAAACATACACACCTACCCTCAGAGGGGCCAAATGCAGCTAAAAGGTTATCAGACATCAGGCAGGGACAGATGAGGTTTACCAACTCATTTGCCCAGCCAGTCACCTTCCTACGAAACAACATGCCCCCCTCTGTTTGAATCACTCTATTTCCTTGATTCTAAGATCATGTTTTTTATACTTATTTCTGAAATAAAAATTAATTCTGCAATCTCTGTCAAAACAAATTTGCCATCTGCAAGGTACTAGTTATTATTGTAACTAATGTAACTAGTGTTATAACTAGTGTTGTAATTTGTTATGGCCTCTACACGTATGAACTTAGCTAGATCTCTTGATCTAGAATTTTTAGAGCTATGAAAGGTTATTATGAATCCATGAAGAATTGCCTCTGAAGGTCTAAACACCTGCCTATCAGACGCATCGGGTTGTTTACCTTTCAGAGACTTTTCAGAAATTCATAAATCAAGTAAGGAAAAAGTGAAACAACAAATTTAGACATAGTATTCTTCAATGTGTCTCAAAGGTATAGTAGCCAGTCATTCTCCTAGTGCTAAGGAGGTCCAGAGCAGGAGTATGGGTTATAGGAAACCATCTGTCATTATTATATTATGCATCACTGTGAACACTAAAAATGATTCAGGAGAAATGCTAGATTCTGAAAATGACAAAGATTTAGACTCAAACTTCAGGAAATAAAATAAATTTGTATAAGTAAACACATGCTATTGTCAGTTTTAAAAATAGTCTACATTTAATGCATTTTAATCTTATAAAAGTTGTATATATTGGCATCATGGAATTTTTATTGGCATCATGGAATTTTTAAAAAATAAAGGCACCAGTTCCATAGACAATGTTCCCTGACATAGTGCAAATAGTATTATGCAAATAGCTCAATACAATCACTGGATGTATTTCTGTCGGTTCACAATCACCTTTTCCCTTCTGAATTCTTTTCCAACTGTGGCAACAGAAGACCAAAACCTAGTAATGTTCTGGACACATAGATAGTTCTCCATAAATATTTGCTAATTAAACAAATAAACTAATTAATTGAGTTGAATCAGTTCATCCACATAAAAAAGAATGCATATTGATGCCTAAGAAAGTTTATATTAGCTCTGCCCTCTACTGCTTCTAACTCGAAAGATTTTCCAAGTCTCATTTTCATTTCTATTTATGTGACCTTTAAACTCCTTACTATGGGACTTTTTGTAGTTCTATGAAAAAAAAAATGCATCTTATAGATCATATTCAACTACAAAAGAAACTTGTCAGAGAATTTTATTCTTAAAATAACAAAACACCTGTCTGTTTTGAAAGCTAACCTATAAACCTATTCCTTTTTAGATTATATTTCATTATGCTGTTTTGATTAGAACTCGGTTTTACTATGCCCTAGGGTGCCAGCATGAAGAGTTAGGTTGAAATAAAATTCTGATTCATGGACTAATGAAAATCTTGATACTTCACTTCCAACATGACCTTTATCTTCACTCCAGTGCTCTTATTCAAGGAGTTAAAAGTCATAACTGGCTCAGGGAATACCTATGTTCCCTCTGTCTTCCATCTCCTAGATGCCACTGTTTATAAGTATACAGCAGATGCATATGAATAAATATGAATTAGACACAAAAAAAGGGTCATCTTTGATCTCTCCAACTTGATCTACTCTCTTCTTCAACAGCAAAAGATGCCCAATATCAGCATACAGTCACCACTTGCCTTTCGTGATTTCTCTAGCAATAGACTTTCTCTCTGATAAGTGTGACTGGCAGTTGAATCTAACAAGAAAGGTTTTGGCCTTTATTCTCTTCTGCTGATAAAATCGTATAAACTTGAAATAAACAATGGCTTGGGCCATGTGGACATGATACACAACTGCAGACTTCTCTAAAAAAACAACTTTATCTGACCCACGTCACTTGGCATTTTGAACATAATTCTTTGGTTAAGAAATACTAAGACTGGGCAGCCTGGGTGGCTCAGCAATTTAGTGCCACCTTCAGCTCAGGGCATGATCCTGGGGACCCGGGATCGAGCCCCACGTCAGTCTCCCTGCATGGAACTTGCTTCTCCCTCTCCCTGTGTCTCTGCCTCTCTCTCTCTCTCTCTCTCTCTCTCTCTCTCTCTCTCTGCATGTGTCTCTTGTGAATAAGTAAAATCTTAAAAAAAAAAAAGAAATACTAAGCCTATGTAGAATTCTTAGATGTTTACTTCATAGTAAAATCATGTAAAATCAATAAGCATTAAAAACCTAATAGGAGTTTATATCCAAAATATATAAAGAACTTACACAACTCAACACCAAAAAAATAATAATAATCTGATTTTAAAATACCCAGAGGGCCTGAATAGACATTTTTCCAAAGAAAACATACAGATAACCAACAGACTCATGAAAAGATGTTTAACATTAACAATCATCAGAGAAATGCAAATTAAAACCACGATGGAATACCACCTCACATCTATTAGAATAGCTAAAATTAACAACACAGGAAGCAACAATGCTGGTGCAAATGCTGGTTCCCCAGAAAGGGGAACCCTCTTACATTGTTGGTGGGAATGCTTTCTGGTGTGGTCACTCTGGAAAACAGTATGGAGTTTCTCCAAAAAGTTAAAAATAGAGCTAACCCATGATCCAGCAATTGCACTACTAGGTATTTATCCAAAGGATACAGAAATACTGACTCTAAGGGCACATGCACCCTGATTTTTATAGCAGCATATCAACAATAGCTGAATTATGTAAAGAGCCCAAGTGTTCATCAATGACAAATGGATAAAGATGATGTGGTATATATGTGTATATATACATATATATAATGGAATATATATATAAGGGACTATTACTCAGCCATCAAAAAGAATGAAGTCTTGGGGTACCTGAATGGCTCAGTTGGTTAAGCTACCTACTTTTGATTCTGCTCAGGTCATGGTCTCAGGGTTGCGAGATCAAGCCCCACGTTGGGCTCTGCACTGGGCATAGAGCCTGCTTAAATTCTCTCTCTCCTCTCCCTCTGCCCCATCCCATTCCTCTTTCTATCTTAAAAAAAAAAAGTAAAAGAAATCTGACCATTTACAGTGACATGGATGAAGCTAGAGTACATTATGCTAAGCAAAGAAGTCAATCAGAGAAAGACAAATACCATATGATTTCACTTATATGTGGAATTTAAGAAACAGATGAACATAGGGGAAGGGAAAAAAAGGGGGGGAGGCAAACCATAAGACACTCATAACTGTAGAGAACAAATTGAGAGTTGCTGAGGGGGAGGTGGGTAGGGAAGGGGCTAAATGGTGATGGGCATTCAGGAGGGCACTTATGATGAGCACTGAGTGTTTTACGTAAGAGACGAATCACTAAATTCTACTCCTGAAACCAATATTACACTATATGTTAACTGACATTTAAATAAAAACTTTTTAAAAATAAAATAAAATAACAAATGAGTAAACAAACAAATAAAAAGCAGAAACAGACCCGCTAAATATATAAAACAAATTGCTAGTTGCCATCCGGAAAGTGTAGAGGAGGCTAGGTAAAAATGGTAGAGAGAAGTAGGAGATACAGGTTTCCAGTTACATGATGAATATGTCACAGGGATAAAAGGTATAGCATAGGGAATATAATCAATGGTATAGTAATAGCACTGTACTTAGTACAATACATGGACTTGCCAAATTACTATGTTGTACACCTGAAACTAATGTAACATTTTGTATCAACTATGAAAGAATTAGAAAGAATCCGTAAAATATGAGAAAGAAAAAATCCAAAAAAATGAGCAAGGTAAGAAAAAAACGGACCATCTAAATACTACATTATGTTAAGAGGTGAATAGAACACAAGATATGTAATCAGAAATTCTGTTCTTGAATTGAAGTACTGATTTCATTTCAAGTTAACTAGCTGTGTAAACTTTGGCAAGACATTTGACTTCTTTACTCAAAAAATGGGAAAAAAATGGAGAAAAGATAATCATACAAATAATAATAATAACATAATTATTACACTTATCTCACAACATTATTTGGGAAATCAAAGATAATTTTTGTGCAATAATTTGTAAATAAGAACGATGTAAATGAAATCATCAAAGTAACACTAAACAACACAGTAACTAAGAAATCATCATGTTTGCCAACCCCACAAGTATACTGTTTCTTCCAAGAATTCTACATACTAGGAACTTTTACATGATACAATCCCCAGTGTCCTTATTGCAGGGAATGCCTGTGGTACAAGGAGCCATTCTCCTTATAACAAATTCATCATTCTAGGTGGTAAGATACACAGCCCAACATAGTCAAGCATAACACCATAATTAGGTAACTTGAAACTGACCTATATCTAGTGCCATAATTTTGTTAGGTTCTTTTAGGATGGTCCCTAGTTCAACGTAAATTTTAAAATATGGAGGAGATAAGCACACACACACAATTTGTGGGAAATGTAAACCAACAAATGGTAAATTGGCTATGAGTTGTGTTTGGATCTTGTCCAAAGACCCAAAGGTGAACAAGCACACACACACACAAGCTTGACCTACATAATTTAAGACTAAGTTTGAGGGTTGCCTGGTGAGATTGTGAACTCCCAGTCCTTGGAAATGTTCAAGCAGAAACTAAATAACCCTCTGTAAGAAATATTATGGGAAAGAGTCTCATTTCCAGTCACCCTCTATGACTCAGTGGCTTAGCTGGTTTGATTGGTTTAACTATCCATGCAACTAATAAATTGAATAATGCTTATGTAAATTTAATTGAAAAATATTTCAAGATTCTTTCTCTCAGACCATGTCTATTATTATTTCCATAATCTAAGTACAGGTTCTGCTTAAATATTCCAAAAAACAATAGTTTAAAAATTTTATATCCAACATTTAAAAATATGTAGGATGAAAAAAAAAATATATGTAGGATGTAATCATTCTCATCCATTTCTAGTTGAAATATAATAAAGGGAAATTAAGAGCCTTAAAAAATAGGGCTGCCTGGATGGCTCAGTAGGTTTTGGCTCAGGTCATGACCTCAGGGTCATGGTATGGAACCACAGGTCAGGATTCATGCTCAGTGTGGGGTTTAAATTTCTCCCTCTCTCACACTCTCTGCCACTCCCTCTGCTTGAGCATGTGTTCTGTCTCTCTCTCTCTCAAATTAATTAATTAATTAATTAGTTATTTAATTAATTAAACCTTTTTTAAAAAAGAGCCTAACTTAAAAAATAATCATCCCTATAGCTCAGTAGTTCCAGTAATTCTTCTTATAGAAATTTATCCTATGAATCACTAAATTCTACCCCTGAAACCAATGCTACACTATATGTTAACAAAGTTGAATTTAAATATATAGGAAAAGAGAAAAAAAAAGAGGGAAACTGAAGGAGTAAGGAGAAGCTGAGGAAGATGATACTTTGCTTCCCATATGAACCCTCAGCTATCTCTTTGCACTTTGTGTGGCTCTTGTCCATTCAGGAAAAACTTTGATTTTTTTTTTTCTTTTGTTCATAGTTGTTGATAATTATAAGTTGAACTCTTAGCTTTTTATTCCCTGGTGCGTGACCCTGAGCAAGTCACATAATCTCTTTAGCCTCAGTTTCCTCATCAATAAGTGAGCATAATGCTAGAAGCTAGGAGCCAGAGTCAACTCAATGAGATAAGGCATATAAGGAAACACAATAGCAACCAGGCCAGTAATATGGTAACCTCGCAATAAATGTTCATTATCATAAAAAAAAATAGAAATTTATCCTACAAATGGTCAAAGGCATATACAAAGATTTATATATAAAGATACTTAATTAGAAGTTTTGTATAGTAGTCAAAACTTTAAAATAACCTTAATATCCAGTTTATTCATATTCACATAATATTCTGTAATCCATTAAAAATCATATTTTATGAAACTCTATTACTTAAAAGCAATGTTTGTGACATATTAAATTTTAAAAGCAATTTTAAAATTAACATAAACTGATATCAATTTTGTTTCAGGGGTTTTTTGTTTTATATAAATATATATAATAATATTTCTTTTTTGCTTTATATATATGTGTGTGTGTAGGCCATAAGAAATGTATCGAAATATTAATGGTATTAGCTATCTCTGGGTAATAGAATTATGCACAATTTTTACTTTCTTCCTCATGTTTTCTAGAAAGTTCCCATTTTTATATAATAAACAAGTAATACTCTGTAGTCAGGAAATCATAAATGATATTTTACTTTTTTTTAAAGATCTTATTTATTTATCATGATAGAGAGAGGCAGAGACACAGGCAGAGGGAGAAGCAGGCTCCATACAGGGATCCTGATATAAGACTTGATCGGAGACCCCAGGATGACGCCCTGGGCCGAAGGCAGGCGCTTAAACCGCTGATCCACCCTGGCTGCCCCAGATATTTTCCTTTTAAAGCTCTTCACAGCATCACTTGCCATCAGGGAAATACAAATCAAAACCACAATGAGATACCACCTCACACCAGTGAGAATGGGGAAAATTAACAAGGCAGGAAACAACAAATGTTGGAGAAGATGTGGAGAAAGGGGAACCCTCTTGCACTGTCTGTGGGAATGTGAACTGCTGCAGCCACTCTGGAAAACTGTGTGGAGGTTCCTCAAAGAGTTAAAAATAGACCTGCTCTACGACCCAGCAATTGCACTGCTGGGGATTTACCCCAAAGATACAGATGCAGTGAAACGCCGGGACACCTGCACCCCGATGTTTATAGCAGCAATGGCCACGATAGCCAAACTGTGGAAGGAGCCTCGGTGTCCA
The DNA here is from genome assembly GCF_003254725.2 of Canis lupus dingo. NCBI lineage: Eukaryota > Metazoa > Chordata > Mammalia > Carnivora > Canidae > Canis > Canis lupus. The sequence continues at coordinate 42,561,714 of NC_064258.1, read as the reverse complement.
TCAAAAGATGAATGGATAAAGAAGATGTGTTCTATGTATACAATGGAATATTACTAAGCCATTAGAAATGACAAATACCCACTATTTGCTTCGACATGGATGGAACTGGAGGGTATTATGCTGAGTGAAGTAAGGCAATGGGAGAAGGACAAACATTATATGGTTTCATTCATTTAGGGAATATAAAAAATAGTGAAAGGGAATAAAGGGGAAAGGAGAAAAAATGAGTGGGAAATACCAGAAAGGGAGACAGAACATGAGAGACTCCTAACTCTGGGAAACGAACTAGGGGTGGTGGACGAGGAGGTGGGCGGGGGGTGGGGATGACTGGGTGACGGGCACTGGGGGGGGCACTTGATGGGATGAGCACTGGGTGTTATTCTGTATGTTGGCTAATTGAACAACAATAAAAAATAAATTTATAAAAAATAAATAAAAAAATAAATCCCTTCAACTAAGCCCTTCTGAATCCCATAGACATCATTCAATTCAACAAACATATTTTGAGGATAAAGTTGAGCTAAATTTTTGAAAGTGTTCTTTTGCCATCTTGATCATTACCATCAAAATAAGGTACAACTGATGGAGATTTTTAAAAGTTTTTATTTATATACTTTGATAAACTACTTAAATGTAATTATTGCTGATGGCAGAGTTGCTCTGTGTAATTTCTATACACTATTTAAAGATTCATACTATACAACATAAAAGATACTTGAGGTCTTAATTGCCACTGTATACTAAATACTCAATATTTCCTAAGGAAAGAATAAAGAGTGGGAGGAAGAAGTAAATGTAGTATTTTTATTAAGATGGGTATAATCCATCTTACACTATTTCTATGAAAACATAGATTTGACTTCTATCATGTCAGCTTATGTCATATTTTTCCAGAATATATTCAATAGAACAAGACACAAACTGAGAAGTGGTTTTCCAAAGCCTCAGAGTGAAGCAGTGACAGGAGAAGTTCATAGATATGATCTAAAACTATACCTTGGCTCTGTGCTAGATGTGGAAATGGAGGCATTTCGTGACATCTTGACTTTTCCCAGAACCATTTTGAAAGAAGGCAAGTACAGGAGCAAAAATGTAGCTGAATCCTTAGTTCTGAGATCTCATGTTGGCTGGCCCATTCCACTCTACAACCTGGCTTCGCATTTTCCTCCCGCTGTGTTACTTATTTCTACATGCCAGTTGGCCTGAAGCTGTTGATGATTGGTTACACAAGACTGGCATTGTGTTCTGGAGAAACGAAATACCAAATTACATAGATTTAGCAAATACATGTGGAACGCAAAAGAAAAGTAGGACAGAATTTGGTATAGGCAGCCCTTTGTTAAATAAACTCAACCAACTTGGTTTCAGGTGATTATGTACAGAGTTGAAAGGTTTGGGAAGCCTCAGTAAACTCAGAAACTTTGTTGAAAAAAATTAAGTAGATGTTTTCTAAATAACAATAGAATGTCCATAAAAGTACCATAACATTTCTGAAGAAATGTCCTATATTGAGTCTTACCACTGGGGCCCAAGCTAAAAACCATCAGCCAAACTCAATGGAAATAAAAGGCTGACAGATGGTTTGGGGAAAATATACACCAGCAGTCAACATATTCTCTCTCAGTATGGTTTACCTAAGTGATCTGAATATTTTCTTTAAGAGGCAAGAAGCAAGTTAGTATGGTATTCCTTTTTATAAGAAGAAGGGATGGTTTCTATCAGAGCTGATAGTAGTTAATGGGATGAATGAAGATAGCATAGAAAACACGAAAAGCTGGCCTTCTGAATGCACCATTAAAAGTGAAAAGCCTCACTGCTATATGCAATTGGTTTTGAAATTCTCATGACTGGAAGTCAGAAATGTTAGAAGTTAATATACCGTTCAGGGATAAAGTGCACTTCTGATGTTCAGAGAGGATGTTTTCAAGGTGAAACCGAAGCCTATAAACAAACAAAAAAGCTACATCAGCTGTATTAGAAATCTTATCCATATAAATTCTTCATTGCTTGAAATGTCAGACTGAAAGCAAAGCCACATGTTGCTTGCTTCATTGCCTGTTGTGGCAGCTTTTAAATCCCTGCCTTCCTAGGAAGTGACCTCATAAGAAAATCTTATAACACTGTCATGTGGGGAAATCCTCATAACATTTGGGTTAATGCGCTTACACTGTAGGAGAGGTCTCCAAGAACATTTAATAATCAGAAAGTCCTAAGGGGACTCAATGTTAGCCAGGTCACAGAAGGATTTCTCTCAGTGCACATCTGGGACACTCTGTGGCATATTCTGTAGCAGGCCACGTGGCTTAATAGTTAAAATATAGGGCTGAAAGTTACGAGAGTTTGGGGATCATATAGCAACTGAGCTATTGACCGACGAGCTGACCCTAGACAAGTCATGACCTTGTGGTTCTTCAGTCAGCTTAGCTGTAAAATTGGGCACAAAGGCTGGACTTTACCAAAACCAGATGTTGTTCTCCAATTCTTTCTTCAACTAATATCTTTTTCTAGTGTGGCTGTCAAGTCTCAATTTTTTTCATATATAGAAAGGCAACGGCATACTATAGCCTACGCTCTCAATAAGATCCAGTCCACACCTTAGTGCTCTCCTACCTGGCCAAGTTGATGTCTGTCAAAGTTGGAGCAGGCTATACACACTCAGGACTTATAGTCCAAAGTAAGTTATAATTAGAATCATTTCTATGTATCCCTAAGAAAGTCTCTAGAAAGGATGTAAATCACAGAAAATCCACAAATCACAGCATATAGATACACATTGTCCCTTTGAAGCTTACCACTATTCTAAGTTGTGGATCCATCACCAAGACAGGTGATAAATACCAGCTTCATCCTCTTAAATACAACAGAACCTCTTTTAAGTGGCTTGAATCCAATTCCCTTGATTAACCAATGTCCTCCATTTCCTCTGTAAAACATGCTGATCAATGCCAATTTCTGGTTTCAGAACACTCTGGTATGCCTATTCCCTTCTCCTATCCCAAATACTGTTGGGTTACCATGAGCCCACTGAGTTTGTACCCAAACCCTTTGTGCTAGTTGCAGTTATACTACCTAAATTTAGGAATTATTGTTGAAATTAATAAGGAGTGTAAAAAGAAAATTATTGTTTCTATTAAAAACTGGGGTGACTGTTTTGGAATAGCTGAATACAGATGAGCTACTTTTTTAGCATAGTTATAAAATTAGATAAAACTCCATAGGGATTCTGCGTTCAGGTTGCTCTGTAAGTATCTTTAAGTTCTCACCCCATTTTAAAGAAAGAAATACTACATGGTGGTACTTTCTAGAATAAAGACAGTCAAGATTCCAACCAGCCAACTGACAATTAAAGAAAAGGCCTTGGGGTGCCTGAGTGGCTCTTTTGGTTAAGCATCTGACTCTTGATTTCGGCTCAGGTCATGATCTCAGAGTCCTTAGATCAAACCTTGAGTTGGGCTCTGCACTCAGCAGAAAGACTGCTTGAGGCTTGAGATTCTCTCTCTCCATCTCCCTTTGCCCCTCCCCCAGTTAATGTGTACACATGTGCTCTCTTCCTCTTTCTCAATTAAATAAATAAATCTTTAGGAAAAGAAAAAAGAAAAGGCCTTGGATCTATATCAAAAGACTGGCAAATATATATGTATACCTTTTAAGTTCAAATAATATTTATATATGGCAGGTATTTATATGCATAAATATGTATATGGAGATAGATACACATTCCAAATGTCAAATAACTTGACTATATTGGTTAATCAATAAATGATCAATCCTAATCTAATCAGGTAATTTCTGAAATATTTTATTGTTCCTTGATTCCTATTCTCCAAACTGGTTAGAGGACAGTTCTGTTTTCTGACTTCCTTTCCTTTCAAGGGTCACAAACTGCTAATGGCTCATGCTGATCTCAACTGGGCTATGAAGTGAGGGCTTCAGGCAACAGAAGCACACTCCTCTTCCCTGGAGCCAGATGGCAGGGAGACTTTCCATGGGGCCCTAAGCCAGACAGAAGGCAGCCCTGCCACAGGGTGAAGCTTCATTTAATACAGCAACTCCCCTTTGCTCAACACTCACACTGCCCTGGCAAGTTAAGCCAAAGCCCAATCACACCAGGTTTCTGCTGCAGGGAAAGAAGTCACAGCACATTCCAACTGGACCAAACACCCATAATCTCCCCTTCATTGACTCAAAGCAATCAAGGGCCAACTGTAACATTCATAACTAGATGGTTGAGTTTCCTGTCCCTGGCAATTGGAACCATGTATTTCACTAGAAAATGCAGTTGACTCCAAAACCCAAGACTTATCCATCTTTACACTTACCCAGAAATATAAATAAACAAAAGAATCATGTATTTTACTAATCTCTTTGAAAACTATTGACTCTTAGCTGCTGGTGGGTAAATGCTCATTTTTTGTCAACAGTGGCAGAAAAGAAAAGGATGGGCAATATTTTTGTTGCTACAAAACTCAGACTGAAGCATTTTTAGAAAGAAATGGATTGCCTCCTGATTTTGGTGGTTCTGTTGGAACTTCTAAGGCAGTTAGACATGAGAAGTTAACAGTCACTCCCCACAGATGACCCAAGATGAAGGAATATTGTGGATAGCAACAAAAAAACAAGGCACTTACGAGCCAAAACACCATTCACAGGCTCTTGCCACTGCCCTAGAAACATATAGAAGAAGTAACTGTAGGACTGCTCCCATCCAATGCTATTATGCCAGCTTCTGAGTGACATTAAAATATAGCACAAAATTTGGAACTAAAGGAAAAAACACATATTTGAAAAACATTGACATTTACAGGTAGTTACATTTTTAGTTACTCTCTGAGCATTTGATCATGTGCCAGCTGGGAAAATCTAGACCCAGAGAACCAAAGTTACTGTAATAGAAGCCACAATGATATTATCACTAAGAATGGCAGCAACATGGGGTGGCCGGGATAATCATACCTGAGAAACTCAGCAATCTCCTGGAAAATGCTTCATTTGTTTTTCTTTAGACATAGTCATTGACTCTTTCTGGCTGTCTGAGGTGCAACTCTAGCCCAGGTATTTCTTGTGATGCAAGACTGTTTAACCAGAACCTGGAGCATTCGCCCAGCAGACATTTTTTCACAGTAGGAAGCAATTAAAATGGGCTTCAGTCATATTCTTTACAGAGAAGAATTTGGTTTGATAAATTTTGCTATGCTCTATATGAAATGAAGTACACCTCTTAAATTATCTGGGAGTCTGATCTATTACAAATATGAGGAGGTTAAACTCTTTTGGCCCACAGTCTTTGAAAAAAAGTAATAGTAACTCCCCAAAACTGGGGATGTAGGAAATGCAGGAAATGTAAATTTCCTACATAAATTGTATAGAGAGTTTGAGACCACTGGGTCTCAGTTCAGTCTCAGCAAAAATAGTTCCCCTGTTCCGCTGTCCACCAGGCTGAGATTCTGAACACACACAGGTGTCTAATTCTAACATGGGCTGCCATTACAGTAGGTCAGTCAATATGCCTTAACAAGTCACCTTATGCCAGGAGAACCAATTCTATGTGGATGTCATTTGTGCATTTGAAAACCCTAGGGATTGCTGGATAATAATGCATCATTACCCACTGCATATACTAGCGTATATAGTTGGGACTTTTGATAAGCTTCTCAGCCTTGGTTTTCTCTATATAACTAAAGAGCTTCGTCTGTTAGAGAGTCTCAAACTTTAGAGTGAATAAAAATCACTCTATGCATTCTTCTCTATGCATGCAGACACAGTAGGTCTAGAATGAAACCAGGTCTCACGTGCTTAAAAAAAAATCCTCTAGGTGATTCTGACCCTGATGGGCTGTAAACCACACCTGTTGACACAGAAACCAAGGTTCCTAGGCACACCTGGGTTCTAAGTAGCCAACATACTAGTCAGTCTCTAGCAAATGGAGAACTAAGCTCAGGAAATATCTTTTTGCACCAGAGTAAACTGAGGTAAGGACAAATTTTCTTGAAAATCCTTATTATCAGTGGTATCAATATGATTATGGCATTTACTGAGCAGCTTAAACACCTTTATACATGCAGACTATGAAGGTCACATGGCACTACCCTTCAAATCTAGGGAAAAATAAGATACTTAGTGTCAATTAAAGAGCCAAATTTCATTAAGACAATTATGGTACAGGGGATCCCTGAGTGGCGCAGCAGTTTGGTGCCTGCCTTTGGCCCAGGGCGCGATCCTGGAGACCCGGGATCGAATCCCACGTCGGGCTCCCGGTGCATGGAGCCTGCTTCTCCCTCTGCCTGTGTCTCTGCCTCTCTCTCTCTCACTGTGTGCCTATCATAAATAAATAAAAATTTTAAAAAAAAGACAATTATGGTACATACTTCACTCTCTATGTCTTATAAAATCCTTTGCATAGAAAAAGATTATGGACCAACCTACCACAGCATTACCTACTTCCAGTTACTGCATTCTCTGCTATATTAAGTTGCCCTGGTTAAAGTTCTACTCTTGATTGCCTAGTGCTATATCCAGCAACAAATTATGTCTTATAGGACATTCAGACTGATATGAGCTCAGAAGGCACCTGTATGAAGCTTTTCAAAAGAACAGTAATAAGTTTTACTAGATGTGACAAACCTTATAAAAGTTAAATAATGTCACACTTTATAAGCATTTCATTTAATACATCTGAACACATGGAGGGCATTGAGGATGATATTTAATTTTTTCCATATGTGGATTTAATACCACACAAAAGTTTCAGTCCCAGATTGCTAATTTTCCACCATGTGGTAGCCATTTAGTTGAATTTTTTAAAACACTTACCAAATTACAGAGTAGAGTTTCAGAGGCAACAGCTCTGAGTAGGTTTAGGGTGCATGGTGTCCCTCTGGCTTAGTCCTGGGTCTCATGAAGAAGCAGTAAATCTTGACAGTATTTTTATGACAGCACTCACTGGTTTTTATAGGAATGAAATGTGAGTTTGCAAAACCACATGCTAATGTGCTTCTAAAAATAGATTTGATTACTGTGACTCCTTCGATTCTGACCATTTTTAACCACCTACAGAAATACAAGCCAGCATCTAAATTCAGCCCTTTTAGAACATCCATGGATTACAAGGGTTTCAAAGAAATCCTTACCAGCAATTTTAAAAAGTGAGCTGAATCCAGAGTCTTAATTGCTCATTCTTGAAAAGTGACCTCAGATATGTCATTTAATCTTTTCTGTGCTTGAGTGTATTTATATCCTTAATCAGTATGGTAACATCTGCCTTCATTTTCATGCCATAGGAAAGAGTTAGACAGTGAAGTTAGAGGAAAAATACCTCCCAATACCAACCAAGGCTTATCTTCTGTAACCACAAACAGGGAACTTGGATCTTCTAGAGTAGGAAAGGCCAAGAGTCCACTCATTTTTGTCTTATTCTAAAACAGTTTTGAGTAACTAAATCAACTTCATGAAGAAATTCTTAGAGACAAAACCCCATGGCAGGGTGTGGGGGTCAGTAAGTGAAGACACAAATCATTCGCTACCAGCGACACCATCTAATGTGATAAATGCACATGAAGGTACTGTGAAAACATTAAAGCTCCAGCCAAATGTTAGTAATTATTATCAATCCAGTGAGGCTGACCAGAAACCTGGAACCACTAGTAGAGTCTCCATCTGGATTCTGTGGTCAGAAACAAAGATACGGCACTATACACCTATTTGATGATTCATGTCTATCTGGTCCAGAAGAAAAACTACCCTTTCAAAATCATCAACTCCTGGGGAAACATATTTTATCTCCCAGAACCAATTATAGTTAATTCTCCTGAGTTCAAATGGTTTGGGACCAAATCTATTTCACACATAACTGAATACTCTGGACAACTTACCCAGGAAAACTCAAAATATATACATGGAACTCTCTACGGAGCCTTGTAACACAGGCGTGGGCAACAGGCATAGCAATCCAATTTCAGGCTTGCGAAATTAGTGGGAACAGCCATAAGAGCAGGATAAGGGGTTGGGAGGGGGGTTGTCCAGTGAGAAAGACTGCCTGCCAGGATTCTGGAATGATCTCTGCCATCCCTCTTCCGAAGAGTATGTAATGGAATCAAAAGTCATATACCCTTCTATTCAAGCAAAGAAAATGTAACATCTTCATTTCTATAACTAATTGAGTCTTTCAAAACCTCCATCATACCAGGTTACCAAACTCCTCAGTATTTCTAAAATATCAATAAAGAATGCAGTCAAAATCTCATTTGCTCTTAGTAATATCATTTGTGTTTTCAAAATATAGCAAATTTATTAATTACATTTTTCCCTGCAAGTGCTAATAATAAAAGACTGTATAGGAAAAATAAAAAATTATCCTCAAGAGCAGATTTGGGGGCTTAATTATCTAGATGATGTCTTCAAATATGTACCTCATTATGATACAGTCACTTGAATTTATGGATACTCTTGGTGTAAGGCAAATTAGTCATTTGTCTTTTGTAAATGTAGATAAACATCATTTTGACCATAGCTCTTAACTAAAATTTCAAGTAAAAGGCCTTTTAAATCCGGTTTAATCCCACCACAAATTACCCTCCTAACATGCCTAGTGCTCATGTCTTTATATCTTATACTATTCTGCACTGAAAGAAACCAAGGCTCCTTAAAGAAATGGCTGATTTCAGGGCTAGAGTGGAGTGGATACAAGATGAGCCTGGGACATCTTGTTATGCTGAAAAGTAAGAAAGTGCTTTTTTAAAAAATGATGGGATCATCACAAGGACACAGAAGGCAGCTGGAAGAGGCTCCAGTGGGCCTAATCTGGGAACATTTAAACACTAAAATAATTAAGGACAGTAATGAATTATAGACCATTGAAAATACAGAGTTAGTAAGTCCAAACAAATAATTAAAAAAAATAAATCAGTGGGGAGGAAAGAGGGCTCTTGCTTATACTAGAACACTGAGTGTTGATTGGTAAATGTGGAGGAAGTGGTAAATGTAGAAAATCATAATTTTGCGGCCATAATATTAAGCTTTAGCTAAGGCATGAGTCACCGGTAGATGCCAAATCTCTGGGCAATTTTTCATGAGCACTAGAATATTTTCATGGTCTCCCCAGATAGCTTATTAGTTGCAAATGATGTGTGTGTGGAGGGTCAGTATAGGAATAAATTGTAGAATGCCTTGACCAGATTATCAAAATTAATATCAGTATCAAGGGGCAGATGGATATCATGTGTCTCTAGAAGAGAACACACATCACTTCTGCCCTGGAATTCATAACCTGAATGGAACCATGAGGAGCCATCAGATAAATCCAAAATAAGGAACATTCTCTTTTTTAAAAAGGGACCGTATTCTTCAAAACATCAATGTCATAAAAGGCAAAAACAGGCTGTGGAATGTTCCTTCCAGGTTAGAGACTAAAGAGACATGACAATCTGTTCTTAAACTGGATCATGTACTGCAGGGGAAAAGGGCAATAAAAAACATTATGGGGTCAACTGAAAACATTGGAATATGGATAATAAATTAGATAAAATTATTTTTTAAGATTTTTTCTATTTATTCATGAGACACAGAGAGAGAGAGAGAGGCAGAGACATAGGCAGAGGGAGAAGCAGGCTCTCTGCAGGGAGCCTAATGTGGGACTTGGACCCAGAACCCCGGGATCACGCCCTAAGCCAGAACAGATGCTCAACCACTGAGCCACCCAGGTTTCTCTAGATAAAATTATTGTAACAATATTAAATAGAAAAGTTGATAAATGGACAGTATTCAAAAGAATATCTTTATTATTTAGAAATGCACACTGAAGATTTTAGAGCCATGATAAATGCCATTTACTCTCAAACTATATCATACAAAAAAGAAAAATTCATTAAAAGGTACATATACACACAGAAAGGGGGAAAAGAGAGAAAGCAAATGAGAAAGCAAATGGAATAAGATGTTAACAGCAGGTTAATCTGGATAAAGGGTATACTGCTGCCCAATGTACTAATCTTATTTTTTTAAGGCTTTATTCATTTATTCATGAGAGACACAGAGAGAGAGAGAGACAGAGACACAGGCAGAGGGAGAAGCAGGCTCCATGCAAGGAGCCCGATGTGGGACTCGATCCAGGGTCTCCAGGATCACGCCTTGGGCTGAAAGCGCGCTAAACCGCTGAGCCACCCGGGCTGCCCTTCTATTCTTATTCTTGTCACATTTCCTTAAGTTTGAAACTTTTCAGATTGAAAGTTTTAAAATCCCTCTCCTTACTTTACATGAATTGTACACTTCGGTGGCTTTATCATGACCTATGCTTTCAGGAAAAAAAAAATCAGACTGCTCCATGGATAAATAAGATAAACTTAAGATGCTTTTAGATAATCTTTAACAAGAAACAAAAATAATAATAAAGTTAAGGGAAATTATTTGAAAAACAAACCACAGATTTAGATCTAAAAGTGTAAGGCTTAGTTTGATCAAGAAAAAAAGTTAACACATAATGGCAAAAGAGTTAAAACCTAAGATAAAGGTGAAAAATGTAAAACTCATAGACTGTGTAAATGCATAAATAGTTCTTGGACTAAGCTTGCATTTCTCTGCCATGTGGATTAGAACATAAAAGTACTATATTCCTGCTTAAATGATCAAGGTCCCTTTGGAAATCTGTGACAAAACCCCGTGAGACTTTTCCAGATAAAAGTCAGCATTCACCCATTGTCATTTTCACAACCAGAATCATCCTCCTAGAACTGGGGAGGTGTCTCTGCAAGCAACAACTCTCTAACCCTATAACTTCACCCTCGAGAGCTTTCTTGGCACCTTATCGCCCATGAATTATCATCAACCCAGCACACTCTAATCATCCATTTAAGATGCAAAAATCTACTTTACTATAGCGTGAAGATTGTAGAGGTAGAAGCTCTCCGCAGGCAGGTAAACTGCAGATACACAGAATCCTTATCTGATGACGTAACTTTTAACTTGATTCACTCTAATACTCAACCTACAAGGGCCCTTCTGGGAATGGAAGGTGCCTTTTGAATAGAAGTAATCCTACAGCACCTTTCATGATTCTGTAGGTTTTTGGGTTCAACTGGGTGGTTTTTTTCATTCCATGTAATAGCAGTGAGGACTACCATCATCTGGGTATCAGGGGTGGAATATCCAAAATGGCTCATTCATATGGATGACACTGGTACTGGCTATCAGCTCTCAGCTCATCTGGGGCATCCACCAGAGCATTTTGATTCTCCTCTTCATGGCCTCTCCATACAGCTTGGGCTTGTAATATGACAACCGGTTTCCAAGAGTGAGAGTTTCAAGAGCAAGCATTCTGTGGGTCAAAGCAGTCACAAGGCCAGATTGGATTCAAGTGGAATGTGAAACACATTCTGACTTTTGATGTCAAGAACAGCAAACACATTCCAAGAAAGGAGGACTGTTGGGGACCATCTCAGGAGATTAGCCATCATTCTGTACAACCAATACCCGGCAAGCCTCTGACATCCATTTCCTGGTATGCTCTGACCTTTCTTGCTGGATTCACAGTGGGATCAGGTTCAGTCCAAACTCCAAATCACCTGATCCTCTACCTCATTTTTCTGGCGATCCTGGCATTCTGCATCCAAAAGCCCTACAGAGTAGTCATGGTCTACTTACTTTTAAATAGGTGTTTTAAAATAACTCTTTCCTGGGTGCCTGATTGGCTCAGTCGGTAGAGCATGTGACTCTTGATCTTGGGGTCATGAGTTCAAGCTCCACATTGGGCATAGAGTTTACTTAGCAGATAAATAAATAAATCTCTCTAAAAACTGTTCTTTGAATTGATCGCCCTTGTACAGTTTAGCTGTCCAAGTGCCAGTCTTATTCTTCCCCATGGTCTTCTCATCAGCCAGTCATTATAAATTAGTATGTCAAAAACTCACATTTATATGGCACAATATCACATCTATAACATGATTTGTGCCTTCAGTGAAACAGTTGTACTTCAAAGGCAGACATCATTAGTAAATGGTGGAATTTCATTACACAACTAAAACCCCTTTTTGCCAGTAAATAATAAAACACTCACTAGCAGTACTTCAGAGCTGGTCTTAACCTCTTATAAAATACAAATGATAAGGCAGAAAAGGAGGAAAATATGTTTCTAATCTGTGTTAAATCAAGACTATACTTTCAGGGATCATTTCTATAGGGTGTTAAATCTATTCCCACTGTGAGTGAATCACTTTTCTTTAGATTTACAAGAGTTTTCCTATAAATGCATGACACTGCCTTTGAATAATTGCTGCCTAATAAATAGCTCTAAATTTCTCCATTCTTTATCAGTGAGAGACAAAATTCTCAGCAAAGAGATCCATTTGTAGATGGTAGCCATTCTCAGCATGAATGTGTGAGGACACAGCCAGCCCTGTGCCAAGGTCATAACTGAATTAGTGTGGCAGGGACCCTACAGGCCAGCCTACAGACGGTGCTGCAAGGAAAAATGAAACCCTCCTATGAAGCACTCTTTCCAGGGAAGGGGATAATCCCCCAATATAGCCATGCCAGTCACGAGGAGTGCTCAGAGGCTCAGAGAAAAACTTGATATCTATGACTTTAAGCAACATCTGCTCGTGACCACCAGACACAATAAACTGTAAAAGATGATTTCAAAATTCAAGACTTAAGAAGGTGATAGCAACTACAAGAGGGATTTTTCTTCTATAGAGACCAAATGTAAAAAGAGTTACAGACAATAGAGAAATTAGAAATCATATTGCTTAAAGTCAAAAGACACCAGTAAAAGTATGATGAACATAGTATTATAATAATGGTCAACAACACAAATGGACATTGGCTATGTTGTCATGCATTCTGTCTTGTTGAATTTTCATATATCCACTCTCCTTCAAATAAGACTGGCTTTGTGTACTAATTTTATTTTATTTTTACTTTTTTAAAGATTTTTATTTATTCATGAGAGGCAGAGACACAGGCAGAGGGAGAAGCAGGCTCCATGCAGGGAGCCCGGTACAGGACTCGATCCTGGGTCTCCAGGATCACGCCCTGGGCCGAAGGCAGGTGCTAAACCACTGAGCCACCCAGGGATCCCCTATTTTTAAAGCATTTTCACATTTCCTCATGCCACTCTGAGAGGGGATCAGGGCAGGAATTATTATTCTTAGAATCAGCTTCTAAAATGAGTTGCTGTTGGAACTGTCCCTTAAAGAGCCACATCTAAGCAATTCAGCAAGGAAGTGAATAATACACTTATTGAATTTGTTTTTTCACTATGCTTTATTATACACTCAGAATATAAAACAAAACAATACTAAAAAAACAGGGAAAAAAGGCATTTTGGAACAAATTAAAACATATTTGCTTCATGTGAACACTAAAAATTAAACCCCCTCCCATGTTCAAAGAAAAATTTTCCATTTAAGAATAGGGTTGACCCTTGAACAACACAGGGGTTAGGGGTCCTGACCCTTGCACAGCCAAATATCTGAGTATAACTCTTGACTCCTCAAACACTTAATTATTTGGATCAGAAGCTTACTAAAAACATAAACAGTCAATTAACATTTTATATGTTATACATATTATGTACTGTATTCTTCTGATAAACTAGAAAAAAAGAAAATATTATTAAGAAAATCCTAAGGAAGAGAAAATACCTCTAAAGTATTATACTGTATTTATTGAAAGAGAAATCTGCATATAAGCACAGTTCAAATCCATGTTGTTCAAGAGTCAATTGTAGTATCTTTTTAAGTAAATGTTATAATAAATTGAACAGTACAAGATGTCATCATTACCATTTAATTACTTTTGTGAGATAAAATGTCCTAACTAGACATCAAGAAATAATTCATTGTTGAGAGAAGCAAGAAACAGACTCAACTAGAGAGAACTGATGGTTACCAGAGGGCAGGGGGTGGGAGGATGGGTGAAATAGGTGATGGCGATATTAAGGAGTGACTTGTCCTGATGGGCACCAAGTGATGTATAGAGCTGCTGAGTCACTAAACCGTACAACTGAAATTAATATAACACTGTATGTTAACTATACTGGAATTAACATTTTTAAAAATAATTTATTGCCCACTTCTCAGTGATAAGCAAACAATTACATTTGGTGATAAGATTAAGTGAGATGACTTAATCATTTATTAAAAATGCTAGCGTCACAATCTGAATAATGTATTTAGAGGGGGATAATGCACTTTTAATTTCTAAATTAATCTTTACAAAGAATTCAGAGCCCCCTGTGGTGGGCAACTTGGATTTATGCTAATGATCTGAAGGACAGCTGCCACCAGCCCAATGAAGATAAGCAGAGAGAAGAAAAGCGGTCCAACATTATCAGTATAATGCATCTACAGGGTGCCAAAATTGATTGATTTTGCTTGAATCAAGGCAACCTGAATATACCAGCAGGACCCAAAATTGCTTTAAATTATGGTCTCACCGAAATGATCCAGGTTTGCCAGCAAAGTAGAAATGAATTCATCAGGGTTTTGTTGCAGCAGCCACACAGTGTGAAAACAGAGCCAACCTTCTCCCGTTAGCCTGCAAAATTTCATGGGCTTAACTTTTGTGTTTCCAAACTCAACTTCTATACCCTGCATATAGGCATTTTACATTTTAGTTGTCACTCCCTATTCCCTAAAAGCAGGGAAGCAACTTTGTGAGTAGTAAAACTATGAGAATAAACTGGAAAAAACATTTTGGATAAAATGCTGGTAACATTTAAAGCAAATTGCTCTGGTATGAATTCACCCCTGTACTAGTGCCATCTCATAGAACACAGAGTAGATGGTCGGTGAAGTTGATGGGATATTGATTCTAGCAGGAAAATAAAAGGCTATAAAACAAAAGATGATTAACATGAAATCGTTGAGTGAAGCAGAGTCTTAATAGACTGGGAGTTGTTAAATAAAACAGAGAGTGGGTAAAAGAACCAAGCTCTCAGATCGCTTATAATGAAATTCCTTTTCATTACATATTAAAATTCTCCTGTGTGTTTTTACTTTCCTATATATTATCAATTCATATTCACCCACTGAAAAACACCTGAAATTAACATGTGGGCAAAAGTAACCAAATCTGGGACACATCATCAATCAGAGGGGAGGCAATTCAGAAAGTAAAGGCATTTAGGACCTTAGAAACCTATAAATACTGTCAGAAAATAAAGTTTTACTTTATTTCTTTCATTTCACAAAGCCCCACTAACGTTTTGCTACTATATCATGTACAACTTTTTTTTTAGAAACATTGCTGCAATGCAGTTTTACGAGTTGATTTGTTGTTTAAAATATGCAGTGTTCAATGAACAGATATATTTCTAAAGTATTCTTCAAGTTTTTCAGTCAAAGTCACTCTACCAAGGAAACACACTGCGCATGTCTTTCCCTCACAGGATACACACACCACCACCACCACCACCAATTCCAAAAATATTATTACCAGAGAAGTTTCCTTTGTTTGGAAAATCATGCGTCACTGAAGCATTAATGGTTTCCTTTCATTAAAAAAAAGAAAGAAAGAAAGAAAAAAAAAGAAGCAGCTTTTCTGAATGAAAGTCCAAAGGATAAGGAGAATAAGAGTTGCCTATATCTGGTCAGCTACTGGGGATCAGTGGGAAAAAGAGCAACCTTAGCTCTCCATGTGCCAACTTTCACAAGCAGAAACATTGAATCTAGATTGAGCAAATTCATGTTCCTGCTTACAGGAGAACTTTTTTCTGGAAGACCTCAGGGGCCTTCCAGTACATTCACATAAAAAGTGAAAACATGAAAATGTTAAAACAAGATTTGCATTTAGGATTTTGCAGAGCTTGGTAGAGCTTCAACAGAATTATTGATAAAGATTAACAGAAGCCTTGTAAAAGCTTCTAACCATTTCCATACTCCACAAAATATCAAAGACTGCAAACACTGATATTAGCAAGATTTGATGAAAAGTCTAATTTTCCAAGGCAAGTAGATCTAAATAAGCACTCAGTACAAGTTGCCCCAAGGTTTTTCCTTTACCTACATTTCATCTGAGCTTTCCCTTGGCCACTGAAGAAGTGACTTGAAACAACAAACCCAATTCTTTGTACACAAGGCTCTCTGACTTAATTTAGAGCTGCTAGATTTAGCAAATAAAAATATAGGGTGCCTAGATAAATTTGAACTTCAAAATATAAGGAATACTTTTTAGTATAGGTATATCCCATGCAATTTTTGGTACATACTTATAATTTCAAAGATTATTTGTTGTTTACCTGATACTCAAATATAATGGAGTAAATATTTTATCTGGCAAACTTATTCTGTACTCTCTTAAAATTGTATTTTATTGTATGCATTGTATTGTAAAACATACACCATCATTAAGGGAACTATGACAGCTGTCAGGGAAGAAAAACAGGAAAAGTCCCAATTTGTGAATGAGAAAATGTACATGAAAGTCATTTATAACTTTATAAAGTGTAACACTGATAGCTCTGAATGGATCGTGGCAGGGAAGAGGAAAGGATTAGAATCATTGAAGAGTATTTTCCCTCAGATTGAAACCACGACACTGTACAAATATTGTGTAGTACTTTGTGCTACAAGTACTTTGTGTAGTACAGTGGTTTCAAGCGCAATCTCTGGAGTGAAAGTGGCCTAAGTGTGAACCTTAGCTCTGCCACTTTCTAGCTGCTTTATCTTAGACCAGACACTTAACCTCCCTAAGCCTCCTCTTTTTCATATTTAACATGAGAGTGACAATACCCACCTCATAAGGCAAAGGGTAAGCACTAAAAGAAGTGCAGCCTCTTTTTCAAGCACTTAGAACATTACCTGACATGCAGTAAGTCCTTGTTAATAAAAGGTTATTATTATTCTTATCATACCGTGCAAATTGTTTTTTACCATACCCATTAACCAAAGATAAAGCTGCCTGGCAATAATAGTCACAAAAGATCTTCTATACTGGGTTCTCTGTGAATAGTTTGTTCAGTTACAAATGAGAAGAGCTAGCAGTCACTTATAATCTTCAGACTATCTGGCTCTGCATGAACATTGAATATGAAAAAATTCAGGAGCCCAGGAAAAGTCAAGGTCCTCTTCGAGCCATTTAGCCTTTCTTACACTGACTCAGCTGAGAAGACCTTTGGGCTGAATTCCTTTCTCACTCCAATGGACAGAAGCAATGAGTCCATCAGGTTTCCAACTATAGAGCTCTCTCTAAAATTCCATTCTAGAATCTGCTCTGTGTGGTATTTGAGTGTGACATTCCAACAGATTCTAAAATGGTTCCGTGTGGTCTGGTTCTGCTCTTGGAAGTCAACATTCCTCATACCGGATCTACCTGTCTCTTTTTTTTTTTCCCACATAATAATAGAATTGGCCAAAGAGCCCTCCCTACCACAGCTAAGGAGCTGCATGACTGGGGAGAAGTTATCCCGTGGCTCCGAGGCAGTCAGTGTCTGTAGGCCAGCCTCTCTGATCATCTACCCCCAAGGCTAACACGGCATTTTCAGGCTTATTACCTTATTAGAACCAATAGTACAGCTGCTTCCCTGAAGGAAATTATAGGAAAGCCCAATTTATAAAATGTGTTTCCTTTCAAAGTCTGCGGCTTATGGGCAGCAAGGAGTTAGCAGAAGCAAATTATAATGCAATTTTTTTTTTTTTTTTATAATGCAATTTCAAACTCACCTTGAATCTGGAGCTTCTCTTAAGGATTTCTACCTTTCTGGCATGCTTGAGGAAGCGAAGGACTACTTGTAAAAGTCTTTGCTACCTACAGGGACAGCAGATGTCAGCACTGTTAGAATTGATACATGCTGTGGGTGCTTTGCTCCCTGTTGCCTGACACCACTTGGATATCTCACACCTGATCACTTTTAAACCTTTAATAGACACCTAGAATTATACCACTGAATAACAAGTAGATAAGGGCACAGCCTCTTGAATTTTCTTACAGAAAGAGAAAATGAATTCCTAGGACTCAGGATTCTGCTTTTCAAAGGCACTCCCATCTGCCAAGCTAATTAGCAGAGAACACCTCCCTGTGGACCAGATGTACATTCTTTGTTTGTATTACATTCTTAAGATGTTCTTTCAGACAACATGCTTTCTCCTGATACTTAGGTAGAGAAGGCAATAAATAACTAGATGGCAGACAAGTTGCACGCACAGCTAAGTGGTACGTGCCCGGTCATCCTACACATTCCTCTTGAAAATGCTCCCTCCCTACACCTTCCACTAGCCCCACATTCAATAGGGAAACAATGGAGAGAATAATTCTTATCCTCTCAATGATATAGTTAGTCCTGCCTTTACTCAGCAAACCTGCATGTAACATCTGGGGAACCAATCCATCACTCCTTCAAGTACACACAGGAGGTAATAATAAATACATCCAGTTTTTAATTACTATTCTTTAATAAATTTTGATTGTCTTCAAAAATCAAGATAAGGGCTTTCTAATACAAATTATAAAAATAATTTCAGAATGCTGAGAAGGCAGTCAACAAATACTGAGTTCCTAATATTTGCCAGGCACAGTGCTAGACAATAGATGTGAGCTATAAACAAGATGATCAGAATCCCTGCTCACGTAAAGTGTGTGGTCTACCTGTTGGCTTTTCAGATTTTTTAGGCATATGAAAAAAAAATCAAACCACCTGCAGGATCTTTTATTTCCAAGTAATTGAGATTCAGAACTGCTTAATATTTGAGAATATTTTCTAGTTACTTTCTTATAGTTCATGTATTACTCCTTTTAGATCAATATTTAGAATATAAAAGAATACTTCTCCACCAGAGATGTGCAGTGAGCCATTCTAAATGTAACAGAATATCCCTGAAAATAAGCAGAGGCAATATAAGTAACTGTCCTTAACCCCTCTGATCAGAAATACAGGTCTGTATAAAAAAAAAAAGTGATAGATGGTAAAATCTCCAGAAAGAAGGCACACATCTAGGACACTCGTGTTAAAAATATAGACTTGGAAGTACTGTGATGTACTTTATGAGGCCAGCCTCAAAATAGAAATTTTAGGCATGGCACAGATATATAACATAGCTACCAGTTCTCTGGGTTCTACATTTGATGGTATTAAAAGAAAAAATATATATAGCCTTCCAAAGACCATTGGAAAAAGGACATTGTCTGGAAGGTACATGTCTCAGAGCTTCCTCATAGCTGACTCTTCAAAGCAAATTTGTCCATCCAGTTTACCAACTTTTAACACTAGAACTAACTCAGAGCAACAAGCCTTCACCTGAATTTATCAGTAATGAGCACGCCGCATCAGGATATCGAAATGCAGTGATCTGCGTCACCATATTTATCCTAGAAGAGATAATAGGGAGTCTTGGGCCTACGAGATAGACTTTGATTTTTTATTTCACATTAACAACATTCAATCATCTATTTAGAAAATATTTAAACCCTTAGGATGGGCTATGCACTATGCTGGACACTGGGAATGCAGCTCCTAACAAAACAATGTACCCAAGATCCCTGCTCTGCTCTGTGCACCAACAATTATGGTAAGGGCTGGGACAGAGAAGTATGAAAAATTGTACCTTGGTAGAGCCAGTCAATTAGAAAATAGCCCTTCAGCATGGAACCTGACTTAAACATGAACATAGTGGGCAATTGCTAGAATCATCTATTCTTTGCTCACATATTACTGAGAGTCTATCTACCAGGAGGCACATCCTAGAGGGTATGATCTAAGGGGCAGCCTGAAACCAGTTAGCTTATAAATCCTGGGCCTAACCCCAGTGCATGAAGGTGTCTGGCTATATTTCCCAACATTTGGCCTCCATTAGCCACCTCCAGCCACACACATCAGCGCTCATATACCCAACCACCTGCAAATCAGAAAAACATTGTTCTCACTCAGTCCCCCTAAACCATTTTAAAATCTTATACATTTGTCTCCAGCATCAGCCTCGATCAAATTGCTAACTAGGCAACATGGATTGCACTTT
Source organism: Canis lupus dingo (assembly GCF_003254725.2). Lineage (NCBI taxonomy): Eukaryota > Metazoa > Chordata > Mammalia > Carnivora > Canidae > Canis > Canis lupus. The sequence continues at coordinate 42,541,774 of NC_064258.1, read as the reverse complement.
CCCATATTTTCCTTTGTCTGCTAGTCTGCCCCAGCTGTGCCCCACTCTGCTGCTCTCAAGCTGGATGCCCAGCCTCAGCACATCTATATTACTTATACGCATCCTTTTCTGTTAACCTCTCTCCCTCATTTCCCTTCCTCCTTTCATTCCCCTAGAAACCTGCCCAAAATAACAGTTAATTTAGACAAAATTAAAGAATTGTGCTTGACTTCTCCAGGTCATATATTTTCATTCATCAAATGCATCTCAGAAAGCAAGCAACCCTTCTCCTGTGTTCCACAGGTATTGCCTGTTTTAGCACACCACAGACAGTAGGAGTTTTCTCTGGAGGCACTTGGGTGCCTCAGTTGGTTAAGCATCCAACTCTTGGTTTTGGCTCAGGTCATAATCTCAGAGTCATGAGATCAAGCCCCGCATTGGGCTCTGTGGTCAGCCAGAGTTGGCTTGAGATTCTCTCTCTGTCTCTCTCCCCCTCTGCCCCTCCCTTCATGCTCTTTCTCTAAAATAAATAAATAAATAAATAAATAAATAAATAAATAAATAAATAAATAAATAAAATCTTTTTTAAAAAAAAAAAGTTTTCTTTGAAGACTAGAAGAGAAAGTAAGTTGGAACAGAGGCAGTCTGGTTAGCAGTTAGGGGGAGCCATTCTAGAAGCAGGAGATTTGGGCCAGAATCTCTCCATTGCTCACGAATTTTGTCTGTTTAATTTCTCTATGCTTAGTTTCTCCTCTGTGAAGTGTGAACCACAAAACTTAACCCAGAAGGTTTTTATAAATATTTAGTGAGTAAGTCAAAGACAAACACCCTGATAACTGAGGGAAGAGCAGCTGGGAGGATGGGCAAAATGAGTGAAAGGGAGTGTAAGACATAGGCTTCCAGTTAGGAAATGAAAAAGTCACAGAAATCAAAGGTAGAATAGGGAACATAGTCACTGATATTGTAATAGCATTGCATAGTGACAGATGGTAGCTATACTCGTGGGGAGCATAGCATAACACGTAGCAGTGTGTTGAACCACTATGTTGTACCCCTGAAACCACCGTAACATTGTGTCAACTAAATACAAATATAAATAAGTAAATATGTAAATAAATGTGAGCAAGTACATATAAGACACTGAAAACAATGCATGGTATGTAGTAATAATACAATAAATGCCAGCTCTTATCTTACTACTGGCAAGATTCACTATATAATTTGTGGCACCCAGTGAAAAATGAAAATGCAGGGCCCTTGGTTCAAAAATGAATTTAAGACATCAACAGCAAAGTTTTAAATCAAGTGCAGGATCCTTCTAAGCATAGAATCCTGTGCAAATGTATAGGTCACACAACTACTAAGTCAGCCCTGACTATCACGCCTAGGGCAAAACCTCATTGCTGACCCTTAGATCTAGGAACTTTTGTAGGTTATCATTTAGAAAAAGCCCTAGAAACCCAAATTTCTTTGCCTTTGGGAGAGGGGATACTGGCAAGAAAAATAACTAGCACTTCCAAAATACAAATAAAGTAGCCTAGTGCTAAAAAAAAAAAAGAAAGAAAAAGAAGAAAGAAAAGAAGAAAAAGAGAAAGAAGAAAGAAAGAAAGAAAGAAAGAAAGAAAGAAAGAAAGAAAGAAAGAAAGAAAGAAAAGAAAAGAAAATTAAAAATCCCAAAGTAGGTTTTGCAAATGGCAATCACTTGAACAAGTTTGGGATGAAAGATCTGGGACAAAAATAATTTCTTCCAGTATTTTATGAAAACTGTTGTTCAGTGGTAAAATACTACCATAAATCTATGTTGGTCATTCACTGCAAACTCTTACAAACAAAAGCTTTTGCTAAATAAAAGGAACACTAGAACAACAAAGTATGTAATAAGAAGTTTGAATTTCTTCTGAGAGTTTAAAAAACTGCAGCTCTTTAAATTCATTTCTTTCTAAAGCCATATCCTTTACTGTTTAATTTTGTGGTTTAAATTGCCTGTCAAACCATAAGAAAATAGAGCTCAGATCCAGAGCTGAATAAACCAGTTTTACTTTCACATGCAATTATAGTTTTTTAATCTTTTTCTCCAGTTCATTTCCAACATCTTTTTATTTTATCACTTGTAATCAATTTTCTGCAATTTACTATACAAATGTTATTAAATGCCTTCCATTTATTTTAAAGATCTAAATTCTGATGAAATAAGACTGTATGATCAATGTAGATAGCAACCGTTATGCATTCCCAGATCCCTGGCTGTAAATCACGATATGACAGTATTTACCTGGAGGCTGAATCATCCTAACTAGTCCACTTTGTTTACTACCAGATCTCAAAATCATCATAAATCATCTTTCTTTCTTCTTTTTTCTTCCATTTCACATCTCAGGGAAAACATATTCATTTTCCAAACTCATCATTTCCAGCAGTGTTCATTTTCAACCTTAATTTCCTGGCCAAACCTATTCATTCAGATGCCTTTTTTGGAGGTGGTATTTGTGTGAATACACTACATTAGAGCTAGAAATTTTTTTAGAACTCTTCTCATCTGCTATGTAACCTCTGAGAAAAGGTTAATATATCCTTATATATTCTTTAGTTTCAAATCTCTTCCTATTCCATGAGCTTAAAATCATATCAAGGTAATTTTAGATCATTGGAACTATGGCTCTGTGCCAAGCCCCTCAGCTCTCTCCTATTTTGGTTGACAATGATGATGTTTTATTAATTTTCAGTCTCCAGAAATAAAAGTAGCACACTTAAAAATTTTTAAATATGCCTTTTACAGTTTCCAAAAATTACATTTTGAAAAATTCACTTCTGGAAAAAAATTATTTAACAATACAATTAGTTCAGAAATTTAATTGTCCCTTGGTTTGGGAAAATCCTTTTAGCAAGCTACTTTTATCAAGAGGCTATTTTTATTAATAATAGAAGGAACACACCTTTAACTTCTTGAGTGCTATTCCCTTGGATTTTGGAGAAGTAATAATCAGGAGATGGTTTTAAAATCTTCCACTGCAATGTCCTTCTTTTTCCCACATAATTTCGAACGGTAGTGACAGAGACAGGACTCTCCATTAAGAGAACTGAGCCCTGCCAATATTCATATATAACACCTGTTTCCTCTTCTATGCAGTGGTATCACATTGGCTGTGAGACGATTTGTATTCTTGAATCCCAGGCCACAACTACAGCAAAATGAATGGTGGTCCAGAGTCAGGCAGTAGGGATCTCATGACTTGGAGGAACATTGACCAAGTAAGTAACTAAGGAATGTTGACCCACAAATCTGCTTGCTTTCCCAAATATACAACAGAAGAGAAAAGATAGTTTGGGGATTAGAGTTGTTATATGAGCATCTCCCACCACAACTCAGGACTCACTGTGAAAAGGGCCACATCTTAATCATCCTTAACTCCTAGCCTTTCTAGGCCCAGGCTCCATCCCAGAATGAAAGGTATAACTGATCAAAGCAGCCAAGTTGGAAAATAGCCAAGTTGATCAAAGAAGCTAAGCCACATTGCTTCCCGAGTTACCAGTAGCTATGAAATGGTGGAGCATTAAAAGTTTAGACAGTTGCAGGCATGGAGGTATTTCCTCATCATATATGGGAAGTGCTGGAACATTTTCTGGTGGGGCAACCTTTTTCAGTTCAGCATTGATCTTGATCTTACCCCTCCCATCAACATCCCATTGAACTGCAGCAGACTCTGTTAGACTGCTAAGAGAGACCCAAACAGATAGCCTTGCTCAGGATAATTTCAAGATAGAGCGGTCAACTGTATTTTGTATAATACATTAAGTGAAAGCATCCTCCCTAGAAATATTTGATGAAATATGTCACTTTTTATGCTGAGCCAAAGAACCCAGACACAAGTGAGTACATAGAGCATGATTCCATTCATATGAAATTTGGGAACAAGAAAAGCTAATGTATAGTGATGGAAGTGACTGTGGGGGCTGGATGATGACTGGGAAGGGGAGACATTGGCAAGGGGCAAGAGGGAACTTTCTGGGGTGACATAAATGTTTTATGTCTTGGTTATGTTGCATGCATTTATCAAAACACACCAAACTCTACCCCTAAAATTTATGCCTTTTAGGATACCAGGGTGGTTCAGTCGGTTCAGCATCTAACTCTGATTTGGGCTTAGGTCATGATCTCAGGGTCATGGGATCAAGTCCTATACTGGGCTCTGTGCTCAACATGAAGTCGACTTGAGATTCTCTCTCTCTCTCCCCCTCTTCTACTTGCTCTCGTTCTCCCTTAAATAATAAATGAATCTTTTTTAAAAAGTCTTTCATTTTTTATAATCTATATCTTCACTAATTTGATCAAAAGTAGCTGTCTTTATTTAAATATAAACCTTGAGAGCTTTCAGAAAACCATAAAATCTCTACAATTGGTATCTAATGCGAGGATACACATAGGTGCACAATCGCTCAACATGGCACAAACAGAAGTCATACTATAACACATAATCTAGATGACAAACTGTCTTTGCCAGTCCTGGCTCTGGTTTTCATGAATTCCAAAGACTGAGGAATTCAACTTAATACCATATCCATAATGCAGAGTATATTTATTTCGTTTATTTAGTATATTATTAGGTTGATATATTATAAATTTATGCTTATGTTTCCTGTATTAAAAAGTACCTATAGTTTTCCTTATATATTTTAGGATATAGAGTAAGAACCCTTTAAAATATAGAGTAAGAACTTACGTTATAGATGTCTAGACTAGATGAATTCAACTGACAATGGCAATAATACTCTGACAGCCAGACTGGGTAGATCTGACCAAGCAGTCCTTAAAGACAGATATCTTAAGAGGTCTTGCTTCTAATGGAGGATGATGTGTTTGACTTCTGGGACAAGCCCAACGTATAAACTGCATGAATGGGACCCACATTTTTCTAGGTAGAAAAAGGTTTTGTTTGTGTTTGTCATTTTCTTTTAAATATGTCAATTTAGTTCAAGCTATGGACTGTTCTTCACTGAGAATGGGGCACAAGGAATCTTTCAGATGTAGAAGAGTTCAGTTGAAAATCATTGAGCTAAAGGATCATCCAAAGCCTTGGATTCTAATACTGGTACCCCTTACACGGAGACACTGCTTCCAGTAAATCAAGGAACCTCATTAGGCCTCATCTATTAGACGAGGGAAAAGAAATAAACAAAATATAAGGAAAAATCCATTCTAGCTCTAAAAGTCTGTGATTCCATATGTCAAAGCTAACAAAGGATCCCAGATATCATCTGGCCTCCTGAAGTTCCTACAGTTATAAAAAGGATCCAAGCCTATTCAGGTCACATATAGACTCACAACAATAAAATCCATGTTCCTGAACATCAAGAGACCCCTGCATTAAGCAGAATAACTCTAGAGAGAAAGACAACACATATCACAGCTGCCTATCTGGAAGGGGATCTTCTGAATGGATTCCTCCTCCATATACCACATCCATTAGTAAACGTTTGACATAAACCAGTTAACAGATAAAGCTATATACCTCTACTGTTTTTCTACAGCACGTTTTCATAGTACAACCTAAGCCATTGCCATCATTTCCACATTAAAAGCAATTATCAGTTTTGTTCAATGCAAATTTAGGTTTTAATAACATTTTCAGAATTTAGAAAACGTATTAACACAACTAGACTATATGGACGCAGGTTTAAGGGCCATCCACAGGATCTAAGGAATAGATCAGAGTCATTTTAGCAGAGTGTCATTTCTACATGTGGTTATCCTATGTGTTTGCTTACTTTCTTCAACACTCTTGCAGAGTTTCCCTATGATACAAGGTTAGCTAGGGTGGGTTGTTCTTTAATGGGGTAGCTGGAGTTGAACATAGTAGTTGTTACTTAACTTGTATTCCCTAAGAATGTCATGGGTTCTAGGGCCACACTTATTTGTGACATGTTTTGATTTATAGAAATGTGCCCTCCATAATTTAACGGTCTCAGGGCACAAGTACAGAGAAAGTACTCAGGAAATAGACATCATTTAAAAGGCGAGTTCACAGCCAGCTCTAAGGGTCAGTAAGCTGGCCTTCTGCCAAAGCAAGGCAGGTGGCAAATTCCATGATGTGGGCCTCATAAGCTACATTCTAGAAAGAATTTTGAGAATTGTTATTAGAAAATCCTGAGTGATCTTAAATATTACCTGTAATTAAGCACAAAATGACAAGTTTACATTGTTTTTAAAGAAATTATATGTTTTATAATATCTTCAGTAATTGTTTCTGCTATTAAGAGTACTGGGTTTGAACACTGAAACAACTTAGCTTAAATAGTACTTTTTATAAGCAAGTGGTGAAATATACTACACTAATTTTAGTAATACATAGCACTTCAATATATTTCAACCTAACCTATCAGAATATCTACATAAGTACAAATGATTGAAATGATACTGTCTCCAATTTTAAAAATTGAAATTTTAAAAAATTGAAAAATGAGTATTTTTATCTCTGTGTCCATCCATCTAATTACAAGTCTTAAAATGGGCTTTCATTCATTCAAAAATATTTATTGCATACCCATCATTGTGAGGGTAGCTAGGGAAATAGACAAGAATAAAATAGATATGGTTGCAACCTAATGGAGCATACAGTCTAGTGAGGAGCAAACATTTTTAAAAATCCTACAAATAACATACATTCCAGTCACAATCTGATAAATCCTAGGAAGAGGGAAAAGTGCATGAGAATATCTAACAAAGGGACCTAAGCAGATGGCTGATGGGGGAAAATATTATAGAAGGAGTCTTTGAAGAGTGACTTTACCAGACATGAAGGATAAGTAATAGCTACCCAAGCAAAACATAGGCAAAAACGTCTCCTAGGCAGAGAGATCAGCAAATACAAAATTCCTGAGTCAGACAAGAGCTTGGCTTGTTCAAGGAACCGTAACAAGGCCAGTGAAAGTAATGGAACCATGTGAAGCAGCAAGTTCAAAAGGGCGAAACAGACCAAACCAAGGATCTTTTATTTTATAGTAATTATAAAGGGAAGTGTTCATTCAGTAATGTCAATCAGCTTGCGTCTAGGCTACATCTCTGAAAACAAGTGTTTTCTCTGGTCCGCTGTATGAGTTTTAACTGGAGAACAAATTTCACCTAAAATCCTACTATTTCCAAATAATAATCATAAGGTGAACATCATGCCCAGTTTCTCTCCCTCTCTGTCTCTGTCCATATATGTACCAACACACACACATACACACACACACACAGAGGACATAGGACAGCTAGCCAACTATTTTGACAAAAGATAAAATTTTATAAGTTCAGGAATGAACTATAAATGTTTTTAATGAAATATTAAATTTTATATTTCCTTAAAATTTGTGTCCGCCCTTAAATTAAACCTTGTTGAAAATGCAAGGTATTAACTATGAAACTGAAATATCACAAGTGTAGCTTTTTACATTATGGATTTAGAATACCTGTTGCATCAAGCTATGTTCTCTTTATTTCCCCTCCTGCTTGTTCCTCCTGCCCCATCATCATGTATGTGACTTTTAGAAGAAACATAGCTAACATACTAGACAATATGGCTTATTGGGGAGGAGGAGATGTAAAGTGCACTTTCCTCCTCGGTGATAAGTTCTCTGGAGAAGAGTTCGTTGCTTTTTTCTCAAATTTCCTGGGCAATTTTAATATTTGGTCACTAGCCAGTGGGCTAGACCATTTCTTACCAAGCACATTGAACTCCTTATGTAAACCTTTCTAAAGAAGAAAAAAAAGGATGAAAAAAATAATATCTGAGACTGTTCAAATTGTTAAGTATACTAATTTATAATTAATAAATAAATGGAGAATAAATGAAGGAATTTACAATTTAAAAATTTCTATATTCAGCAGCTTATGAATTTATGGCCCCAGAAATCAAACCAGGTATAATGAGAATCAGTGGATGGGATAACTGATAGAAATTTGCTTTTTTTTTTTTTTTTCTTTGGTTACTTGATTTTCTTGGGGACTTATGCAATACCACTTTCCCCACTTGAAAGTCAAAATTCTTTGTCTCATATGGCAGTGTGCTGAGGTTAGCTAGAGCCAAGTCTTTGCTAGTAGACAGAACCAGGTTTGAAAGTTCTTTTTCCATAAGTTAGTATCAAGTGTGCCTGTCACTTAACTTCACTGCGTCTTAGTTCCTTATTCTGTAATAGGGAAATAATAAATTCCCATGGACACAAAATTTATATAAGACAGTATAATTTATATTTATATATTACAGTATTTATTTACAGTATTTATTTATATAAATATTTAAAATACTTATATATTACAGTAGTTTCTCAATGCAGGCTCATTTCCATTTCTTGGTTTTTACCATCTAATTTAGCGTTTTTATTTTTATTTTTTTAGGGGGAAAGGACTTGTATGTTTTAAATACATCTCTTACAAGTAATATTTTAGACCTAAATTAAAAATTAGATCTAAAATTTTATTTTTAAATTGATAATTTTAATCTATTCATATTTTATATGATTTTTTTATAGTTGGCTTTATTTTCATCATCTGATTTTGTGCTTTGTATTTTTCCTACTTTTACTGTTTTCCGATTTCCTTTCTTTCCTTATTTTTTATGACTGAATTTTGATTTCAAAAGTTTCTCTTTCCCTCTAAATTGATCTGGAAGTTATAAATTTCTATTCATTGCCTGGTTGCTCTTAATCTTTTTTTTTTTTTTAAGATTTTATTTATTTATTCATGAGAGACACAGAGAGGGAGGGACAGAGACATAGCAGAGAAAGAAGCAGGTTCTCTAAGGGGAGCCCGATGTGGGATTCAATTCCAGGACCCTGGGATCACGACCTGAGCTGAAGGCAGATGCTCAAACACTGAGCCACCCAGGCACCCCTGGTTGCTCTTAATTTTAACAAAATCCAAAATTAATCTCTGTTCTCCTCCCTAGCAATGCAATATCCTAATTCTGATCATTCTCTTCTTGTCATATATAGTATTTTTGTGCATTATTTAGATTCCATCTTTTTTTCATATATTTACAACACTATTATCTTATATATTCAATGTTTGTTTAGATTTACCAGTTTGTTTACCATCACTTATTTCACCCTAGACCTTTTCCCTGGAATTATTTCACTTCTTACAGATGTATTTTCTTTAGCAATCCTTTAGTGAGGGTTTGATTATGTTAAACACAGATTTTTGTTTGCCCAAAATGCATTTATTTTGCCCTGATTATTGAAAAGTAATTTGGCTGAGTAAACAACTTGAGATGGTCATTATTTGTTTGTAGCAATTTGAGGCTAGTGTTCCATTGTGTTCTGGATCCACTACTGCTCTTGAAAAAAATGTGTTTTCCACGAAATTGTTATTCCATTGTAGATAATTTTTTTTTCTGGCTCCTTTTAGGATTTTTCCTTTTCTTCAGTATTTTGCAATTTCACTACGTGCCTAGATGTGTTCCTTTTTTCTCCTCCTTCTTCCTCCCTTCTTTCCTTCATTCCTCCCTCCCTCCCCCCGCCCCCCCCTTCCCTCCCTTCCTTCTCTCTTTCCTTCCTCTATTCTACTTGGGAATGTTTGCCTTACCTTATTTTCTCAACTCCCTGTTTTGGATCATAAATCACACATTTGTTAAACTTTATCATATTGCTCTTTTGTAGTTTAATTTCCCTTTTTTTCTCTCTATTTTTGAGAGACAGAGGAAGAGAGGAGAGAGAGACGCGCGCGCTCATACACGCACATTTGCCTACACAGGGAAAGGGAAGAAGGGGGAGGGGCAGAGAGAGAGAGAAGGAGAGAGAATCTTGAATAGGCTCCAAGCTCAGTACAGGCTGACACAGGGCTGGATCTCAGGACCCTGAGATCATGACCTGAGGGGAAATCAAGAGTCTGACGCTTAACTGACTGAGCCGACCCGGTGGCCACGTTCCCTTTCATATTTTGCATTTCATTGTAGCTCTGAGCTTCATTCTGAATAATTTCTTTATAAGTCATTATGTCCTAAGCTCTGTATAATGGTTTATTTATCTGATCTAATGAGTATTTAACTTTAGTGATTACATTTTTCATTTGAGAGGTTTTGATTCATTTTTCAGATTAGCCTGATTTTTAGAAATATACTTTGTTCCTAGTTTATATTTCAATTTTTTTGAATAATTGAAAATATTTATTTTGTATCCTATATTTCTAATATCTGAAGTCTTTGGTGGTTTACTTCTGCTGTTGTTTGTTTTGCTAACTCTTAAATATAGTCTTTTATATTTAGATTGAGCTCATGCTTAAATGCCTGGGCTTTATGTGCATGAGTTAATGTTGAGGGTGCATCCTTCTGCAGAGAATTTATGTTTATGTCTCTTGGACATTCCAAAGTATAACCAACCCAGGGCTACTTAAAATAGCTTCTTTGTCTGAGTTTTGTTAGACCTACTAGATAGTATCATTTCTTTAAAAAAATGTTTTTTATTTATTTGAGAGAAAGTGAGAGACAGCACAAGCAGAGGGAGAGGAAGAGGGAGAGGGAGAAGCAGACTCCTTGCTGTGCAGGGAGCTTGACTTGGAGCTTGATACCAGGACTCTGGGATTGTGACCTGAGCTGAAGTCAGATGCTAAACCCAATGAGCCACCCAGATGCCCCTAGGTAGTTTCATTTTAAGCCCAAACTTCGGAGTATATTGTCAACCTTGTGGTTATTATCATGGAAAACTTCTATTTATTCATTCATTCGTTAATTCCCGGAGTCCAGATCAAGAATGACATTTATTTATTTATTAAAGTTTGTTTTATTTATTTATTTATTTATTTATTTATTTATTTATTTACGAGAGACACAGAGAGAGAGGGAGAAAGAAGCAGAGACACAGGCGGAGGGAGAAGCAGGCTCCATGCAGGGAGCCCAATGAGTGACTCGATCCCAGGACTCCAGGATCAGGCCCTGGGCTGAAGGCAGTGCTAAACTGCTGAGCCACCCGGGCTGCCCCTTACTTGAAATTTTTAAAAAGAGAGTGCACCTTACTAAAATCTTTTAAAAGTAATTCACGGTTATTGTAGAACATTTGGAAAATATTAAAGAGTATGAAAGAGAGAAAGAAATAGCACTCCTAATTCTATTTCTGTTAACATTTGGTGCATTTCCACCATGACTGATTTGAATATTCAACCTGGACTTCTGTTTTTCTACATTGTTTTCCTGTGTCATTAACTATTTTGGGGTGTTGGGAAGGGGATTCTACTCCCGTAGTTCAGATAATAGGGAGATGATGGTGATCTGTTCTGGGGTGATGAGTTGCAATGCAAATAAATGAAGAAATGCAAGAACAATTTAGAGATAAAACTGACAGAACAAAGTGATGGATTTGATGTGTATTTTGAAAAAACTTTCAAGTTATATGTTTTAGTTCCACATACATCAAAGTCTTGAATAACTTTATGATAAAGTGAGCAAAGAACACAAGAATGGTAACAACTTTATCGGAAGCACATGAAAAGCATATGAAAATTTCTTACAAAGTCATAATTTGAAATACTGAGTTCATGTTTCAGTTTATTTACCTAACAAGTCAGAGGTTTATAGGAAGTATATTTGCTAATAATTTTACCCAACAGTATGGAAGTCTATGTTCCATTCTGAGGATCAATAAAAGCAATAGGATCAAAATAATACAAGAGGAGAACTTTTGGCTCTTAACCAGAGACTTCTATGGCATATTTCTGTCTTTACTATAACAGTGAAGTCTATTAAAAAACTAAAACTAAAGCAAACTCATCTACTCATACTGCTTTAATAATTGAATTTTGAAGGCCTTTGCTACATACTTGAAGTGTACTATGTTTTCAAAGTTAAATGACTGATTTATGAAGAAACACACATGTGTTTTTTTGCTTCACAAAGCAACCAAAAGCACATTTGGATATTATTAAATTGAAAAGATAAAATATTGCACAGGTCTGAAGAATTAATTTTAAAATATTTCTTTAAGATAAACAGCGTATCAACTATATCTTAAATGTCATCACTTTGGATGACCAACTAAGCAGATTTACAGACAACTGCATGGCTGAAAAGGAATTATTTCAGTCTATCTGTCAAAAGCTATTATGTTCAAAGATATGAGCATCATCTCCATCCACTCTGTAAGCAGTGGGACCCCCACTGCTAACAAGGGAGAGGTACTCTGTATCATGCAGAATTCTTTGACGTATTTTCTCATCTTAAAATTGGCTCAAAAATGACCTGTTACAGAGGGGAATAAATTCCTAGCGATCACAAGTAAGAAAGAAGAAGCTGTCAGCATTCCATACTTCAGACTGTAATTCAGAGCTGTTATACAAGTCACATGCTGGTCTTACCAAAAATCTACTCTTAGGTTTCTTTATACACTCCAACATATCTTCATATAGTCTGAGGTTTTTGTTATTAAATATGAACTCTAAAATATAATCATTGGTTGCTATTAGATACTTTATTAACCAAGTCTATGGCATTCAAAAATTAAAGTATGTAGGCATGTATATGATAAGTCTGAGAAACGCTTCCACACCCAGGCTAGCACCCAGCCTGGCCAACCTGTGGCACTCTGCTGACTGGTATTTCTCTGCAGGGTTGTTGCAGACACTCCAAGATTTTCTGAATTCCCAACTACAGCAACTGTGAAGAATTGCGGAGTTTGGCAACCTAAGCCATGGAGTTTTGCTCCCTCAGATACTGAGCCTGGAAGAAGGTGAGGCAAGCTTTTCTTAGAATGAGGGAATAGAAAGTCATCTGTGCAACTCATTGATAACATTTTCTCCCATGTAAAAGTCTTTGGGGATCAAGCTCCAATAAACCCATATCCTACAGGGTTGGGGTTTTGTTTTGTTTTTTGAGGACTCATTTATTTATTCTACAAATATTTACTGAGAATCTACTATGTACGAGCACTATTCTAGGTATCGGGATAGAAAAGTGAACAATAGAAGCAAAGATCTCTTTTCTCATGGAGACCTACATTCCACATTTTGGAAGTTGTCTACTGCCAGAACAGATTCCTTCCTTCTTCTATAGCATCCAAAGAGATACTTGCACCCTTTACAAGAGGTAGGCCCAGAAGGGAAAATCAGAGCTCCTAATCATAATTAATAAACAAAATAAAAGGTGAAATAACTGAAAAATTACATTCCTTTTCCAAAGCTAGATTTCTTTAGTTTTAGCTGCACTTTTCTTGGGAAAACAAAAAGTATATCAGAGGATGAATAATTTGAACCACTTGGATCTAAACATAAATAATCTGGTACTATGCTTAATTCTTCTGTTTCTCAAGAGGAGTTACCTGTGTTCATTCCCATGGAAGGGGGAAAAAGGAAAAGAAAAAAGTGCTGTGTCACAGATGTTGGGAAAATAAGTATTTTATTAGTAATAGAAAACCACAGTAATGTGAGGAATCATTCTCAGAAAGACTTTAAATCCTCTCTCACCTTACAGCACATGGGAGACCTAGGGATCTTTAAAAATATCTGAAAGAAGAATGGATAATATCTCTTAGCACCTTGACTCTCTCAGAAACTCAAGATAAAAGCTCAGTGCTAGGGCTCCATCTTTCAGCAGTTTCTACTCATTTGTAAGAAAACAATGCTTTCTTTCTTATGTAAAGAATAAGCCTTGTATACACTATAAGTGAATTAATCTTGACATCTAATGTGGAATGGAAGCTACACAGGCAATTTGAAAGAAAGAATATTTTATTTTATAAGCTTGATTTGAATCTAAGCCTTATATTCATGCTGACTAGATCCAAGAATAAGGTTATTCAACCAAAATATATCAATGAGGGATGAGTTTTGAGTTTTTTCCTAATTATAAGGCCTAGCAGAATAATAATAGAAGAAATTTTGTCATGGAACTGGATCTCAGATAACCTAGAGATAAATATGAAAACTAAGATTTACAATTTACTTCAATTCTTTTTTTAATCCCCTTCTCTTTTTTAACACATCTAGCTGTCTATATTAAATATTCTCTCTATATATAAGTGAGCCTTTTATCATATCTGTAGCCCAAAAATTTCTGTTATTTTTTTCTACACATGCAATGTGTTATATAGATATAGTGTTTATTTTTGTAGTTCATAGACCTCAATAGGTCATTAAATTAAATTTTTTTAAATTAAATTTTTAAATGATTCCTTTCAGATAGCAAAGAAGTCATTCTTCAACAGAAGCAAGAAGATTAAGATCACTTTGCAAACTTTTTTTTTTCACTTCGCAACCTTGATCAAAGATATCAACATCCAGAAACAAGACTGATTGGGGAAGCAACATGGATATTCAGTAACTTGACCACAACCTACAATCTGTGGGCCCAGAGCAGAGCCTTTGGGTAATTCACAGGGCCGTATGTAACTAGGATTTAATTCCTATTTGCTCAGAGCTATAAATTCATTCTTAAGAACAGCACATCACACCCTAAAGAATTCCCTGATTTCTTGACCTTGGCATTGAACTGAAACTGAGCTATAAAGAAGTACAGCATTTGCTTGAGCACCCTGAGAGGAGAAATAGGATAGCATAGCCTTCCTATGATCAAGGACTCAAGAAGAACTTATCGGCTCTTACTGTGAGCAAGAAAATCCCCTCACTCCCACCCTCAACTGTTCAGAGCTAGAGTTCTGCCAAATTCTTTATCAACTCATCCTAGGAGTTCCCTGCATCCCTTCTGCTCAGTGTCATTACAGGCTTCCTCACACTCGGTGGCTCCGGCCCACAAGAATCCAGTGTCACATATACCTGCAAGAGACTCCATTCTGGATGCATGTCCAAGTTGCAATCATCACTAATCTCTCAGTAAAACTGGTCAAGAGTAGTAGATCTGCCCATCAATAATTAAGTATAGGGAGTAAATAAAATATATGGAATGGAATTGTCTCATTGTGTTGAAAATACATATAGTATTCTTTTTTAAAATCCATGCATCATTCGGATTTTAGTAGGTATTCAACAAATATGTCTTGGTTAATTGGTTGATATTCAGTATATCTGATCATATTATGCATAATTGCCTTTATGACAAGCAACCAAGTAAATGGGTGTCATACAAGCTTACCACTTTGAGGTCTAAACATGTCTTTCTTTTTTCAGAATCAATAAATGAAATACACATGAAAAGTAAGTGAATTGCTTTACAGTAACCCTTTGTTTTTGACCCAGCAGAATATGATTCAACCTCATCTCCCATTTTATTTACCAGACTTAACTTGATAGATTCTGACTATTTTGCAAAAAACAAATACTTCCCTTCCTTGATGATATCCAAAATAATGTGCCATGGAGTCCAAAGACATTTTCAAAAGGAAAATTCAGAGAATGCTTTAAACTAAGGAGACATATTTGGAATAAATATGTGGCCCTCCAAGGCCACACACACGCACACACACACACACACTACACTCAAATGGCAAACCATGATCTAGAATGCTAAGCTCAGTGTTTTACTACTTGACTTGTTACTTGATTTCGTGTTTAGGCAACATTCTGGATGTGCAGGGTAAGAACTCATCTTTTACAGATTTTAAAACATAGTGAATAGAGTCTGCTCTCTAAATAATCATGTATCATTTTATCATAGTGCCTACTATTTCACAGTTTTGATTTAAAGTTTCACATATGAGCATTTATCCCTTAAAAATTTTTTGAAAGTACATCTTCATGCATTATTTCCAAATGGCTTATATTACTCTGAACTTTTTAAAGTAAACTTCCTTCCAAGAAACTCCTAGATTAAGATATCATTCTCCTTATAAGCAAATTAGCTAAAATTTCCAGAGATATTTTTCCTTTGCAACTATATTTTTATACCCTAATTTTTAAAGTACTTTGCTCTAATTTATTTTTTCAGAAGCAAAAGTAATGATGATATAATATTGAGACCAACTATTTCAAGTCTTTTTAATTGAAATTTTTATTGAGATAATTATAGATTCACATGAAGATATAATAAATAATATGGAGAGATTCTTCATATACTTTTCTGTTTATTTCAATAGTAACTTTTTGCAAAACCATAACACAATATCCTAACCAGTAAATTGACATTATATAATCCAATCATTTCATCCAAATTTTCCCAGTTATATATGTACTCATTTGTGTGTGTGTGTGTTTATTGTTCGATACAATTATATCAACAGAGTAGGTTTACATACCTACCAGCGCAATCTAGAAACTGAATAGTTAGTTCCGCCACCACAAAAATCCCTTATAATTTATTATTTTTCATTTAGCAGTCAGCTACACTGTGGCAAATGAAAGACACCAAAGTGTTGATGCTTTTTATGTGTTCAGTTATCACCCAAATGGGATTTTTCATAATAAGTGTCCATTTTTCTATCCATTTTTCATAATCTGCCATCTCAGAAGGATCCAGATTACAACTGTATTTTTTTTTAATCAAGTCTTATTTTCAGCAGACCAAACTTGTTGCACATCATTGTCAGAACAAAGAGAATAGGAATATTTTTAAGATGGCATCACCAGCAAAATCCCAAAACTGATGAATGTTAAAGTCTCCGGCAAAGTAGATAACCACAATCTATATATTCCTTTGCTTTTGCCCTGCTGCCATGTCTCATTCTCTCTACTTCTATAATCTGTGTTATTCTATCCTCATCCTTACTTATTTTTAGGGATATACTTACAAGTTAAAGAAGTCAAAATTGTTTATTTTGAACTCCTAATATCAGAAAAGTGTGAAGCAAAGGCCAGAAGTTGATACAGGGTTGAGGATATAGGTAATCAAAAAGAGTAGAAGGAAAGAAGGATGGTGGAAGGGGAATGTTATTAGCAAACATCCAAGTAATTCCACTTTCATAAAGCAAGGAAGATTCTGGCAAAACAGCAATTTTTAAAAGAGACAACATGGGGAAACAGATCAGAACTGAGTATGTATATAAAATAAAACTTAACAACATGAACAAAGATGAGTTAGGCAGTGAGCCTACATCTAAGCTTCTCAAGCTAACACATCACAGACCACTCCACTGTCACAGGTATGGCTTATTCAGAGAGTGAGCTGCATCATCTCTGAACCAAGGATATTCCTAGAAGTTTCAAGTCCAGGATAGCCATGTCTGAACAGCTGCACCACATGGCTTATCTTAAACAGTGTCCTTGGGAGGTAAAGCCATTTTTAAGAGTTTCGTGATTGCATAACACGCTCCTTTCCTGAATTTACCAAAAGCACCCTAAAAGGCACTTCCTGAAATTCACTAGAGAGAGATACCCACTTCTTTATAAGGAAAAGGGCTGGACCCACCATAGATTCTCTGACTTGGAGTTCACAAGAGTTACAATCCAGTGACAGTTATCTCCTCTCTCTGTCATTAGAAATAAGCCAAATGAAGTTTGCCCCCTGAAATATGCATTGCTTAATGGCAATTTCAACAATGTATACCCTTCTGTATCTCCTTTATTCTGTTCACATCTAGATAAATGTCTACCAAGTACCTACAGGTGTGCAGTGAAGGGAAATCAGTGAATAGTGTTCAATAGCATTCTTTCTACAACTTTGTGGTGTATTGCATTTATACAAGTTCTTATCACATTTTTATGAAGATTATACAGTGTACCATGTATTTTTCAACACCTATGCTTAAAACTCTCTATGCTTCTTCCTTCTTCCTTACAAATTGTTTTTATGACAAATTGTTTTTTATGCTATCAAATACAACTAAAGTATTAGTCTATGCTAACTAACCCAGGTAAATCAGTATTCAATACTGAGTCACCCAACTTTTTTATTCCATTCCAGTTCCATAGGAAGTGCTACCTGCTGCAAGTGAGATGTGTTCATTTTCAGTTTTAAAGAAGGTAGATAGTCCCCCAGTGGGTTCCTATCACACCTTGAACCTCCCAAATAATAGTACTGATCATCCTGTACTGAAATTGTCTTTCCATTTGTCAGCTAATCTCAATATAACATGTCTTGCAGAGTAAGAAATTTGTCTATTTTATTCATCATTGCCATCCCACTACCTCAGGTAAATAATCGTTCAATGAATGACCACAGACCCTGTTTTTATTTTATGCATGTCATCTGGCTCAGACTGCTGACACTCGTATAACTTGAACACAAAATTATCCCTCACCAGTCTGTTGCAGAGGAGCTCAACCATGTCTTACCACTCTTTGACCCTTTACAATATCCTTTCCCAGCTGCTGTTTTCTACTCCTTGAAAGCATAACGAATCATAGGGCCTCTCTTTTTCAGTAAATTCTAAAAAATAATCACCTTACAAATCATGCCAGGTGAATCTCATTAAGCTCTTTTGATGCAGTTAATACTAATTCATAAAAGAAAATGTCCTAAGTCCTGACTTTTAACAATGACGAAAGATCAGGGACTTGTCTAATTCAAATCACAAAATTGGGCCCCATCTCTTTTGCCATGAGCATAATGAAAGGGATTCAACTGGCTGAATGAAGGAAAACAAAAGGAAAGGTTAAGTAATGGCATATTAAATTTGTTTGGGGGTGGGGAGAGCTTCTAATGCTATAATACAGGGATTACTTTTGAACTAGCTTTCCAATCCTTATTAATGACTTTGGGGAGGAGAAACAAATAGCATCTTAATAACCTCTGCAGGCAAATGACAACATCCATCTGTGCAGTGTTGTTAACATTCAGAGCTGAGAAATGAAACCAAGTAATACAGTCAGATTAGAAATGGAGGCAGGCAATAAAAATAAGATCCAGCCTAGTAAGGTAATATCTCTGTAGTGAATGTTATAAAACACCTCTCTGTAATGGAAGGAAGGTCCTTGTAAAGGTAGAATAGTAAAAGAAACATAGAACTGTTATAAGAAACTAAAACAAGATTTACTATGAGTGATGACAACTTAAAAAAAAAAAAAGACCAATGACTGAGGTGTGGGTGGTATAAATACACGCATCTAGTCCCACTTAGAAGTGGCATGGTTATCTCAGAAAGGACCCAGTGAATCCGCATCACTGGGTTATGCTTAGTTCTTATGGTGAGAAAAAAGGCAGACAAATAAAGTAAATTTAAGAGACAGAAAAAAAATAATAAAAGTAATAATTTATATGGAAAGATTTGAAAGATCAGATCTGTGTGGTTTGCCTAAGTAATGTCTTTGGAGAGATAGAACCATCTCCAGATGTCTATAGAGTATACATATTTAAGAAATATAAAAATTATTTAGAATGCTATAGAAAACATGTGAAAATAAAGAAATAGAATGAAATTGAGAGAAAAAAATTTATAATGTCTTTATTTGGATTTAGTAATAGTCTTTAAACTGACATCAACAAACTCTACCAGGGGCAAACTCTAAAGTCCTTCATTACATGAGATTTAGGGGTATCTTATGGCACAAAAAAAAAAAAATTAAAGATTCTTACTTTTTCATAAATAACTAAGGATACATTTCCCAACCTTTCTTCTTGTACTAAAAACCTGTGTTATCCAAACTGTGTTCAAAATGTGTGGAAAATATTTAAAACTCCATTCACACTCTTAAAATGGAATATATAACACTTCTGTCTAAATATTTGTCAGTTGGGACCTCTTAAAGCCTTGATACAAAGGTTGGCATTGATGTTGGTACATTCAACTTCCAACAAGCCAGGGAATTACTAACAGATATAGAATTTACTGTATAGAACAAATAAAACTCAGACTAGAAAGGCAAAGAGTACAGGTGATATTTTCCAGGTTTCTTCTTTAAATTCAGCTTTACCCTGAATTTTTGATCCAAAGCCATGCAATGCGCAAATGGCATTAATCTTTAATCACATGTATGCACTGAAGACATAACTAAAATAGATTCTAATAAAACCAGATTTAATTTATGCATCAAAATCTCATTTTTATACCTACTACAAGTATAGGACCCTGTCTCTATTGTGAAGTCATTTGTAGTCTTTTTAGAAAAAGTGGGCAGGTACATAAAAAAGAATCCACCAACAAAATGTAGAAGACAACCATCAAATAATGGGACAGAAACACAGTGAATCATGAAGAGTCAAGAAACCAAGAAATTTGGGGGTATTAAGCTAGCCCAAAGATTGAGGGAAAACTTGCAGAAATTATTTGGGCCCCTATTGTTTCTTTGTTTCTCTTTTTCCACAAAAAAATATGCAGACCTAGCCCACTAAAATAAGCTTTAAAATAACTGTACTTCTGGAAAATATCTATCTGTGCATGTAATACCTATCTACAAGCTTATTATATGCAATTTTTAAAAACTGGAGATATAGCAATAAACAAAATTAAGTCCCTGATCTCATAGAGCTTACATAGGGGAGAGATAGAGCAATTAGTGAAGTTTTAAAATATGCACATAAAATATGTCACGTAGTAGGGATGCCTGGGTGGCTCAGTGGTTGAACATCTGCCTTTGGCTCAGGGAGTGATCCCAGGCCCAGTGATCGAGTACTGCATCGGGCTCCCTGCGGGGAGCCTGCTTCTCCCTCTGCCTATATCTCTGCCTCTCTCTGTGTGTCTCTTATGAATAAATAAATAAAAGTCATTTTAAAAATATGTCAGGTCTATATGTTGACAAATTGAAATCCAATAAAAAAAGAGAAAAATAAATAAATAAATAGACCATAAGAATTGCTGCAAAGAAGAATAAACTGATACAAGGGAATAGGGAATGGGGGTTCCATTTTAAATGTAGTAGGCAGAAAGACTCCTTTAATGATAGGGTAATATTCAGCAGAATCTTGAATAAAGAGTGCAAGTAAGCCATGGTACTATCTGGTGGAAGAGCATTCCAGGCAAAGGGCACCACAAGTGCAAACACCCTGAGGCAGAAGCACATCTGCTTGGCATCTTCGAGGATTGCAGTGTGAGAGGGGAACATGATTGGACTTGAGATCAGGGGAGTGTCAAGAGAACAAGATGATTTAAGTCTTTGTCAGCTGTGGCAAGATACTGGCTTTTACTTTGATCTGGAAAATTACTGGAAGGTTTTAAGCAGATGAAAAACATTATCTGTCTTATATGTTAAAAGGCTTTCTCTGGCTACTCAGTGAAGAATAAAATGCAGGGGGCAAGAGTGAATAAATGAGAAACCAGTTAAGAAACTGCTATAGTAGGGCATCTGGGTGATTCAGTTTGTTGAGCATCCCACTCTTGATTTTGGCTCAAGTCATGATCTCAGGGTCCTGGGATTGAGCCTTGCATTGGGCTCCATGCTCTTGCTGGGGAGTCTGCCTGAGATTCTCTCTCCTTCTCCTTTTGCCCCTCCACGTCCCTCCACCACATTCTCTCTCTCTCTCTCTCAAACGATTTTAAAAAATCTTTTTTTTAAGTTGCTATAATAATCCAGGAAAACGATGATATAAAATGCAGCACAGTGAACTCAATGGATGTGGTGAGAAGATTCTGAATGTAGTTCAATAGTGTTTGCTGACTGAGGTGTAAAAAACAAAAAGGAGTCAGGGTGAGTTTTCTGGTCTGGCAACTGGTATCCTGGAGCTGACATTTGCTAAGATGGGGAAAGTGAAGAGCAGTGCAGATGTGGGGCCTGAGATTAGAAGTGGAGGACCAAGAATTATCTCATGGAAGTATGTGTGAATTGTCTATTAGCCTACTAAATAATTATAATTAGCAGACAGTTGGAGATATGAGTGTGGAGTTCAAGGGAGCAGTCAGAGCTGGACATCTCCATTTGTGAACCTCCAGCATATAGATATATTTAATGCCATCAAGCTGCAGCATGATGGCTGAGGGCTGAGACCCATGATATTCCCATTCAAAGATGAATTAATTTTGAATCTACAAAAATGATGATAAAATAGCCAAACACTGAAACTTTGCTCAGTTTACAGTAAAACAAAATTCCTATTTTATCAGATCGCTGAATGGCATTTAAAGTTCAGAATTTGGGATACCTGGGTGGCTGAGTGGCTGGGCGCCTGCCTTCGGCTCAGGTCGTGATCCCGGGATCCAGGATCGAGTCCCACATCAGGCTCCCTGCGAGGAGCCTGCTTCTCCCTCCCTGTGTCTCTGCCTCTCTCTCTCTCTCTCTTTGTGTCTAATGAATAAATAAATAAATCTTTTTTAAAAAAATAAAGTTCAGATTTTAGGGGTGCCTGGGTAGCTCAGTCAGTCATCTCCCTTCAGCTCTGGTGGTGATCTCAGGGTCTTGGGATAGAGCCTCACATCAGGCTGCTTGCCCAGTGAGGAGTCTGCTTTTCCCTCTCCCTCTGCCCCTCCTCCTGCTTGTGCACTTCTTGTCTTTCTCTCTCAAATAAATAAAATCTTTAAAAATAATAGTAACCAATAAGTTCAGAATTTTAGCGAGGATCGCAAATATCCTAAGAAAGGTTAAAACCTAAGCTCAGATTGCTGGCCAAAACTCTGCCTTCCTTGACCCTCCCAATTAGAAAATAACAATAACAACAATACAAATCAAACAAAAATATTTATGGGTCACCAAATAATGTTGCAACATACTCAAAGGCAGAGCCATTTTGTCTACTGGACCACCATCACGGACCTATAGCAACGAAACAGTTTTATTAGAAATACAATCTGGGGGAAAGAACAGTAATTGAGAGGACAAGTAGATATGAAGCTTACAAGTAACACAGTTGATCAGAATCAGGCAGATAAGGCTGAGGCAGTATCAATGGCAGATTGAGGCTGGTGGGCAAAACAAAAACCAGGAGTGTACAAAACTTTATGGGGGTCCAAAGTTTAATAAACCAGCCAGGCACCAATCAATTGAAGTTTAAACAAGGGGCAGTTGGCCAAGGGGTGGAGTAAAAACCATGGAGGTCTGCAACAGGAAACAGGCTGGTGATGGGGCGGCTGCATGGCTCAGTCAGTTAAGCATCTGCCTTTGGCTCAGGTCATGATCCCAGGTCCCAAGATCGAGCCCCACATCAGGCTCCCTGCTCAGTGCAGAGTCTGCTTCTCCTTCTCCCTCTGCCCCTTCCCCTGCTTGTGCTCTCTTTCTCTCAAATAAATAAATAAAATCTTAAGAAAGAAAGAAAAAGTGGCTGATACATTATTTGATTAGTTTGGAGAGTAAGGTGCTTTTCTGAGGCTGAAAAAAACAATTGGGAGCCAGAACACGGGGGACCATCTGGACCATACTAAAGAGTCAGCACTTGGTTGTGTATGTGCTGAGGACCTGTGCAAGTGTCTTCGCAAGTGAGTGGCACTACCAGGTCGCATCACACTCCAGAAAAAATAAATATAAATTGGTGCGAGACAGAGGGCAGAGACCAGACAGGATCCCTCACAAGAAATAATAAGGGTCTAAACCACACAATGGCCATGGACAGGGAAAGAGAGCAGATTGAAGGGATTCACAGGAGGCAAAATAAACAGAAAGCAGAAGGGAGAGACACAAGAGGGGAGACATAAGGGGAGGACTCACAGGTTTTTGATCTGAACATCAGGATGGAAATAATAGGGGCTACGAGAATAAAAGAAACAGTCCCAGGGGTGGGAGGTAAAAAGATGAATTGCGTTCCATTTCACACAGGAGGAGGAGGAGAAAATTCTGGTTATTCACTTGATTGTTTAAGCAAAAAAGAATGGAGAGGAAAAAATGAAGCTGAGCATTTTAGAAGCGACAAGACTATTTTATAATGTTGACATATAGAAAACAGGCCCAAGAAAGCAAGACATTTCATGTTTCTCTTCCGGTTAACAAAAAAGAAATGTTCTTTTCTGTTAGAGTCTGTGATAACCTATTGTTTCAATTAATAAAGCTAGGCAGGATAAATATGGATCTAAAAACACAATATTGGAAAAAATTGAAAAGAAGAAGAAAAAAATAAAAATAAAAACACAAAATTAGTTGCCTCTTTGGAAAAGATGAATCAGTATTTCCTATGGTCTTAAATTATTCTTCAAAATGATGGGCTTTGAGACAAATCCTATTCATTTATGTAGCCTTTCCTTGATAGATTAAGAATTTACATAAAAATCTTTACATCGCAAAGATACTAATACACTCAATTGGTAATCTGCAGTACACTGAAAGTATAAATCAAGGGAACTTTAAAACTAGTCATGGTGTTCTAATGGGAAAGATTATTCCAAAATTCTTCTGCATGCTTTAGAATAATTTCACAGTTAAAATCCCTGTACCTTCTAAAATCATCATCGAATATTTAATGAAGTATATCTGTAGTACCAACAATTACCTAACCATTTATAAGGTTTATAACAGCTTATAAAACACTTTCATTACTGCACCACATTTAAGAGAAGTCTGTAACTGATTCAGTACATCCATACATGTTAGAAAACAATAGCTTTGCAAGACTACATTTGTTAGTGCAAATCACGAAGTTTAAACTATTTCTGACCCCTGCTATAGGTTTAAGCCTGGGAATTGTTATTTGTTATCATTTGCTCTGTAAATAAATCACAGAAGGCAGACCATCCCCCCTGGAAGCACTGAGGTAGCGTAAGACTCCAGTGCCAGCGGCAAAGGGTTGTAATTTAGTTCAATCATGCATTTGTTATGAGAACTCTGACAAGCTTCAGCTCTACAAGTAAACCTGGCACACAGAGAAATTCTGTGAAGAAAATACCATGCAAAAAAGATCACTCCACTCTTCTCATTCTGAGATAGAAAATGTGAGTTTCCCAAGAGCTGATCTCTGAAGAGCAAATGAAATAGCAATCCCAAACAAGTGCCTAGGAAGAACATGTAACACAAAATGCCTCCTCTGTTGGCCTCATAAAATCCAACCCATTCTTCAGGCAAACTCAAGTAGCATCTCCTCCATGACACCTTCCCTGTTCCACACACCAGATACACTTGCTGACCACATCCCCTTTTCAGAACACATACTTTCTACATGCTACCTACACATAGACAATAACTGAAGGAATGCCTATAGTCAGGGACTTTTCAATTCATTTAGTGACTTCCACTATAACTGTCCTGTACAAAGCACAGTGTAGACACTAATAAATGTTGATGGAACACTTTGGAACCTTGGAAAGGTAACTAGTCATTCCAACATGGCTAATGATTTTTCAAGACATTTTGGAAGTTCTTTTGGAACTGATTTTTCAGATTTTTAAAACGTTTCCAGTGATAGCAGGTTTTGCCCTTTAAGTTAGATCTTATTTTATTTTAGAAACAGTCAAAAGTCAAGCAAGTCAAGCCTGTAGCTCTCTACATTCTCTCTCCTTTCCCCCTTGATGCTAAGAATGGTCCCTTTTCCTCCCTAGGACAATCATTCCACAAATAAATGTGTTGAATGAATGAAAAAGTGAATAAGTCAAGTAAGTGGGAGATCAGTTATAAGGATATATTTATTTTAAAATAAGGGATGTGATCATCAAACTGCTATAACCAGGCTCTATCCTAACCTTGGCAACCCACAGCTTTGACAATGAAGAGGAAAAAGGACCAAGTCCCCACCTGCCCCAAGTACACTGAAACTTCCCCATTTGACCAAGGAAGATGCCCTTGCAGATGAGAAACGATGATACAGAGACCTGATCAGAAATGTGGGAAGATGAGGCACCTAGGTGGCTCAGTTGGTTGGGCATCCAACTCTTGGTTTTGGCTCAGGTCGTAATTTCATGGTCAAGCAATGGACTCCCATTATCAGGCTCCATGCTCAGTGGGGAGTCTGCTTGGATTCTCTCCCTCTGCCTCTCTGCCTACTCTCCCCCCACCCTCTAAAATAAAAAAATAAATCTTTAAAAAGAAAAAAAGAAATATGGGGAGAACTTGAATTCCCCATAAATTTGACTGGAACAACAGAAATTAATCTGGGCTTAACTCTTGGACTCTCGACAAGATAATAACTGCCATCCATCTTTTATATCTGCTACTACCTCAGGCTCCAGATAACTCAGGACTAGAAATTCTTTGACCAGAGATCCCAATCTAAATGCCTTTATGGCCTTCCAAAGCATCACTTCCCACTTTGATCTGCCTCACTTTCCCCTAGGCCTTAAAGGGTCTGCCAGCATAATAGTTACTGTTTCCTGGTTCCCTAACACCAAGTAAGCCCTGAAGAGAAACCAGGAGCAGGTAAGAGGGAAGAAAGGAAAGAATACGTTATACAGGATTTATATACATGATCATGCTTCATTCACACAACAACCCTAAAAAGTATGTGATGTTGTACCACAAAACTGAGGCTCAAAGAGCTTAAATAACTTGCCTAAAACCTCACATCCCCACTGGGAGAAGAACCTGGATTCTAGACAATTATGAGACCATGAAGTCCATGTTAGTCCCACTATATGTGATCCTAAAATGCGGTTTATATCAGTAAGATCAGCTTCATCATAAGGCTTATCACTAGCTTTGAAAACCAATTCAATAGAAGAATCTTCAAAATGCTTTATGAGCAATTATAGTGTCATGAGAATAAGTTGATAAATTTCCAGGGTTGCTGTTGAGAGTCATTTGGGTTTTTTTCTCCATATATGGAGTTGAGTAAGGAAAAGATCTAAAAGGATGAGAGCAGAGGACGCTAACAGGCTGAGCCTTATACATGCAGACCAGAACAGATAATGTTAGAATTTTCTCTCTTTTTCCAGACAAATCCAATAAAGATGTCTGTATCTGTTATCTAAAATCAACTTGAAAGGTTTGCCCCCTCACACCTAAAGTGACTTTGTATAAAGAACATAATTCAACTTTAGTTCTGACAGCAAATTATTTCTTACAATGTTTTCATAATATCATTCAAAGCAGGTTTTTTTTTATTTTATCCTTGGCAACTATAAGCTGAATGTCAACAATGTTCAACATATTAGCTATATTAGAGAGAAAACACAATGAAACTCTAAAGACCTTGATTATTGGGGCAATGAAAAATTCATGCCCTGCTCTGGTGGAGCAAAGCTTTGGCAGGGTTAGTGAGACGCCTTCAAAGTATACCAATGAATTTTCCAACCTGCTGTTTCAGATAAATGGTTTTCATTTTTCTGTTTGCTTGTGTTTGATAAGGTTACTGGATTGATTCAAGTTGTTTGCAATGCCTTGAAGGCAAAGGATGTTACAGCATCCAGTGTCCTCATGAGTCACTATTGCTTTTCTAAGAAGTTTCTGGTCATAATATCTAAGATAACAACAGAAAATATTCCATTTCTTATCATATATTAATTTTGCTCTGGGATCAGTAAATATAATATTGGTCATCAAAAATGACCAATGGGGATTCCATATTGGTACATAAGAGTATTCTTTAACTCTCTTAAGTTTTTTTAGGTAGACTGAAGGAAGATCCCCTTTAATTTATAATTCCAAGGCTCTGGTCACAGCAGGACATGTATCAAAATACTGATTCTCAACTTGGGGCTGAGAATTCTAATAAGAATTCTATTTGCTCCATAATCATAAAATAGTATTATCATGATCTGAATTTCATGTTTCTCCCCCCACTCCTCCAGAATTCATATGTTAAAAACCTAATCCCTAATGTGCTAGTACTTTAGAGTGGGGTGTTTTGGAGGTCATTAGAATGTGAAGGTGGACACTTCATGAATGGGATTAATGCCCTTATAAAAAAAGACCCCAGGGAGCTCTGTCCACCATGTGAGGACACAGTGAGAAATAAGCCATCTATGATAATGTAGGCCTTTACCAGACATTGAAGTTGCTGGCACCAGATTCAGAGTTTCCAGCCTCCAGAACTGTGAGAAATAAATGTTTACTGTTTATAAGCCACCTAGTTTATGATATTTTTATTATAGCAGCTCCAACAAATTAAGACAAGTACCAAGAAAAATGTTTTGACAAATTAAAATATAGATCTTTGGAAAGCAAATCCTTCTACCCTTCACATAAACAAATTGAATATTTTGAAGTAAAATTTACCTCCAGTACCATCACCCTACCTTTATTCAGAGTTGACAGAAAAGTTGTAGTGTTACATGAAGCTTTGTGGCTATGATGGGTTTAGATACAGACATCTAAACCTATTGTTTCACACTAATCAAAATATCAACCATAGAAGTCTCAAATGGGAAGGCCATTTCTGAAGATATCTGGTCTTCTGGATTGCAAATTTCAACTTTCTTATCACTGTGCCCAAACTAGGAAAGCTATACTTCCCATACAAGTTATGTTTCTTTTGAGTAAAGATGTTTTCTTTTGAGTAAAGACCTCACTGCTACCCTCCAAAAACAAAACAAAATAAAACAAAACAAAACAACAACAACAAAAAAAAAAAAACAGAAAATTGACAGCATTGCTCCCTTCCTCCCTTTAGACTGATTTCTGAAAAATGAAAGGTAAGAAATCAGAAAAGGAAATACTTGGCACTTGCATATTCAATATGGAGCATGTTGCAAACAGAGTAGAATAGTTACAGAACTATGAAGGGGAAAATGGTTCCTTTGCCTCAGTACTTTAAAAACTAGAGTAAGAAACTAATGTAAAGATTTTGCCCAAAAAAAGGGCAAAAACAAACATGAGGGAAAAGATCAGAAACCAGAACTTGGACAAGAATTTCGGTGTAGACAAAGCGGTTCCACTGTGAGAGATCTCTGGAGCTATTCAGCATCCAATACAGGCTCTGCTACATGACCTTTCCCCCTCACTGGAGAACCTTCCATGTCATGTGAGTTTCTTTTCCCAAACTCTTCCACTTACTTCATTCAAACAATATATAGAATGCTTAATAGAAGCCAGTTGCTAGTTTTTTAAAAGATTTTATTTATTTATTCAAGAGAAACACAGAGAGAGAGGCAAAGATATAGGCGGGGGAGAGGCAGGCTCCCTGTGTAGAACCTGATGCGGGGACTTAACCCCAAGACCTCAGGATCACCTCCTGAGTCAAAGGCAGATGATGCTCAACCCAGGTGCCCCAAGCCAGTTGCTGTTTTAAGCAATGAAAATGCAGCAATGATATAAAACAAAATATTTTTAAAATATAGAAAACAAAAATATTTACCTTCATTTAGATTACATTCTAATGGGTGGAGACAGACCATCAATAAAATAAATATGTCAAATATATAATATTCTAGAAGGTTGATAAGGGGTACAGAGAAAAATTAAGACAGGAAAGGGGATAAGAAATACTTGGGGATCCCTGGGTGGCGCAGCGGTTTGGTGCCTGCCTTTGGCCCAGGGCGCGATCCTGGAGACCCGGGATCGAATCCCACGTCGGGCTCCCGGTGCATGGAGCCTGCTTCTCCCTCTGCCTGTGCCTCTGCCTCTCTCTCTCTCTCTCTCTGTGACTATCATAAATAAATAAAAAATTAAAAAAAAAAAAAGAAATACTTGGAGTGAATAGGTACAAGTTCAAATAGGATGGTCAAGGAAGGTATAGTAAGCAGAATAATGGCCCTCAAACAAGTCTACATCCTTATATGGCAAAAAGGATGCTATAGATGTGATTAAGTTAAGGATCATGAGATAGGGAGATTATCATGGATTATCAAAGTGGGTTCAATGTGATCACAAGGGTCCTTATAAGGGAAAGAGGTAGGTATCAGATTCAGAGACTGGAGATATGACAGTAGAGGTTGGAGTGACAATTGCTGGCTGGAAGGACCATGAGCCACAGAATGTGAGCATCCTCTAGAAGCTGGAAAAGGTAAGGAAATAAATTCTCACCAGGAGAAAATGTGTGAGTCACAATTTGTGCTAATTGACCACAGCAGTAATAAGAAACTAAAACAGACAATGTCAAAAAAAAAATAAAAAAATAAATAAAAATAAAAAAAAAAATAAAACAGACAATGTCACTGAGAAGATTACATTTGAGCAGTCTCAAAAGAGGTGAGGGAACCACTCTGCAGATATTTGGGGCAAGGGTGCAAACAACAGAAAAATGCCCTTAGCAGAAGCTTGCATAGCCATGTGCATGAAGCAGAGCAACAATAGGAGTAGTGCGAACAGAAGGAGGCAGGTCAGAGGATAGGTGGGATCAGCTTATTTAGGGCCTTATTGGCCACCGTAAACACTCTGGCCTATTCTGAGTGAGATAGGGAGTTTAAGAGGATCTGTGAATATTTATAGGAATTCTGAATGCGTACAAGAAGAATAAATGTGATATGCTGGTAAACCAATGGGGGCAAGAGGGTGTGTGGATTTGTAGCATTTGCTGATTTCTCTGAAGTAAATACTCTCACTATGCTTGATTTCAAGCTACCAATAGTTTAACAACCAACTCATAAAACTCCTAAATATTTAATTATCAGATACAGTAGGACATTATTCATCTGACTCCATTTGACAATTCCACACTATATTCCATTGGGGCCAAACAATTCAGGAGTCAACCAGTGGCAAAATGTATAAGAAAGGACTCAATAAAAATCAGTGAGAAGATACCTGAGTTTGACAGATGCCAGATTTTAAAATCTAATTTTTCCTTATCTGCTCTGCCTGGTGATTAAATGATGTTTTAAAAAGAAGCACTTCTACTCCTGCATCAGAATGTTGCCACCAAAAAGAAGACAAACTAACTATATTCAGTCTTGTCTATCTTTCATTATGTTCAGCAGAAACATTATCAAAAACAAGTTTCATGAAAGGAGATATTGAGTAAAAAAAAAAAAATTGTAATATATATTGGATCAATCATAGGGGAAAAAAAAAAAGTAGATGGGTAGAAAAGAAGGCAGGCTTGGCCAAACCAATGAGGAAGCTATACCTAGGAGGCCCCAGAGAAAAAGGAGCTCTGACATAAAAGTATACAATCTTTTTGCGTTTCAAGAGCATGCCTATGCTATCACTACATTTTATATTATATCTCCTGAAATGTATGTCAAATGCAGACATCATATGTAGATTACATCCTAGAAAAACATGATCAAGATTGCTCATAGTGACATTTCTGTTACAGTGACAATCATCCTCATTCTTTCTCTGGTATTGGAAGCCAATATGGAACTAATCATGATTCCTGAATTAATGTAACTTAATATAACTCAGCACCCTCACTTAAAACTTGCTTCTTCATTCAAGGAGTAGAAGGCAGATGATTAGAACTGAGGATGGTTCAAGAGCCATGATCCCGGGGGGAAGCTACAGGGGGCAACAAGGAGAAAAGGAGGAATAAAGGGGGAGAAAGAATATAAAACCATCAATTTCCCTCATTGCTCCTGGCCCTTGGAGTTATGACCCCAGAGGTCTTTTATAGGACCTTGATCTAGCTTCTGGGTGTCTTCATAACTGTTTCTCCACCCTAACTTTAGCACAAATAAAGAGATTTTTGACATATGAATGCCTGGCTGAGTGATAGCTTTTTAGGAATCCTTCACCCAGTCTAAATTCTACTTTCTAGGGAGTGATATGGATTAATAACCAGGGATCCTTGAGATTATTTGGTACCCTACAGCAAATTTTTAGTCATCTTGATTTTCTCCTAACACCTAGCTGAAGTTAAGGGTAGAGGGCTGAAGTGGGAAAAGGAAAAAGCATTGCTGGCTTTCATGCACAGAGTTCTTCAGCAGCTCTTCAGGCCTAAGTTGGGAACAAAGAGGGATCCTAGAATAGTGCCGAAAATGACAGCCTGAAAGCAGACAGCACCTGGAGGGATACTAATGGCCACGCTCTACCAAACCAATCTACAAACCAGTCATTACAGCATGTCGGATAGTGGAATCCAAGCAACATGTTTAATTGTATTATAAATACACATAGCATAAATTTACCATTTTAATCATTTGTAAGTGAACAATTCAGTGGCATTAAGTACATTCACATTGCTGTGCAATCATCACCACCATCCAACTCCAAGACTTTCATCATCCCAAATAGAAACTCTGTACCCACTAACAATAACTCCTCCTCCCCTGGGGACCTTATTTTGTTTTCCATCGCTATAAATTTTCCTGTTAATGGCACCTCATATAAGTGGAATCATATAATATTTGTCCTTTTGTGTCTGGCTTACATCATTTAGTATATATTGTCAAGATTCATCCATGTTTTAGCAAGTATCAAAATTTCATTCCTTTATGTCCACTCTCACCACTGTTAATTACCATGGTACTGGAAGTCCTACCCACAGAAATCAGACAACAAAAAGAAATAAAAGGCAACCAAATCAGCAAGGAAGAAGTAAAACTTTCACTATTTGCAGATAACATGATACTCTATATAGAAAACCCAAAACAGTCCACAAAAAAAAAAAAAAAAAAAAGATGGAATTGATACATGAATTCAGTAAAATTGTAGGATCAAATTCAACACACAGAAACCTGTTACATTACTATACACCAATAATGAAACAATAGAAAAAGAAATTAAGGAGTTGATCCCATTTACAATTGCACCAAAAACATTAAGATACCTGGGAATAAACCTAATCAAAGAGGTGAAAGATGTGTATTCAGAAAACTATAAAACACTGAAGAAAGAAATTGAAGATGATGCACAGAATTGGAAAGGTATTCCATGCTCATGGAATGGAAGAACAAATGTTATTAAAATGTCTATACTACCCAACACAAACTACACATTTAATGTAATTCCCATCAAAATAACCCCAGCATTTTTCACAGAGCTAAAACAATCCTAAAATTTATATGGAACTACAAAGATTCCAAATAGTTGAAACAACCTTGAAAAACCAAAGCAAAGCTAGAGATGCCACAATACCAGACTTCAAGTTATATTACAAAACTAGTGATCCAAACAGTATGGTGCTAGCACAAAAATGGATACAGAGATCAATAGAACAGAACAAAAAACCCAGAAATGAACCCACAGCTATATAGTCAATTAGTTTTTAACAAAGCAGGAAATAATATTCAAAGGGAAAAAGTCTCTTCAACAAATGGTGGGAAAACTGTTTAGCTACATGCAAAAGAGTGAAACTGGACCACTTTTGTACACCATACACAAAAATAAATTCAAAATGGATTAAAGACCTGAATGTGAAACATGAAAACCGAAAAACTCTGGAAGAGAACACAGTCAGTAACCTCTTTGACATTGACCAGAGCAAATTCTCTCTAAATATGTCACCTGAGGCAAGAGAAACAAAAGCAAAAATAAACTACTGGGACTTCATCAAAATAAAAAGGTTTGCACAGCGAAGGAAACAACAAAACTAAAAGACAACATACAGGATGATGTTGCAAATGACATATTTGATAAACTGTTAGGATCCAAAATATATATAGAACTTAAAAAACTCAACACCCAAAAAACAAATAATCCAGTTAAGAAACAGGCAGAAGACATGAATAGACATTTTTCCGAAGAGGACATACAGTAACCAACAGACACATGAAAAGACGCTTAACATCACTTATCATCAAGAAAATACAAATTAAAACTACAATGTGCTATCTCTTCACACCTGTCAAAATGTCTACAATCAATAATACAAGAAACAACAGGTGTTGGCAAGGATGTGGAGAAAGAAGAACCCTCTCACACTGTTGGTGGGAATGCAAACTGGTGCAGCCATCGTGGAAAACAGTTGGAGTTTCCCCAAAATATTAAAAATAGAACTGCACTACAATCCCACAATTGTACTACTAAGTATTTACCCAAAAAGTACAAAAAACACTAATTCAAGGGGATATATGCTCCTCAATGTTTACACTAGCATTATCAACAATAGCCAAACTATGGAAATAGCCTAAGTGTTCACTGACCAATGAATGGATAAAAAGATATTATATATATATATATATATATACATACATATATATATTCCATATATATGAAATATTACTCAGCCATACAAAAGAATTAAATCTTGCCATTTGCAACAACATGGTTGGAGCTAGAGAGTGTTCCCTAAGTAAGTCAGTCAAGGAAAGACAAATACCATATGATTTCACTCATATGTGGAATTTAAGAAACAAAACAAATGAACAAAGGGAAAAAAGAGAGAGAGACAAACCGAGAAACAAACTCTTAACTACAGAAAACAAACTGATAATTATCAGAGGGGAGGTGGGTAGGGGATGGGTGAAACAGGTGATAAGAATTAAGGAGTACACTTGTGATGAGCACCAGGTGTTGTATGGAAGTGTTGGACCACTATATCATACACTTGAAACTAATATAACACTGCATATTAACTAGCTGGAATTTAAATAAGAACTTAACAATTTTTTCATTTCTCTTTATGGTTGAATAATATTCCATTCTGTGTATATACCTACCACCTTTTGTTTATTCATTTATCTATCAATGGACTTTTGGGTTATTTCTATCTTTTGGCTATTGTGAATAATGCTGCTATGAACATGCATGTGCAATATCTGTCTGAATCCCTGCTTTCAATTATTTTATGTATATATCCATCTGTGAATGAGATTACTGAATCATATGGTAATTCCATGCTTTAGTTGTTCAGGAACTAGAATACTATTTTCCACATCAGCTTCACCATTTTGTATTCCCACCAGTCATGCACAAAGGTTCCAATTTCTCCATATCCTTGCTAACACTTGTTGTTCTCCTTTATTTTTAATAATATCCATCCAATGGGTATAAAATGTGTTATTTTTAAAGCCATTATTGTGATTCTAACGTGTAACCAGGAAAAAAAAGTATGAATCTGAGGATCAATTTTTCATCTGGGTGAAATGAGAAATAAAACCTACCTTGAAGAGGGACACCTGGGTGGCTCAGTGGTTGAGCGCCTGCCTTTGGTTCAGGTCGTGATTGAATCCCACACTGGGCTCGCCATGGGGAACCTGCTTCTCCTTCTGCCTATGTCTTTGCCTCTCTCTGTGTGTCTCTCACAAATAAATAAATAAAATCTTAAAAAAAAAAAAAAACCTGTCTTGATGGATTGATGTGATGCTCAAATGAGTGACTAACAAAAGACAATCAACAAATGTTGGGTCCCTCCCTCATCCCCTTAGATTTCTACTAAACTTCCTCCCTCAATGTCCAGAAAAACTCTGTGAAGTTTTAAACTATGTAGATTTGACATAGGGCTGATTTTAACTTCTGTTTTGCTTTACCTATAGGTCCTGCAACAGATGCCAAATGTGTCCTCGATTACATCTAAATAGCACTACACCTGCACCCAGCTTTCCTTTCAAATTAAGTACTCATCAGCTCTATTATTAAACAAACAAGGAGCAGCTGTAATGCTCATGGAACCAGTGGGATTATACTTTAAAATTATAGCTCTGCCAAGAGTTTTAGTTTATTGAATAACCCCAACAAGTTGTCCAGTTAAATTAATAGAATACTTTGGTCCCATAAAATCCTGAAATATTTGGCAAACAGAGGCAACAAAATATTTTGCAAGTAAAGCATACATGTAGGACACCTTAGAAATGCTTTTGGAGATAAGCAATGAAGGCATTTATTTTTAATTAGTGTGTTTTTTTTTTTTTCATCTCTCAACCACAACCATGGCTTACTTAGTTCATTGGTTGAATACTCATTGCATGTCCTTTGTAAAATGCTGAGGATCTGCAATAATGTCATTACTGGGATCTTACTGGGCATCTGGAAGAAGGCCCCAAGAACCACAAACCAATCAGTCAACTATTTAATAGCCAAGTGTCTGCAACAAAACACTGAACAATTGACTTGCAACAAAGCTAAAATCAAACTACATTAAAGAACAGGTGTTTGAGCTGGACTTTCTACAATGTGCTCCACAATCATGGATCAATGAAATACTGGAAAACCCAAACCAATTGTGGCTCACCACTATATGTTTATCATATGGTATCACAATGTGGCAAGTCAAAACAAAATAACTATATGAAGTGGTTTTCAGAGCCAAGTCAAAAAATTTGTTAAACCAAAGAAAACTTGAAATTTTCAGTTTGCTCAAATTAAACAAGTTACAGATTTCACATGCTCTTCTATATAAACCATAACTTTTGAAAAGTCAGCCTTAGGTAAAATTCAGAAGTAAACAGTTTTGATTGTCAGGCTTCCCCTCCCCAGGCTCCCTCCCTTATATTTCACTTTCTTTCCCTTCTGGGTGTCACAGATGCTGTAAGTGAATCCATCAGGTGACCTAAAGTGTACTAGCCAGTTGGGAAAGTTCTCTCTAAAGAACTAAAAAGGCTGAGACCTAAACCAGAGATTCTCAAACTTTCCTATGCACATAGCTTACCTGAGGACTTCATTTTGGTGTAGATTGTGATTTATTAGGGTTACAGTAAAAGACTGAGTCCTAACAAGCATCCCCAGATTCCCAGGCTGCTGGCCTGAGACACCATTTAGAATAGCAAGGATACAAGTGAATGCTAGCCAATAAGGGAGAGTGAGTGTATCACAGCTCAGGCAGCCCAGACTAGGCCACCTCAGGGATCTGAGAAAAGAGTAATGTGGCTGAGACAGATGAGTGCTGGTGTGAGAGATGAGGCTGAAAAAGGAGATAGAAGCTGGTCAATGTGTTAAGTGCCTACTAGGTAGTGGGCCCTGGGCTAGGCCCTGGGTAAACAGCAATAAATAAAGCATATCTAGTCCCTGTATCCTTAGAGCTTGCAGTCTCACAGAATTACCTTGTAGGTGGGAAATCATTAAAGATATATTTTTTTTTTAACTTATTTATGTAAGTCACACACAGAGAGAGAGAGAGGCAGAGACACAGGCCGAGGGAGAAGCAGGCTCCATGCACCGGGAGCCCGACGTGGGATTCGATTCCGGGTCTCAAGGATCGCGCCCTGGGTCAAAGGCAGGCGCCAAACCGCTGCGCCACCCAGGGATCCCTCATTAAAGATTTTTAAACAGAGAAGAGACATGATCTAATTGAAATCTTTAAAATACCTCTCTGAATGGTCTGTAGAGAATGTAGTGAAGGGGCACAGGGTCTTTACACAGGTAAGTAAGACTATATTAGGTCATGTAGGGAGACCCTAATCAACATGACTGGTGTCCTCATAAGAAGAGGAGATTAGGACACAAACAGAGGGATAACAATATGAAGACACAGTGAGAAGTGGCCATCTATGCCAAGGAAAAGAGCCTCCAAGGAAACCAAACCTGAAGACATCTTGATCTTGGACTTCCAGCCCCCAAAACTGTGAGAAAATAAATTTCTATTGTTTAAGCCACTCAGTCTGGGGTATTTTGTTACACCAGTCCTAGCAAACTAATACAGTGACCTTAGCAAAAGTAGCGCAATGGACTTGGTGAAAGTGAAAGCCAAGTTGGCCTGGATAAAAGAATGAAAGGAAAATGAGGAAGGGAAGGTAGTAAAAGTATAATATTCTTGAGGAACCTTTGGCATGGAGGGAGAGGATGATGGCTTGGTAGCAAGAAAGACATGCAGAGTCAAAGGAAGGGTCTTTCCAAGGTGGAAGATAACAGCTTTTAAATGAAAGATTTAGATTTGCATGCTGACAGAAAGCATCAAGGTGAGAGATTGAAGATGTGGATGAGAAATTGAAAAAACAATGAACAGAATCCCTGAAAAGCCAGGTAAAGAAGGAACCCAGAGATCCTGTAAAATCCTGTAAAAGGATCTTTTACCAGAAGAAGGATACTTCTTCCATGGCACCAGGATTGCAGAAGTTTATAAATGACAGGTAATATTATAACTAATTACAGAGCTGTATGCCTTTCAATACACTTGGTTGTACATTATCTAAGACAGTCATTCTGTGAATTAAGAGGGACAAAGGTGCCTACATTTTGCATATGAAGAGAAAGAGAACAGAAAGATGAAATGATTTGCTTGAGGTCATACAGTGGGTTAGTCATACTATCAGCTTTAGATCACAGGGCTCCTGACATTATTTCGCACCAGAAATGTAGACTGAATTAGATGCAGCGTCAATTAATATATTTTTAAAGCTTCAAAATTAGAAAAATCTTAGTAAGGTTTTTACTGATTAACAAAGTATACATCAGCCCTCAAAATGTTTTGTTACACGAATCACAAAACCCAAGGAGAGGTCCCCTTTTCCGTTTATTTGCATGAGTGAAATAGCTCTGGGTCAAACAGAGGAAATTCGAAGAGAGGAAGATTATTTTGGAGTGATGAAATTCAAGCTAGCACAATAGGTGCACGGAGTTCTAATTAAGTGAAAAATGAAGTTCAAAATGAATTTTCAGGAATCTGAGATTGGGAGGAGGGGAATGAAAATGACGCAGAATCAGAAGGGCTGGGCAGGGAATAGGAGAACCATCAATTAGAAAAGCTCTTCAAATTCAAATGCACTATTAAAAGCATGGAATCCCTAAGACTCAACTCCAACTGGGAAAAACTCTGAAGAAAATGATCTCCCGCTCCCATGAGATAGCAAACATGATTTAGGTAAAAAGCTTTTAGTTTTATGGCTGGGGAGGTAGCAATAAAGAAAATGAACTTCCTGCCAGTGATTCTTTTTCAAGCCCTGCCAATTCCTGTGTCTGGGGAAACTATAAAGAATATCCAGCCTCATGTTAAAAGAATTGCCGCAGATCTCCAGCTTACCTGCCTGTTCACGCTCGGAACATCCGTAAGCCCATTCCTAGCCCAACCTGGAAGGGACAGGGACAGGAGTTCCCGTGCTGTTCTTCAGCTTCAGCTACACTGTCTGTGCGTCAACAAACCAGGGCCATGGGCAGTAGGTGCTAGAAAGACACAGATTGCTAAAGCAAACGGCTGATGAAAAGCAGAATCTTTTCTCTTTGGCAGCAATACCAATACCATGAAGCACGTTTCTTTTGCAGCTTTCCAAACCACTTCAAAAGCAAGTTTTCTGGTGTGGATCAAGAAAGCTAGGCATATTGTCCCCAAGCGCATAGCCACCAGCCAAGATATGGATGAGGAAAGGCAGTTGACCAAAGCTCAGGCTGCGGTGCACTCCTTCTCAGAGCCCTGTTGAACTCGGACAGGCATGGCAAGCATTTGAAGAAGGCAGAGTGGATTTTTGTGGTCTCCAGAGAACCCAAATGTGGCCAGTCCCCCTGGACCCCTGGCACCACCCTCCCCCAGCCCCTGCCCACTTCATGAAGGCCTGCCCAGCCTTGCTATCCTCACATGTGTCTTTTGTCCCTGTCAAAACTGAGCAGTGCAGAGTCTGTTTCCCTTTTGAGTATATGACGAATGAAAGGATTTGGTAAGTCTGTTAGGTGAACTTCGGTGAGCTAGGATGCAACAGGAAGTGCTCAGATAAGAAGGCTGAAAACTGTCAGCAGAAGGGAGAAAGGGAAAGGACAAAAGCTGGGAAGGAATGTGTTTTGTTTTGCAGAACCAGCAGTTCTGGCCAAGAAAGTTCCCAGCTGGGTGTTTCAGCTGATAGCCCCTGGCTAGGTGTGTCTCCCCTGACATCCTCTGCATGAGCCAGTTCGAGCTGGATTGGAGCTGACTACCTGCACGGAAGCCCCTCCCCTCCCCCCCCCCACTTGTCCTGAAGTTACCTGTAGCTCATTATAATCCAAAGATCTCCTCATCTGGGCAGGGTTTTGCACAATTTATTGAGCAAACGATGTACTCACTAGCATGCTGACACACTAACATGCACAACTGAACCAGAAGTTCCTTAACGTAAATGCAAGCTCCCCACCTCCACCCCCTAATACTCTGAGTGAAAGCTTCCTAGACTAACCCTTTGGGCAGACAGTGCTGTGAGAGCGCTGTCCCTGCCTCCTAACTTATAACAAGTAATAGAAAGTCCTTTGTTTCCAGCACTTCCTTGGGTTGTGTTCAGTTTGATGAACTCCACGCAGCAAACCCCTCGAGTTTGGTTACACTTCTACTCATGGTTTCATGAACACTGCACAACGACAGATTTGCTAACAAGTACCAAACTCAATTAGGTTGAACAAACCTCTGAGACCTAAATGTAAGATCTGAGGTGGGTTTTTACAATTTCTCTCTGTCTCTGTCTCTCTCTCTCTGTTGGTCCTTTCTTCTTTTAACTTTTCATAGAAATTCTTAAATTTATTCCAAAAAGGATACATGTATGACATTTGAACGAATATGGAAAGTCAACAAGACAAAGAATTTAGAGACAGTCTTTCAGAACCCCACAAATTACTTGGTTTATCAACGAAACCGTCCCCTGTGCCTATCTTAAGCTCCAAACCTCTACTTTCAACTGCAAAGTTTAAAATGGTAGTTCACCTGAGTGTGAAATCTAGTCGAAGATGAATTTCCGAAAACTAAGGATTTGGAAGAATCGAGGAAAGAACTCTCTGGTGAAGAGATGGCATAAATGTGGTGGTCTGCAGTTAGAAGTGCTGCAAACCTCAGCACCAACTTTTCCTAATTGGAATTCTTAGTTTCTCTGAACCTCAGTTTCATCACCTCTAAAATGAGACTAGAACATGTACCTCAGAGTATTACTGTGAGGGTCGAATGTTGAAGACACTCAAAATGATTTAATGTGGCCAGTACTTAACATTGAAAAAATATTAATAGCCTTCCACACTCCCATCTCCAAATAGTGGGATTTCTGACAGACCAGAGAGGGTTCCCAGTGGTCCTATAGGTGCTGGTCTAATTTACCACAAACCAATCAGGAAGTCTGCCTTAGACCAAAGTGCCGCTTTTATGAAAGTCTAGAAGTTGGTGAAGAACAAGGTGGGGTGCAGGAGAAGAAGACAATCAATGTTCCTACAAGAAGATGATAAAGGATTTGCTTCATAGTATAGTATAGTTCTTTCACTATACTTGTGTCTCAAAACTCCATTTAGATTTCAGTTTCACAAAGGAAATACAATTTGTTATAATGGAAGTGATTAAGATGGTATCCGGCAGGAACAAATTTCCCCGAGATGTCCCTAAGAAAGAAACATAAATAACACTTTATTACTACCTGGATATTTTCTCCAAGCACAGAGAGGTCTAATGAGCTGAGCTTAAACCTGGAAGGATTTTGTTACTAACGTGGTCTATTGCCAGAGCAGGCCAGAGACCTCCTCCATCTACTTCTCCCCAAACCCAAGTCCAGTCTTAGATCTGGCCACCCTGGTAGGTAGAGGACTGAAACACCTGTCAGAGAAGAGGCAAAGGAAAACAGCCAGAGACTGGTCTCAATGACGCCAGGGGAACATACCTAGGTGTTGGCGTTTTTTTTGTCTTTTGTTTTTGTTTTTCTATATTTGATTGTATGTTTGGTAAAAGAGGAATCCTTCAAATGATACTTCCACATTGACGATACCACAGAACTGGTTCTTATCTCACTATGAATATTAAAGATTTCAAAGAATTTCTTATCTGTGCTATGGTGCCTTTTTCACAGATTAATAAAGCTGCTACCCAAAAAGAAGTGAGATTTCAAATGAAAAGATGTTAGCACTCCTGGGGACTTAAAAAATATGGTAAGAGAATGGTAAACACGTCCTGGAATCAGATTGACTTGATTCAAGTCCCAGCTATACCACTTATTAACTCTGCAACCTTGGGCAACTCTCAAATTTAGTTCCTCTGCAAAATTGGAACAGTGAGAGTGGCCAACAATAGGGTTTCATGTGGATTAAACTGAATAATGTATATAAAGCACTTAGCATCAGCTTTGTTCATAAATTCTTCTGAATGATTTCAAAGTATATGCCTTTACCAACAGTGTTATAAAGCCTCCTATAAAAGATTAAGCTATTAGGAGTCTTGTGGATGTCATTCTGTAAAAATCCTATAAATATAATAGAGTAAGAATAAACAAATCTTAAAAAAAAAAAAGAATAAACAAATCTTTGCAGGAAATAGTCAAGTATGCTGTTTTTAACAAGTCCAGATGGACAGTTTGGACAATAATCAAGGCATAATTTTAAGTCTTTCTCTAGGAGCTAGATTTTTACCCAGGGGACACTGGTTGTTACCAGATAAAGGTGCTATGAACTGCATGTTTGTGTCCTCCCAAAATTCATAGTTTGAAGGCTTAACCTACAATGGAGTGATATTAGGAGATTGGGCTTTGGGAAGGTAATTATGTTTAGATGAGGTCTTGAGGAGGGAATGCACAATGGGCTTAATGTTCTCATACGAAGAGAAAGAGACTAGAGTCTTCTCGGCCATGTTGAGGATACAAGACAGCTACCAGCAAACCTAGAAACAGGTCTCACCAGGCATGGGATCCACCATGATATTAGACTTCCCAGCTTCCACAATGAAAGAAATAAATGTTTATTGTTTAAACCACTGAGTCTATGAGAATGTGTTATAGCAGCTCAAACAGACTAAGATTTAAGGATTCTCTTTTTTTAGAAAAATACAGTTTAGTTACAGCCACCTCTCACCCTGAGAGGCTGTGTCCTCCTTCCTCTCTTGAAGTGGAAGCTCTGGAGCTCTTGCTCCATGGAGCCAACCCCTTGGCCCACATCTGAAGAGTTTGTCTCTGCACCTTTGGGGAACTTCTGTCTAACTTGGACAATCAAAGAACGTTTGTTAATGAAATTAAACACCTCAGAATGAGGTCACAGACTCAGCCAGAAAGCCCAGATTCTGGTGTCAGTGTTGCCTTCAGAATGCACATTAACAGCATGTTTGGCCCTAAGCACTGATCATTTGGCCATAACCTCTGGCCAGTGGCCTCTCTATCCCAATGCCCGTCAGCCTAACCCCCTGTCAGCCTTGGCCTTCGCCTAGTGCCAGGCCTGCTGTGGCCACCAGCAACTCAGACAAAGTCAGAACATGATCTGCTGGCTCCCAGTCCAAGGTCTCCTCTCTCAACTCCACCAGTACATATATTAAACTGCTAGGCTTGCTTCATTTTCGATTTCTCACTTTGCCACTTGGAATTTTACATTCTGAAAATCCTGACCTCCCAACATTCCATAATCCTCTGGAAAGTGACACAGCAAATATGCTGCATGCACAGTGCAAACAGAAGTTTATTTCCTTTTTCCATCATCTAAAAAGCACATAAGGTAATTTCTA
This sequence comes from Canis lupus dingo, assembly GCF_003254725.2. Taxonomy (NCBI): domain Eukaryota; kingdom Metazoa; phylum Chordata; class Mammalia; order Carnivora; family Canidae; genus Canis; species Canis lupus. The sequence continues at coordinate 42,499,124 of NC_064258.1, read as the reverse complement.
AACCAGCAGTAAAATCTATTTATAAAGAAAGCTGATTTGTTTTCTGCACTTTCTAGCACAGAGGTTCAATTTATTTCCTTACCATAAAAAGAGCCATTACTTTTTTTAAACAATCATAGTTAGTGCATTTTAGAAATGTTTTAATTTCAAAAAAAAAAAAAAATCAACTTGCAAATTACAGTGTAAATAGCTTTCTTAAAATGGCCCCATTTTAGACCTAGTTTGCTGATTGATGATTTCGCTATGCTTCAAGGCAGATGATTTCACAGTCATTGGGTATATAATATAATGATGTTTTTATAAGGCTGTTAGTATCACTAAAAACATAATTATTATAAATGAAATTATAAGGAAAAAGGGGAAATCTTCACTCTGACATTGCTCAATTTTGAGGTTAACTTATTGCTAAAAATTGTGTTTCTACAAGAAAAGCCCTACACATTTCCTTCTATGGGACAAATCTAATAGGACCCTAAAAAACCCAATAATTATAAAATAGGAACTATAGTAATTTTTTAGAGTACTTTGTGTTCCTGGGAAGCTGCGCCTTGTGTTACTAGAAAGGAAACAGTACCACCTTGTGGACAAATTAGAAAGAACATGGATACATTTTGCTAATAGTATCCAGTTATATCAAAAACAGCACTTTTTACGTTTGTGTAGTCCTTCCTCCACAAGAAGTAGTGTCACATTTATATTTAAAGGACAGCATAGGGATGCCTGGGTGGCTCAGCAATTGAGTATCTGCCTTTGGCTCGGGGTGAGATCCTGGGGTCCTGGGATCAAGTCCCACAGTAGACTTCCTACATGAAGCCTGCTTCTCCCTCTACCTGCCTCTGTGTGTGTGTGTGTGTATGTGTGTGTGTGTCTCATGAATAAATAAAATCTTTTAAAAAATAAAAATTAAAAAATAAAGGACATCATGGTATTGCTTATAGAGATTTATCAATGATCCCAAAATGTATTCAGGGGGACACATCACCTGAATGTAGCTACTGACTGACTCTTGAAATTCCATATGTGGGTGGGGAAAAAAAGATACAGATTTCTTCGAATGTATCAAACTTAGAAGACAAACAAAAAAGGCTTTAATCAGGCAGTATCAGTGACATCCATTAGCGCAGTTCCTAATTCATGGTAATATCGTAAACTAAAACGGCAAATCCCAGCAACAAAAGGAAAAGGAAATAAGGGCTCAAACTCCACCTCCACGCTCCTGAACTGGCCACCAGTTAACAAAGCCCCCAACCCCTGCTTTACCCTCTCAACTCCCCTTCCCTCCAGGGTCCAGGGAAAACTGACTGACCTGTCAGAACTTTTGGAGTTGCTTTTGAACCAAGGCATAAAGGAAGGCTGGCTCTCCAGCCCAGGGCTGGAAGCTTACAGCACAGGGATATATGCCTCTGGCGCCTCCCTCTATCCTGTGCATCTGCAGGTAGCAGAAAAGCAAAACACCAGAGAGGGTACCCTGACCTTTTTATCTGTCCACCCTTTGCTGTCTGTTTGACCAAGTCCCAGGAGGGGCTGGTGCTCAGTACTTCATCAGAGATCCAGGCAATTTGCTCCTATGGTCACACACCTTCAAACTTCCCACTTCTTCCACAGAGAGAGGTTTTCTCCTCCTCCTGTCCAGAGGGAATGGCCCCTTACATCATACCTTTAATCAAGACATTCCCCTCAGCCTGACTAAACTTTAGACAGACTCCTTCCTGACACTAGGCCCCTGACCTTTCCTTAGAGCATTTACTTTAGAAAACTTATAACTATAAATTATTTCTATCGTTTTGAGATGTAAATCACTTTTAAAGCCTCCTGCCAGTTTTACAACCCAAAATATCTTTCTCAAGGATCTGGGAGCCATGCCTTTGAAATGTAGTCCTCATGAGAGATAGCATCCCTATCTCTCAGTCTCTGTAGGGGGTGGGGCTAACTTTGGTGGGTGCCTTGCTCCAAGTTATAAAACTACTTTCTGTTACAGAGATACGGGAAAGCTTATTTTTCCCTCAGTTAAACCCAATTAGCAAACACAGATGGTCCATGATTTCCTTTGCACCCTACCTCTTAAAATCCCTATGACCCTTTGTTTCAGTGAGGTTGAAATCAGACTGGATTCTCATCTCCCTCCCCTACTGCAACAGCCTTGCATAAAGTCTTCCTTACAGGTTCTTTGCCTGGTGCAAATTTTTCCTTTGGCACTTCCATCCTCTCTAACTAAAATTTACAGTCAAATCCTTATAGGATGCTGTGCAGCCAAACTTGACTCTTGAATATGCAAAAAGAGCCCATTAGGATTTTTAAACCCATATCATCCTCAATAAATTGTTTCTCAAAATTATCGTCTTGTTATAGATTTCAAGTTCTTATCTTGGAATTGACAAGGATACTACTTAATTTTAATAAGTTTCTACCTCCTTTCATTTCTACTATCACAGTCCTGATGCTTTCCATGGCAATGGATGCCTCTGGCTGAGCAAGGGAAATGTCAGAACAGAGCACAGAAAAATCTCACTAATATATTTAATAAAGTTACCTTCATTTAATATGGGTAGCCTAACTTAACATACTCAACATTCCTATGAGGTAGATGCTATTATTATTCCAATTTCATGGGAAATTAAGATGTATATCTTCTAAATGCCCAGCTTAAGTTGCATGTCATGATAGATATGGCAGGAACACAAAGAAGCAAATACATTAGAACTGGAGGAAAGAGGATTGGAGGGATGTATCTAGGTTGATAAGGGAAGGATAAAAAATAAAAGTAGGAGAAGCCAAATTCTTGTAACAAAAAGGAATGGTCAGGATACTGCAGTCTTAGTAAGATGGAAGAGAAGGTGAATTGGCAGTAAGAAAACTGAGTCAAAAAAAAACAGAGACATTAGAGACCACAACATTGGGTGTAGGTCTCAGTTATTGAAGAGTTAAGTTTATAGCCATGGGAGTGTGTAGCTCAACTGAAGTGGAAGAAAAGTCAATGGATGATTTTTTTAATATATTTTTTTTTGTTGAAGTTCAATTTGACAACATATAGTGTAACACCCAGTGCTCATCCCATCAAGTGCCCCCCTCAAGTGCCTGTCACCCAGTCACCCCATCTACCTGCCCACCTCCCCTTCCACTATCCTTTGTCCATTTCCCACAGTTAGGAGTCTCTTATGTTTTGTCACCCTCTCTAATTTTTCCCACTCATTTTCCCTCCTTTCTCCTATAATCTCTTTCACTATTTCTTATATTACCCGTATAAGTGAAACCATATAATGTTTGTCGTTCTCTGATTGACTTACTTCACTCAGCATAATACCCTCCAGTTCCAACCACATCGAAACAAATGGTGGGTATTTGTCATTTCTAAAGGCTGAGTTATATTCCATTGTATACATAGACCACATCTTCTTTATCCATTCATCTTTCAATGGACACTGAGGCTCTTTCCACAGTTTGGCTATTGTGGACATTGCTGCTATAAACATCGGGGTGCAGGTGTCTCGGTCTTTCACTGCATCTGTATCTTTGGGGTAAATCCCCAGCAGTGCAATTGCTGGGCCATAGGGTAGTTCTATTTTTAACTCTGAGGAACCGCCACACAGTTTTCCAGAGTGGCTGCACCAGTTCACACTCCCACCAACAGTACAAGAGGGTTCCCCTTTCTCCGCATCCTCTCCAACATTTGTGGTTTCCTGCCTTGTTAATTTGCCCCATTCTCACTGGTGTGAGGTGGTATCTCATTGTGGTTTTGATTTGTATTTCCCTGATGGCAAGCGATGCAGAGCATTTTCTCATGTGCTTGTTGACCGTGTGTAAGTCTTCTTTGGTGAAATTTCTATTCATGTCTTTTGCCCATTTCATGATTCGATTGTTTCTTGGGTGTTGAGTTTAATAAGTTCTTTATAGATCTTGGAAACTAGCCCTTTATCTGATATGTCATTTGCAAATATCTTCTCCCATTCTGTAGGTTGTCTTTTAGTTTTGTTGACTGTATCCTTTGCTGCGCAGAAGCTTTTTATCTTGATTAAGTCCCAATAATTCATTTTTGCTTTTGTTTCTCTTGCCTTCATGGATGTATCTTGCAAGAAGTTGCTGTGGCCAAGTTCAAAAAGGGTGTTGCCTGTGTTCTCCTCTAGGATATTCATGGATTCTTGTCTCACATTTAGATCTTTCATCCACTTTGAGTTTCTCTTTGTGTATGGTGTAAGAGAATAGTCCAGTTTCATTCTTCTGCACGTGGCTGGCCAATTTTCCCAGCACCATTTATTGAAGAGACTATCCTTTTTCCAATGGATAGTTTTTCCTGCTTTGTCAAATATTAGTTGACCATAGAGTTCAGGGCCAATTTCTGGGTTCTCTATTCTGTTCCACTGATCTATGTGTCTGTTTTTGTACCAGTACCACACTGTCTTGATGATCACAACTTTGTAGTACAACTTGAAATCCAGCACTGTGATGACCCCGGCTTTGGTTTTCTTTTTCAATATTCCTCTGGCTATTCAAGGTCTTTTCTGATTCCACACAAATCTTAAGATGATTTGTTCCAACTCTGAAGAAAGTCCATGGTATTTTGATAGGGTTTGCATTGAATATGTAAATTGCCCTGGGGAACATGGACATTTTCACAATATTAATTCTTCCAATCCATGAGCATGGAATATTTTCCCATCTCTTTGTGACTTCCCCAATTTCTTTCAGAAGTGTTCTGTAGTTTTTAAGGTATAGATACTTTACCTCTACCTCTAAAAAATAAATTTATTATTAAAAAAAAAGATACTTTACCTCTTTGGTTAGATTTATTCCTAGGTATCTTATGCTTTTGGGTGCAATTGTAAATGGGATTGACTCCTTAATTTCTCTTTCTTCAGTCTCATTGTTAGTGTATAGAAATGCCACTGATTTCTGGGCATTGATTTTGTATCCTGCCACACTGCCAAAATGCTGTATGAGTTCTAGCAATCTTGGAATGTAGTCTTTTGGGTTTTCTATGTACAGTATCATGTCATCTGCAAAGAGGGAGAGTTTTACTACTTCTTTGCCAGTTTGAATGCTTTTTATTTCTTTTTGTTGCCTGATTGCTGAGGCTAGGACTTCCAGTACTACGTTGAATAGCAGTGGTGAGAGTGGACATCCCTGTCTTATTCCTGATCTTAGGGGAAAGGCTCTCAGTTTTTCCCCATTGAGAATGATTTTTGCTGTGGGCTTTTCATAGATGGCTTTTAAAAGACTGAGGAATGTTCCCTCCATCCCTACACTCTGAAGAGTTTTGATCAGGAATGGATGCTGTATTTTGTCAAATATTTTCTCTGCATCTATCGAGAGGATCATATTGTTCTTGTTTTTTCTCTTGTTGATGTGATCTATTACGTTGATTGTTTTACGAGTGTTGAACCAACCTTGCATCCCGGGGATAAATCCCACTTTGTCATGGTGAATAATTTTAATGTACTGTTGGATCCTATTGGCTAGTATCTTGTTGAGAATTTTTGCATCTGTATTCATCAGGAATATTAGTCTATAATTCTCCATTTTGGTGGGTCTTTGTCTGGTTTTGGAATCAAGGTGATGCTGGCCTCATATAATGAGTTTGGAAGTATTCTGTCCCTTTCTATCTTTTGCTTTAGTAGAATAGGTTTATTTCTTCTTTAAACATTTTATAGAATTCCCCTAGGAAGCCATTTGGCCCTGGACTTCTGTGTGTTGGGAGGTTTTTGATGACTGCTTCAATTTCCTCACTGGTTATTGGCCTGTTCAGGTTTTCTATTTCTTCCTGTTCCACTTTTGGTAATTTGTGGTTTTCCAGAAATGCATCCATTTCTTCTATATTGTCCAATTTATTGGCGTATAGCTGCTCATAATACGTTTTTAAAATTGTTTGTATTTCCTTGGTATTGGTTGTGATCTCTCCTTTTTCATTCATGACTTTATTAATTTGAGTCTTTTTTCTTTTTAGTAAGGCTGGCTAATGGCTTATCTATCTTATTAATTCCTTCAAAGAACCAACTTCTGATTTTGTTAATCTGTTCTATAGTGCTTCTGGTCTCTATTTCATTGAGTTCTGCTCGAATTTTTATTACATCTCTTCTTCTTCTTGGTGTAGGTTTTACTTGCTGTTCTTTCTCCAGTTCCTTTAGGTGCGAGGTTAGCTTGTGTATTTGAGTTTTTTCCAATTTTTTGAGAGAGGCTTGCATTGCGATGTATTTCCCTCTTAGGACCACTTTTGCTGTATCCCAAGGATTTTGAACGGTGGTATCTACATTTTCATTAGTTTCCATGAATCTTTTTAATTCTTCTCTAATTTCCTGGTTGACACATTCATCTTTCAGTAGGATGCTCTTTAACCTCCATGTGTTTGAGTTTCTTCCAGATTTCTTCTTGTGATTAAGTTCTAGTTTCAAAGCATTGTGGTCTGAAAATATGCAGGGGACAATCCAATCTTCTAGTATCATTGAGACCTGATTTGTGACCCAGTATGTGGTCTGTTCTGGAAAAAGTTCCATATGCACTTGAGAAGAATGTGTATTCAGCTGCGTTCGGATGAAAAGTTCTGTAGATATCTGTGAAATCCATCTTGTCCAGTGTATCATTCAAGGCCCTTGTTTCTTTGGTGATGTTGTGCTTAGAATATCTGTCATTTGCAGAAGGTACCGTGTTGAAGTCTTATACTATTAATGTATTATTATCTAAGTATCTCTTTACTTTGGTTATTGATTGATATGGCAGCTCCCACATTAGGGGCATAAATATTCATGATTGCCAGGTCCTGTTGTTGGATAGATCCTTTAAGTATGATATAGTGTCCCTCTTCATCTCTTACTACAGTCTTTGGGATAAACTTTAATTTATTTGATATGAGGACTGCTACCCCAGCTTTCTTTTGAGGACCATTTGAATGGTAAATGTTTCTCTACCTTTTCATTTTTTAGGCTGGAGGTGTCCTTAATTCTCAAATGAGTCTCTTGCAGACAGAAAATAGATGGGTCTTGTTTTTTATCCAGTCCAAAACCCTACATCTTTTGATGGGATCATTTAGCCCATTCACGTTCAGAGTAACTATTGAAAGATATGAATTTAGTGTCATCATAATACTTATTCAGTCCCTGCTTTTGTGGATTATTTCTTTGGGCTTCCTCTTTCTTTTACGGGGTCCCCCTTAGTATTTCTTGCAGAGTTGGCTTTGTAGCCATGTATTCTTTCAGTTTCTGCCTATCTTGGAAGCTCTTTATCTCTCCTTGTATTCTGAATGACAGCCTTGCTAGATAAAGTATTCTTGGCTGCATGTTCTTCTCATTTATACCCTGAATATATCCTGCCAGCCCTTTCTGGCCTGCCAGGTCTCCGTGGAGAGGTCTGCTGTTAATCTGATATTTCTCCCCATATAAGTTAAGAATCTCTTTTCTCTCACTGCTTTAAAGATTTTCTATTAATCTTTGGAATTTGCAAGTTTCACTATTAAATGTCGAGGTGTTGAATGGTTTTTATTGATTTCGAAGGGGGGACCGCTCTATCTCCTGGATCTGAATGCCTGTTTCCCTCCCCAAGTTAGGGAAGTACTCAGCAATGATTTGTTCAAATATACTTTCTGGTCCTCTCTCCCTCTCAACGTCTTCTGGAACCCCAATTACACATAGATTCTTCCTTCTGAGGCTTTCATTTATTTCCCTTAGCCTTTCCTCATGGTCTCTAAATGGTTTTTCTCTTTTTTTCCTCAGCTTCCTTCCTTACTATCAACTTGTCTTCTATGTCACACACTCTTTCTTCACCTCATTAAGCCTTGTCGTTAGGACCTCCAGTTTGGATTGCATCTCATTCAACTGATTTTTAATTTCGGCCTGATTAGATCTAAATCCTACAGTCATGAAGTCTCTTGAGTCCTTTATGCTTTTTTCTAGAGCCACCAGTAGCTTTATAACTGTGCTTCTGAATTGGCTTTCTGACATTGAATTGTAATCCAAATGTTGTAACTCTGTGGGAGAGAGGACTGTTTCTGATTTCTTTCTTTGGAGGTGAGTTTTTCCTTCTAGCCATTTTACTCAGTGCGGAGTGGCCAAAAACAAGTTGTACTGGAATAACGAGAAAGAGAGAGAGAGAGAAAAAAAGAAAAGAAGAAATAAAAAAGAATTAAAAAGGGGGTGGGGGTGGGGAAACAACAGAAACAAACAGAAAAGAAAAAAACAAGGGGGAGTATCCTCTGATCCTATATACTGTAAATCCCTCGGCTTCCCCTGGAACTTTCCAGTGCTGCTTGGTCAATACCTTGCTTTTCCCCTGACCTTCTAGCTGGTCTTCTGAGGGAGGGGCCTGCTGTGCTGATTGTCGGGTGTGTGCACCTGGGGAGCTGCCCAGGCCCCTGCCAGGTGTATGGCTCAGTGGGAGTTGTTTATCTGTGAGGCCCCTGCTCAGTCCCAGGTACAGGGTGACACCAGGAGGGACAACAACAGTGGGGGCGGCCAGCTGTGCAGCTCTGGAGTCAGCTCCCGCAGTGACTACTGCAGCTCCCAGTGTGCAGGGGCCTGGATGCTCCAGGGGCGGGCCCGCCGATCTGTACAGCTCGGGCCGCCCGGGGGCAGGAGCCACCTGGCTGTCCTGTGTCCTCCCGGCCTCTGCCTGACCTGGGGGAGCACCTGATCCTGGGCTGTGTCCCCCGGCCCCTGGGCTCTGGGACCTGTGACACTGTGAATGGACCTAAAGTGTAGGTCCACGATGTATAATTTAAAGCATCAGAGTGAATTTTGTTTGAAGTTAACTTATACTTTATTACAATAAAACTCATAAGCCATTTTACAGGTTAAAGAAAAACTCAAAATATAGAAACAGTGAAATGACACGGGAAGGGCAAGCCTCCGTTGGGCTGCAGGCATGACGAGCCGCGTGGTGGGAGCTGGGGCGGGCTCCCGAGGTGGTCAGGGGGCTGCGCAGAGGTTGAAGCCAGTTGTCCCGGAGGCCATTGGCGGCTCTGGCACTCTGGGGACCCCGATTGCAGGTGCCAGGGCCTGCTCCTCCTCCGGGGTGGCCGCAGGTGCACGTGGCTCGTCCAGGGCGCAGCCGTGATCTAGAGCAGTGACCACTATCTGCAGGGGCTTCGCCTCCCCAGCTGGCACCTCAGCTGGGGCCAAGCCCTCAGCCCCAGCAGCCAGGGCGGCCTCGAGCACTTCAGGCCCATCCGAGGCAGCAGGCCCCACAGTTGGGGCTGGGGCGGGCTCCGGAAGTGCTTCAGGGTCTTTTGCTCGGGCCGAAGCTGTAGCTCCAAGAAGACAAAGTATCACCACCAGGACGGACTTTCCACGTCCCTCCCAAATCAAGGACACTCTTCCAACCGCTCAAAGAGCCCTGGGAGGTGTCCCCAGCCTGCAGCTCGTGGGGATGGGGTGTGAGCCGAACCCCTGCTCCCGGCCCAGCTGCACGGACGCTGGATCCGTGGGGCCCACCCTGTCCCCAGCTCGGCCACCCCCAGGCCTCCTCACCCCCAGCCTCTGGCTCCGCTGCATGGAGGCGTCTGAGTTGTTGCAGGTAACGCCGGGCACGGAGCTCCACGTCTGTGCCTGGCATGCGCTGCCTTATGAATTCCAGAATCTTCTTCAGGGAGGCAGATTGGGGGAGCCGACAAAAGTCCTCCTGATAATAGTCCATCCATATCTCCAGGATGCAGCAGATGGCCCTGGGGAGGGACAGGTGGGCACAGGGGTCAGAAGACAGGGCTCCCTCACACCGAGGTGTCCCGGGGAAGCCCTGCAGGACCCGGGGCCTCGGCCTCCCGTGCGGGGCTGTTGGAGGCCAGTCCTGCTCCTCGTCCACCTGCCACCTGGCGGTCCTGCCTGCCACAGGCCTGCTCCCCGAGGAGGGGCTGGCACGAAGCCTCTGTGCGGGGGAGCCCACGCCCAGCGGTGTGACCATCACGGTCTTTGCTGGGAAGCGGGGCTCCCTCCTCAGCCTGGCTCCCTGCCCACTTGCCCCTTGAATCCACCGGCAGGCGTCCGGGGACGGGGGGCGTCTGGCCTGTCATTGCCCTCACTGCACACACTGTCGCTCTGGGAAGGTCCAAGCCAGGAGGGCTCGGGCTCTGTGTCCTGCCAGGCCTTGCCAGGAGCCACCCGGGACCTCCACTTTCCCTCCCTGTGGCTCTGCGCTGCCTCCCTCATGAGGGACCCCGGGGGGTGTCCTTCCACTGACTCTAATCTGCCGTCTCCCACGGGGCCAGGGCCACCGGGTCTGTGAGCCCTCAATGGCCCTCGTGGCAACCTGCTGTGCACTGGGTCCAGGTGCCACCAGATTGGGGAGTGCGATGCTCCCCACCCCCTCTGCTCTGGGTCCCAGGTGTGGGGCAGACAGAGGGCTGGGAGGGGCGGGCATGGAGAAAGTCTCCCTTAGGGGTCCCAGTGCTCTCCCACCAAGCCCACACCCGATTCACGGCTCTCCTTTCCTCCTTTCCTGAAGGGCCCTTAGACCTTTACCCCGTCACGGGAATTGCAGATGTGTGGGGTGAGGGTCCAGCACCCCCGGCCCACAGCCCCCTCGCTGCCCTCCTGGAGAGGGAAGGCCCTCGGGCAGGGGCCGGAGTCACTCACAGTTTCCAGCGCTGCAGGACCGCGTCGTCGCCACCACACGCAGCTGCGATGCACCCATATCTAGGGGAGGGCGGGGGCATCCCACGAATCATCCTGTGGCCGCGACCTCTCACCGTGGGGGCTGTCACCTCTGACCCCCGACTAGGCCGGAGCCCCGGGGGCCGTCAGCTCTGTGCGGGGGGCCACGGGCAGCCCCCGGAGAAGCGCCCGCACCTGCCGGGGCCTCCTGAATGCTTGAGCATGAAAGGCTCCGGCCAGGCCCACGGCCGATATCTGAGTGGGCCTGGGCGCCCGGGGACCCCGGGGTCCCCCTGTGTGGTTGCCCCAGGACACAGCCCCCCGATGGACTCTCCAACCTCCCTTTCAATGGGAAAAGAGGCCAGCTCAGGACCCCGGTGACGGTGGGGAGGAGGCACAGGTCCCGTCCCGGGGGAGGAGGACGGCTGCGGAGCACAGGCACAGCCCCTCTGGCCGACCCGCCACAGGCCAGGCCCCGGGGCTGCCCTCCGGGACCCCACTGTGCCCTGGGTGACTCTGCTCCAGGCGGGGGAGTGGCCCGAGGCCAGGCAGCTCAGAACCATTCCCAGCCTCCCCACCAGCAGGTGGCCCACCCCTGGGCTGCGGAGGCGCAGGTGCTCACTTCGTAAACAGCAGATCCAGCACCTCGTCGGTGGTGGCAAATCCATGACAGTTGTCTAAAAAGATGAAAACGGAGATGACATCCCTGCGCAGCAAGGCGGGCAGCAGTTGTTGGAATTCCTGCTCCAGCAGCTCCGTCCGGCTGGGCTTCGTCGGGCAGATGGGAGGCGCCTTCCCGGCCGAGGCCCTTGCACCCTGAGTTGGGACAGAGGGGACGTGCATGGAGCCGCCGGGAGGCCTGGGGTGGGAGCGCAGCCCGCAGCCCGAGCTCTCGGGGGCCGTGGGGGGCAGGAGTGCCCACGGCAGGAACCCGGGCCTTGATGCCTGTGGCTCAGTCACTTAGCCTCTGACTCTGGGCTGTGGCTCGGGTCGTGGCCTCAGCACCCTGGGATCCCGCCCTGGCAGGCCCTGCGCTTGGGGCCCAGTCTGCTTCAGGAGCCTGGGTCTCCCTCTCCCCTCCCTGCTCTCTGCCTGTCTCTTACACAAACAAGACAAACTATCCGATAAAGAAACAATCTTAGAGGATAAATGTTCAAAAAAGTTTGGATCAGTACAAGGACCTCAAGAGACACAGAGAGACAGAGACCGAGAGAGACAGACACACAGACAGAGGGAGAAGCAGCCCTGGTGCAGAGAGCCCGAGGCGGGACTCGATCCCGGGCCTGCGGGGTCAGGGCCTGGGCGGAAGGCAGGCGCTAAACCCCTGGGCGACCAGGCCGCCCCTGAAGGCTCTGCTCTGATATTCCTACACCTCTGTGCACAGGGACTCTGCATCTGGCCCAGGCAGGGGCAGGGCCCTGGGGCAAGTGTGGGGAGCAGGGGAATGCAGACTCATGTGGGAGCAGGAGTGTAGGGGGGAGCCCAGGGGAGTAGCAGGCTGGCTTCTGGGACCCGGGGCCCTTCGTGCCGCATCCCGGACCCGGGTGTCCGGCCTGCCCCGGCCCCTGCACTCATTTGAGCCCGCGCTGGCCTCTGTTAGCTGCGCAGGGCACTTCCCAGTTCCTCGAGGCGGTGGGGCAGAGCACCCCTTCCTCCCGCTCGCGCCCCCTGTCCCGGGTGGAGCTCTGTGGAGACAGTGCCCGGCAGCCAGGCAGGAGGCCTCAGCGCCCGGTCCGGCCGCCTCGGCTGGGCCGCACCCCCAGCGGCCCCCATCCAGACACACCACAGCGCAGGCGGCACCCCCCTCCCCCAAGGAGAGCAAAGGGATCGGCTGCAGGGCCTCGGGGGGACTCTTACTCGGAGGGTAAGAGGACCTCAGGAGCCCTGTTTGCACCCTGCCCACCTTGACCTCAGGGTGACCCTGAAGGGATCACCGGGGAACCTGCCGCCCTGCAATGTCCCCCAGCCTGGATGCACCTGCCCACACATCCCTGTTTCCCGGAAGCTGAAGAGGAGGGGATGGGGCCACCCAGGATGGCTGGCACAGGGGGCCTGGCCTGGCCTGCTCTGGCTTACCTGACGGCGCCTCCTGATAAACGCCCTGAGGCGTTGGTTTTTATGCTGGAGCCAAAGCCTACAGCATTGGAACAAGCGGCACCCCTGGGGTTCCTGGGAGCCAGAGCCCCCAGAGGTGGGCCGGCAGCAGGAGAACATCTTCCAGGAGCGGATGTCTCCAGCCAAGTGAGCCTGAGGTGGGGCTGCACTAGATGCGGTTGCCTGGTTACGGGGGTTCCAAGTTCTGTTGGGCTCTGTGTCACGGGAGTGACCTCACTTCCTGGGACCTCCTCCCTGACCCACTCCTGGAGGAAGCTGCAGGACGGCTCCCCCGTCCCTGCAGGCGATGGCCTGTGCACACAGTGACACACCCGCACCCTGTCCACAGGCCCCAGGGAAGGACTGTGTGCAGCCAGGGCCCCAGCCTGGACACACGCCTGCGTTCAGACACAACTTTCCATTCTTCCCCGGTTTTGACCCCAGAGAAGCCGTTGTGCCCGTCGGGGATGGTCTGCATCTTGCCCGTGGGACAGGGATTATCCTAGCGGGTGCTTCCTCCAGACGTCCCCAGGCCACTGTGGCATCATATCTATGACATTGGAGGCGGGTGTCACATGCGGGAAATACCTCCAACCACATGTTCTTCCTTGGTGTGTACATGCGCCCAGGCCCACGAGGTCCATGTGCACACACGTGGGCACCAGTTCTCTCATACTGGAGGCCCAGAAGATGACAGTCCCACCGGGGGAGGCATGGGCAATAGCTCCCCACGATCCTAGGCTCCTGAATCCAAGGCAAACCCTACAGAAGGTGTCAGAGTCTCGGCCTAGAAGGTGTGAGGCCGTCCTTATCCTGAACCCCTGCCTGTCGTGTGTTATGGGCCCTTCCCTCCTTCCCACTGGGTGAGCTGTGGACAGCGGTGCACCCAGTGGGTCGCCCTGACCTGGGCTCTAGGGAACCTGCTGTCAGCCACAGAACTGAAAGTAGACAGGAGGCACTGACTCTCCGGCTTGACCCCCAACTGAACTGAAAGCACGTTGTGTGTCCACGTACACTGACAGAGAAACAGAGACACGGATATAAATGTAGACACAGATGCAGAACTAGGAAGTTAGCAGAGGAGAAGCAACATCACTGAAGATCATTAAATAAAAAAAGAAAGACAGCTGAGTCTCGAATGGAGAAAAATGGAGTAATTAAAATAGAATCATGAAAAAATAATTCATCAAACCGAAAAGCAGAGAGAGGGATAAAGAAGAAGGAGCACTTTGGTGACACAAAGAAACGGCAAGCCTCGAATGTAAGGGTGATCGTGCCTCACGGACTCCATGGAACCTAAGTTGGGCAACAAGCAGCACCTTCCAGCAAAGGCCTAAGCGAATTATTTTCTGTTGTTGTTTTTTATTTAAAGATTTTCATCTCTTTATTCATGAGAGTGACAGAGGGTGAGAGAGGCAGAGACATAGGCCGAGGGTGAAGCAGGCTCCATGCAGGAAGCCTGATGGGGGACTCGATCCCGGATCCCAGGATCAGGCCCTGGGCCGAAGGTGGACGCTCAGCTCAGCCCCTGAGTCACCTGGGGGTCTAGACTAAGCTAATGAAAATGTACAAGGGATTGTGTTATACTGTGTGTGTAAGGGGGTAAAATTTCTCTTTACTAAGAAAGCGAGGGCAGCCCGGGTGGCTCAGCGGTTTAGCACCGCCTTCGGCCCAGGGCCTGATCCTGGGGACCCGAGATTGAGTCCCCCCTCGGGCTCCCTGCATGGAGCCTGCTTCTCCCTCTGCCTGTGTCTCTGCCTCTCTCTCTCTCTCTCTTTCTCTGTCTCTCATGAATAAATAAATATCTTTTTTTAAAAAAGATTGAATCTTATAGTGATAAATGCCTAAATTAAGAAAAAGAAGAAAGATTTCAAGTAAAGATCCTAATTTTACACTTCATGGAACCATAAAAAGAAGAACAAATTAAGCCCAAAGTTTTCTGAAGGAAGAAAATCACAAAAATCAAACCAAAAATGAATGAAACAGAGACCAGAGAATAATTAGAAAAGATCAATGAAACAACGATCTGGTTTTTTTAAAAGATCAATAAAATTGACAAATATTTAGCTAGATTAATTTTAAAAGGGAAGATTCAAATAAATAAAATCACAATTAAAGAGGAGACATTGCATCTGATACTACAGAAATACAAAGGGTCCTAAGAATTACTAAACAAGTATATATCAATAAATTGCATGGCCTGAAAGAAATGGCCAAATTCCCAGAAACATACAACTAATCAAGACTAAATCATGAAAAAATAGAAAACCTGGTAGTTCAATAATGAGTAAGAATGAATGAATATCAAAAATCTCTTAACAAAGGAAAGGCCAAGGCCAGATGGTTTCCATGGTGAATTCTACCAGAAATTTAAATCATTAACACCAATATTTGTCAAACTCTTATAAAAAATTGAAGAGAAAGGCACACTCTCACACACATTTTCTAAGGCCACCATTAATATGATACCAAAGTCAGATAAGGACACTACAAGAAAAGAAAACTACAGTCCAATATCCCTGATTAATATAAATGCATAATTCTCAACGCAGTGTTAGCAAACTGAATTCAACAACACAGTAAAAGAATCATATACTATGATCAAGTGGGATTTATTTCTGGGATGCAAGAATATGTCAACATATACAAATCAATAAATGTGATATACCACTTTAATAGAATGAAAAATAAAAATAATGTAATCATGTCAATATGATGAAGAAAAATCATTTGACAAAATGCAACATCCTTTCATGACAAAAACTCTTAACCAATTAGGTATAGAAGGAATATACTTCAGATAATGAAGACATATAGGACAAGCCCAAAGTTAACATCCCACACAATGGTGAGGCTGAAAGCTTTTCCTCTAAGATCAGGGAACAAGACAGGGCTCCCACTCTTACCACTGCTATTAAGCATAGTACTCAAAATCCTTACCAGAGCTGTTAGATGATAAAATGAAATAAAAGGCATCCAGATTAGAAAGGAAGAAGGAAAATTGTCTTTGCAGACGACATGATCTTGTACATAAAAAATCCTAAAGACTCCAGGAAAGAAAAAGTTAGAATTAATCAATGAATTCTGTAAAGTTGCTGAATGTAAGATGAACATACAGAAATCCATTGCATTTCTACAAACTAACAACAAATATCTGAAAAAGAAATTTTTAAAAATCCCATTCACAATAGCATCAAAACCAATAAAATACTTAGGAATAAATTTAACAAAGAAGATAAAAGATCTGTATAGTAAAAACTACAAGACTTTAATGAAACACATTGAAGAAGACACAAACAACTTGAAAGATATCCTGTGTTCATGGATCAGAAAAATTAGTATTGTTAAATATCTATACTACTCTAAACCACCTATAGATTCAATGCAATCCCTGTCAAAATTCCAATGGCATTTTTCACAGAAATAAAAAAATTCTTAAAATTCATATGGAACAACAAAATGCCCTGAAAAGCATTCCTGAGAAAAGAATAAAGCAGGAGATATCATAGGTTCTCATTTCAAACTATATTATAAGCTACAGTAATCGAAACAATATGGTATTGGCATAAAAATAGATGTGTAGACCAATGGTTCGTAACTGAGAGCTCACAAATAAGCCTTTGCATATATGGTAAACCACTATTTCACAAGTGAGCCAAAAATACCTGATGAATAGAGGATAGTCTCTTTAATAAACAATGCTGGGAAAACTGGATAATCACATGCAGAGGAATAAAATCAGACCCCTATCTTATGTCATTCAAAAAAATAACTTGGAAGAAATTAAAAACTTACACATAAGTCTTGAAGCCATAAAACTTAGGGAAAACATGGGGAACAGCTCCACAACATTGGGTTTGGCAATGACTTTCTGGATATGACACCAAAAGCACAAGTAATGAAAACAAACAGGTGAGACTACATCAAACCAAAAAGCTTCTGCACAGCAAAAGAAACAATCAAAATAAAAAGGCAATCTACAGAGTGGAAGAAACTATTTGTAAATCATATATCTCATAAGGGGCTAATATCAAAAAAAATCTAAATAAGGAACTCCTAAGACTCAATCGCAAATAAACAAATAGAATCCCATTTAAAAATGGGCAGAGAAGGGGATCCCTGGGTGGCGCAGCGGTTTAGCCCCTGCCTTTGGCCCAGGGTGTGATCCTGGAGTCCCGGGATCGAGTCCCACGTCGGGCTCCCGGCATGGAGCCTGCTTCTCCCTCCTCCTGTGTCTCTGCCTCTCTCTCTCTCTCTCTATGTCTATCATAAATAAATAAAAAAATCTTTAAAAAAAAAATGGGCAGAGAAACTACACAGACATTTTTCCCAAAGAAGACATACAAATGGTCAATAGGTACATTAAAAGATGCCCAACATCACTAGTCATCAAGGAAATGTAAATTGAAACTACAATGAGACATCATTTCACACCTGTTTAAATGGCTATCATCAAAAAGACAAAAAATAACAAGTGTCAGCGAAGAAGTGGAGAAAAGGAAATCCTTGAGCCCTGTCGGTGGGAATGTTTTCTATTATGGAAAACAGAATGGAGGTTCTTTAAAAAATTAAAAATTGAAATTTAAAAGTCACCATATGATTGAGCAATCCTGCTTCTGGGTATATATATTCAAAGGAAAGGAAATCAGTATCTCAATGAGATATCTACACTCCCAGGTTCATTGCAGCATTATTAACAATAGCTGAGATATGAAAATAACCTAAGTGTCCATATATGGATGAATGGATAGGTAGGATATGATATATATACATACACATACAAAATGGAACATTTATATACCACAATGGAATATTATTCAAGCCATGAGAAAAAAAGAAATCTTCCATTTGCAACAACATGTATGGGTCTAAGGGTATTATACTAAGTGAAATAAGTCAGAAAGAAAAAATAAATACTGTGTGATCCCACTTATTTGTGGAGTCTCTAAAAAAGCAAGCTCATAGCAACAGCAGATTGGGAGTTATCAGGGGCTAGGAAGGGGAGGGAAATGAGAGAATGATGGCCAAAGCATACAAACTTCCAATTCTAAGATAAATAGGGCACTTGGGTGGCTCAGCGGTTCAGCATCTGCCCTCAGCTCAGGTCATGATCCCAGGATCCTGGAATGGAGTCCTGCATCAGGCTCCCCAGAGGGAGCCTGCTTCTCCCTCTGCCTGTGTCTCTGCCTCTCTCTGCATGTCTGTCATGAATAAATGAATAAAATGTTTTTTAAAAAAGATATATAAGTTCGGAGGACTAATGTACAGTATGGTGATTATGGTTAACAATGTTGTATTATCTCCTTGCAAGTTACTAAGAGAGTATAACTTAAATGATCTCACTGTGAAAAAAATGTAAATTATGTGAAGTGTTGGAGGTTTTACCTAATGATACTGTGGCAATAATTTGTCAATAAATAAGCATGTCCAACAAACGCCTTAAACCTATATAATGTTGTATGTCAATTATATCTCAAAAAAGCAGGACAGATAAACAAACTAACAAATACGGATGCTGCTGTGATGCTTTAATGAGAAACAAAAGTAATAGACTTTCAGAGTAGATTAACACCAACAACAAAAAATCTTTAGGAGCCTCAGGATTTTAGATTGAAAGCAGTGCTCATGTAAAGAAATGAATAAAGGGAAAAAAATAAAAGAAGGATGAGCATATCCAAATATTGTAAATTAATGAGTGGCAGTATATTTAATTAATCAGATTGTCAACTTTGGGGTGCCAGATCCAACAATATACTGACATAGATTCATAGCAATACCACCTCTAGTAAGATTTTATTTTAGCACACTGACATATTACCAATATCATCCTGAAATATTCTGAACTTCTGACTTAATTCTGTGAGCAATTCTGTTATCAGTCACCCCTACATACTCTGTAATAGAAAGAATGGAGCTGGGAAGGAAAATAATTATAGGAGTAAAAATTGTTTCTGGTTGAGAGGAGACAAAAGTAAACAATCATTATTTCTCAAAGAATTATAAAAATCAGGATGTCAGGATAAACTTAATGTAACTACAGATGTAAATTGAATGGACACTACTTACTGGTAGCAGGAAGATGTGTAACAACTATAGCTTTAATTTCATTAGATAGAGTTGAAAATTCACTGTCACTTTGTAGCTCTTGTGGGCTACCTTCATGCATTCCATTTTTCTTTTTTTTTCCTCCTCCTGATAAACTTAGCTAATCCAATTTTTTAAACATAATATTTTTAAGGAATTTAAAATCTATTTATATATTTATGTATTTATTTATTTATTTGAGAGAGAGAGCCAGGGGAGGGGCAGAGGAAAGGGAGAGGGAGAAAATCTCAAGCAGACTCCTCACTGAGTGCAGAGCCTGACTCAGGGCTCAATTTCATGACTGAGATAATGACGAGAGCCAAAATCAAGAGTTGGTCGCTCAACTGACTGAGCCACCCAGGTGCCCCTAAGAACATAATGTGTTTGGCAGACTAATGGCTTTTGACATAGTTGTCTACTATTGCCTCTCAATTCCCGTAATTGAAACTCCATTTCCTTCATTCTTCCTTCTGCATCATGAATATGTGTTTATTTATTTTTTGCATCAGAGCTAAGTGTTTCTCCTCCATTTTTCTTTTAATCTGAAAAACAGAACAGGATTTTAGTAAAGTTAGTGCAATTGGTCTGGACCCAACATAGACCTTGCTGCTGAAATCACTATTAAATGTAATCTTTTGCTTCAGAAAACTGAAGAAGAAAGTACCATATGCCCTTGTCAAAACAAATTGTTTTACCTTGCTTTTAAAAAATCGATGGAGTAGTATATTCCGTCCAGCAAAATCAAGAAATAAAAATTTGGAAATGTAAAACATGCTGTTGAGTCTCTGCATAAAGATGCTAATAGAACATAAATAACAACTTAGCTTTTCAATTCAAATGAAAGATAGTTTTTAAGTGGGAAAAGGTTAGTAATATGTTAAAAAGCCTTCAATTTAAACTGCTGCAACCACATACAAGGATTTTCTTTCATTTAAAGCCTTTTACAAGAACACTTTAGAGCATAATTGGTTTCTCCCCTAAATCTAGTCCAAAGTCACCATTTACAACTGAACACCAAAGAAGATTTCAAGCATGATTCTGAAGCTCTTGCACTTTACAAAATGCTGTTTACGACATTAGATTTCTAACACTTTTTTTTCTTTTCCATCGATAAGCTGCATTTATCTCTATTCCTACATACTCCTCTTTTCATTTAATATATAGTTTTTCTGAGTATTCTTACCCATCTTTAATTATAATATTGAATGTAGGATATAATACAGTACAATACATATAGTATGTGTATACATATTTTATCTAGTCATACAATTTCCCTCTTAAAAAATATTTTATTTTTGGTATGCCTGGGTGGCTCAGTGGGTGAGCTTCTGCTTTGGGGTCAGGGTGTGATCCTGGAGCCCTGGGATCAAGCCCCGCATTGGGCTTCCTGCATAGAGCCTGCTTCTCCTCCCTCTTCCTGTGTCTTTGCCTCTCTCTGTGTCTCTCATGAATAAGTAAATAAAAATTTTTTAAAATATACTTTATTTTTTAAAAGGCTAAAATTTCAGGAAGCAGCCTTCTTTAGCTCCCAACAATGAAAATGTAAAAGCTAGGTCAATGTTTCCCAAATTTGCCTGACTGTAGGAATCACTTTTGACAGTTGTCAAAATACCTATTCCTGGGTCCCATCAATGATCTTCTGAATAAGAATCACTATGTGAATGGCCTGGAAATCAGTATCTTAGACAAATATCTGCAGTGGTTCTTATCAATAAAGCTTGGAAAAATCACACAAGGATCCCTGCCATTGAATAACCTTGAAAACCTGGAATGGTTACGGAAAAACACATGAACAGAATTTCAAAATCCTCCCTTTGCTGAAAACTGTTTATTCACAGCTCCTCATCTTTCTCAATTCATCGAGAACCTAGAGGACTTATGTAACTCCTAAAAACCACTGACACCTGGGAGGATCTGGAAATGAAATTAATGAAGAGGAAAAGCAGCTGTTTAACTTAAAAACCAAGAGTGGGACTAGAAGGGAGAGTCATGCATTTATCTTGATTCCACCATAAAGTATTGTCTTAGCTTCTACAAATGAAATTGGTCTCATTTTTATTTTCTAGAATTTGGTGCTAGAACTCTGTGTATATGTATAGTGGCTGAGCAAGAAGGAATGACATCCAGAAATGCAGAATGGACTATCCCTCATTTGCTTCCCATGCCCCCAAATAGTCAATAGCAAGCTGGTCTTACCTCTTCTCCGCCTTCTCTTTAGATCAAGCCAACTTCCCTCCACACTGCTCCCCTGAAAATGTTCCCCACACATCACCTGTAGGTTAACTCAAAGGTTTTCCTTCCATCCTGTTCTTCTGAATATCTTCAATATGAAATAATATTGCTCTTTCTGGAGTTTCTACTTAGTCTTGATTTCTCTAACTTTACTGTAACCTTATTTCCTTCTTCTTTTTACCTTTCTGTCTTCACTTTTTCTTTCTACTCCCTTACTATATGGTTGTATGGTTTAGTTCCTGCTCATCTGGTCTCTCCACATTCATTCTCTGAGAGCATGTATCCATTCTCTTGCTTTCAACATTCCTGCCAATGATGATAACCTTTAATAATAACGAGGTCGGTGATCGTCACGACTAACATCTACTGAGTGCTTATTTGTGGATCGTAACCACTCTACACAAATTACACCAGTAAATCCTCATAACTCTCAGAGGTACTATTACTAACCCCATTTTAAGAGATTAGGAAACTGAGTCTTTCCAAACGTCACTTATAAAAGCCAACACAAGCACCCTCTCATCCTATCTCTTTTGTTCATGGTTCTGGGAGTTTTTTCAACATGACACAGATTGTTATAAGAAAAAGGGAAGTTGTGTGAAAATATTAGAAAATATGTGGTAACAGTATGAAAGGATACTAACCTAGCAAATTCTTTGCTATGGCTATGGTTTTATTTTCTGAGTCAGTTTTGAGATGGGCCCATCCTGATTCTATGGTGCCACCAGGAAGCATAAGTTTAATAATATTTCCTAAGATTCTTGAAGCCAACTGGTCTTCATGTTTTCTACAATATATAAAGAGTCATGGCTCGAGTAAAAGGGTTTTGGTATCACACCACTGATCACACTGTTTTGTGCCAGTCTTAGCATATCAATATGCTAATATCAATATACCACTGTTGTGTTTGGACCCGCTATTGTGCTTCTTATTATGATTTCAAGATGCCCTTCAAGAACAATGGGAAACTTTGAAAAAATAGAGATTTATTATTTATAAGACCTGGAAATCACACAGCACACCTGGAACCACATAGTGAGGTCACACAGGGCAGGGGGGAGGAGGATGGCGAGCATACAAGTATGCACAGGCAGGTTTTCTGCTTTTATCAGAGCCAAGTGTGGGGGGCTAGGGTTTTGTAGGCTCACTCTTTATTAGAAAATTTAAAATATAAGAGTGTGGAATTTAAAGCTCAGGAAGAGAAAAGGCAAGTGGCCCAAATGGTCACTTATTGAAATCAACCAAGTTCACAAAGGAGCCTAGGGGGCAGTGGGGCTGGCTCTTTGTCTAGTCTTGTGGTTGGCAATGTGTTTATTTGAAATAACTATCTTTTGTCAGTTACTCGTATTACCAAAAAAAAAAAAAAAAAATAGCCAAGGCTCATGGCTTATATCGCATTGCCAAGTGCTGCAGAGTAACCATCCTGGAGTACCACTCTGTTCATCTGACCCCCCTGCAAAGTACCCTCACAATTGCTTCCTGATTATGCAAATTTTTCAGGTACAAAATGACCCAACTTTGCCTTCTCAATCCTGGATCCCACCACTGTAATCTACATGCCCTGTCTCCAACCAACTGGGCTATTCACTTCTCTTTTCACAACGCAGCACTCACCTAGCTCCTTGCCTTTGTCCATACTGTTGCCAACATGTTATCATCAAGCACATGGTGTTTTTGCAGAGACGGTTGGTAAATAAATAAGGAATGGGCCTCCAGTGGCCTCCGTGATATATTATTCCTCACCCCTCTGATATTCCTCCTCCTGCTTTTCTACCACAACCCCTCCTATCTAGTCACACTCCTAAATGTTCCACTCTCTTCATTAACCCACAGCTGAACTTCAGGCTTTACAATCCTAACATGTTAACAGACATTTATGCGGGGTCTACTCTGAAGCAGGTACTGCACAAGGTATATAGGTGAAACAAAGACGAATAAGCTACTTATGTTCCTGCCCTGAAAAAGCACACAATTAACTACAGAATGAGAAATGCAGGATGCTTGGGGAGTGCAGGAGGGAATTTAAAGACAGTTTTTTGGAGTTTTAACCTGAAAAATAAAACTATCAGTTATTTTACTAGCAAAAAAATGGTTTTTTTCAGGAATAACAGAATTCCAATTCTGGACATGCAACAAACAAAGAGGAACATTATTTTGTGCAGAAGAAGAATGAAGCTGGGAGGGTTTTTTCCAAACAAAAGTCCATTGGGGGGGAAAAAATAGCAGAAGTCCAGGTCATGATGGTTTCCAAAGGGCTGAGTTGCAGGGGTAGTGGAGATGTTGTCAGAGATACGAAATACATCTTTCCCTTGCAGGAGCCTGTGATTGATGATTCTTTCCTGCTGCTGATTCTTCTGTTGGGCTCTTCATTGATAATTCTTTCTGTAATTAACCATAATTGATGTTGAGTGGTAAGGCTTCACCTCCTAACTTTCTCTTTTCTCCTCCTTTCCCTATTTTAGTGAGGTTCCACTAATTAATATTGTCTTAAACATTGGAAACCCTGGGGCCAAGTGAAGAGCATGGGAAAGAAGAAAGGGCAGGATTCCAGGGAGCAGAAGCAAACAGAGAGCATTCAGACATTTCCAACCATTTGGTGGGACTACGGTAGCAAAGGTTAGGTGGTGGGAAAAGAGGCCAGACTGTCAATAGTTTACTAAGCGATGCCGGGAGTTTCTCTCCTGAAAGTAATAGGTTGCCTTTAATAGATTTTTAGATTGGGGAATAATCAGCGAGTTCTCTAGAATGATCATTCAGGCAGCATTATCAGAGGTGGTTTGGAAGTGGGAGAAAAGGCAATCAGGGAAGTGAACTATCAAACTGTTGTAAGAGAGGCACCTGGGTGGCTGAGTTGGTGAAGGGTCAGCCTTCGGCTCAGGTCATGATCACAGAGTCCCAGAAGAGAGTCCCTGGTGGAGCCCCGGGATGGAGCCCCAGGAGGGAGCCCTACACGGAGCTCCGCCCCTCCCCCTGCTGTCGTTCTCTCTCTCTCCCTCCCTCTCAAATAAAAATAAAATGTTTTTTGAAACATTTTCTTTCTTTTTTTTTTTTTTAAGAAACTGTCGGAAGATCCCGGAGCAGGCCGGAGACACGGTCGCGGGGGCTGGAGCGCCCCCCGAGGCCCCTGCTAGGCGGACAGACCTCTCGGGTCGTGAGTGTGCGCCTCGGCCTCCGCCGCACCTGCACCCGATTCCGACCGCGCTCGTGCCGTCTGCCCCCAAACTTATGCACTTAATTATCTTTTCCTGGACTCCCCAGTCGTTTCCTGCCCACCACTCCAGTCTCCCTAGATAACACAATAGGAATTGATGGGGTTGGAAGGGCTCGCAAGCCCTCGGAGGCCCAGCTCACGCCCAGGAAAGCGGGGGGGCGCTCCGGGAGCCCCATCACGGGGCTCATCACCCGGTCGCCTTCCCGGGACACGGAGCAGGACACCTCTAGCGCGCCCCCACAGCTGTCAGGCCCTCGGCGGCCGCCAGGGGGCGCGTCCGTTCCCCTCCCCATCCCCCCCCCCCCCCCCCCCCGTTTTTTCTCTTTTGCGGAAACGCGAACCCGCGCTTCTCCAAAGCAAATGAACCCTGAGGTAATTCGGCCCTCTGCCGTCGCCGTAGCCCCAGACTGTAAACAGGAAGTAGGCGCCAAGAGGCGGGTGAAAAATAACGCCCGGGGCTCGGAGGCGCCGTCGCCTGCGCGCTCAGGGGGTCCCTGCGGTTCTGCGCGGGGAGGGCTTCCCTCGCCAGTCCCTCCTCCAGTGGAGGTCTCTTGCCGCTAGCCAGCTCTCCCCTCGGCGGACAGGGCGTCCCCCCAACCATGGCCGAATACTCG
This sequence comes from Canis lupus dingo, assembly GCF_003254725.2. NCBI lineage: Eukaryota > Metazoa > Chordata > Mammalia > Carnivora > Canidae > Canis > Canis lupus. Next base: position 42,474,321 of record NC_064258.1, on the reverse strand, counting down.
TACGTGAAGTCCACCAAACTCGTGCTCAAGGGAACCAAGGCCAAGAGGTAAGGCCAGAGCTGGCGCGGGAGACTCTGGGTCTCTTCCGACGGCGCCCCCGCCCCCCCCGCCCCCCCCGTGGGGAGGAGAGTCGAGTCTCGCGGAACTCGGGGTGTGAGGGAGCCGGGAACTCCGGCGCCCCGCCCTCGGGCCTGCTTCCGGCCGCGGGCTCTGTGGCTGCCGGGCAGCTCCGGGCGCTCGTGCGGGGCCGGCCTGACGGAGGAGACCTGAGGGCGCCACCGCGAGCCGCAGCTGCAGGCCCGGCCCCGGGTCAGGAGCCCCCCAGACCGCTGCTCGGCGCGTCCGCCTTAGTCTCGTGCTGCAGGTCGTGACAGCGACGTCTCCTGTTAGGGCTCGTTACTTCACGCCCGCCCCCCCGCCCAGTACTCCTTAAACGTCTCCCCTCAAAAAAAATCCTTCATTCCCCCCCCCACAAAAAAAACCCTTAATTAATCATCCCTCCCTCCCCCCGCCCAAAAAGAGCAAATCCTTAATTTTTTTAATACGATATGCAGATGTGCGTTTTGACAGGTATAGAATAAGCTCAAGTCCGCGTTCTCCGCAGTTACTAGTTTAGCAGTTTGTGGCAGGTCCGTTAATATCCTGGAGCTTCTATTTACTCATTCATTAGGGAAGATTAGCGGTAGGAGAACTGATGCTAGGGGGCAGCCCGGCGGCTCCGCGGCTTGGCGCCGCCTTGGGCCCGGAGCGTGACCCTGGTGACCCTGGAGTCCCGGGATCGGCCCCACGTCAGGCTCCCTGCACGGAGCCTGCTTCTCCCTCTGTCTGTGTCTCTGCCTCTCTCTCTGTCTTTCATTAATAAATAAATAAAATCTTAAAAAAAAAAAAAAAAAGAATTGCTACGAGGATTAGATGAGTTAACGCGTACAGTAAGCGGAACCAAATGCAAGGAGAAGGTCGTAGTGGTGATTTACGGTCGTTGGACTTTTTAGGAAAAAGTATCTGCCCGCCCAGATCTCCACCTCTCTTCTCTCTGGTAGATTTGCTCACGGTTGATCATTCATTACAGATGTTAATCTGAAGCTTGTCCTGCCTGGCTTTACAGGAGAGAGGGGAGAGTTAGCTTCTGAAAGCTTACGTTTCCATGAAAATACAAATAAGCGCATCTCATGCTCATCACAACTATCAATCTTCATTAACGCACGTAGATAGCACTTTCTGCCTGCCTAGAACAACTCTAAGCACTTTGAATACGACTTATTTGGAAACACCCCCCGGGTGTTTTTTTTTTTTTCTTTTTTTTTTATTACTGAGATATGATACATATAAAATTCACCCTATAAAGCACAGTTCTGTGGGTTTTAGTGTTTAGTCCACAAAGTTCCCCACTGTCATGTTGTCCAACATTTTCATGGTCTGGGAAGGAAACCCCATAATCCTTAGTAGTCCCTCTCCAGTCCACTCTTCCCTCATGCCCGCAACCACTAATATACTTTCTCTCTGTTATCAGTTTGCCTGTTCTGAATATTTCCTATAAATGGAGTCATGCAATATGCGGTCTCTTGTATCTGGCTTCATCCATGTCTAGCATGTATCAGTATCCTTATTTTTATGGCTGAATAATATTCCATTGTATGGATATAACACATTTTGTTTATCCTTTCACCCGTTGAAGGACATCTGGGGTATTTCCACTTTTTGGCTATTAGGAATCATGCTGTTACGAATTTCTTAGAAAATTTTTGTGTGGATGTGTGTTCTCATTTCTCTTGGGTATATACCTAGCAGTACATAGGTTAGGTCATATGATAACTCTGTTTAACTTTTTGAAGAACCCCAAACTATTTCCTAAAGCAGCTGTACCACTTTTCATTTTCACCAGCAACATAGGAAGATTCACATTCACCCTTAATCCTCGCAGTAACCTTAAGAGCATAAATTATTATCCTCATGTTATAGATGAGAAGCTGACAGTGATTAAGAAATGTTCCAAAAGTCGCAGAGCTAAGAAATAACAAGATTAAAAAGGCAGTCCTCCAGAGCCTGTTCTCTTAACTATAATACAATACATACAGGATCAGAACTGACTTCTCAGTATTAGAAGGAAGAGAACATATCGGTGTAGATAACTGTGAATCAATAATTCATAAATCTGTGTACAGCTTAAAAGAGGCTTGTAAGATTCCATCTTAGATGTTTAACATCAAATCAATATTTCTAAACTTATCTATATAAATTCTCTCCTACAGTAAGAAGAAAAAGAGCAAAGAGAAGAAGAGAAAAAGAGAAGAAGATGAAGAAACTCAACTTGATATTGTTGGTAAGTTTTCCATACTTTATTCTGGGAAAAGTTAATACTGCTGAGATGCCTTTAAAAATATTTTCCTAGTGGGACGTCTCGATGGCTCAGCAGCTGAGCGTCTGCCTTTGGCTCCGGGAGTGATCCCGGGGTCCGATACAGTTCTGAGTCTTTGCTCCTAGTCTATGGTTTAACTTTTCATTTTATTAAATGGTATTTTTCTTAAAGCAAAAGTTTAAAAAATTGAAAAAAATTTTTCAATTATAATTTTTCAACTATAAGTTTTTTTTTAAGATTTTATTTATTTATTCATGACAGACACAGAGAGAGAGGCAGAAACACAGGCAGAGGGAGAAGCAGGCTTCACCCAAGTGTCCCAGAAGTTTTTAGTTTTTATAAGATTCCATTTATTACTATTTTTCTGTTACATTACCATCTTATATCTTCAGTCTAAGAAGTTGTTGCTTACCCCAAGGTCATGAAGAAATTCTTCCACGTTTTCTTTATGAGGCTTCAGTTTTAGTTTCTCATTAGATCTATGATCTATCGTGGTTTATGTATACAATGGAATATTGCTCAGCCATTAGAAACGACAAATACCCACCATTTGCTTCAACGTGGATGGAACTGGAGGGTATTATGCTGAGTGAAGTAAGTCAGTCGGAGAAGGACAAACATTGTATGTTCTCTTTCATTTGGGGAATATAATTAATAGTGAAAGGGAATATAAGGGAAGGGAGAAGAAATGTGTGGGAAATATCAGAAAGGGAGACAGAACGTAAAGACTGCTAACTCTGGGAAACGAACTAGGGGTGGTGGAAGGGGAGGAGGGTGGGGGGTGGGGGTGAATGGGTGACGGGCACTGAGGAGGGCACTTGACGGGATGAGCACTGGGTGTTATTCTGTAGGTTGGTAGACTGAACACCAATAAAAAATAAATTTATTTTAAAAAAAGATCTATGATCTATCTCATTAATTTTTAGTCTTGTGTGAATTAGGGATCAAAGTTCTTTTTTTCATTTTTTCATATTGATAACCAGTTGTTGTAGCACCACTGTTGAATAGACTTTCCTTTCTCCATTAAACTGCCTTAATACGTTTGTCAAAAATCATTTGACTTTATATGTGCTGATATATTTTTGGACTTTGTTCCATTGATTTGTCTGTTCTGTTGATATATTTGTCTTGATTACTGTCCCTTCGCAAGTTTTTGAAATCAGGAGGTCTTCAAGGTTCATTCATGTTACAGCATGTGTCAGTCTTCCTTTTAAGACTGATATTCCAGGCAGCCCAGGTGGCTCTGGGGTTGAGCACCTGCCTTTGGCCCAGGGCGTGACCCTGGAGACCCGGGATCGAGTCCCACATCGGGCTCCCTGCATGGAGCCTGCTTCTCCCTCTGCCTGTGTCTCTGCCTCTCTCTCTCTCTCTCTCTCTCTCTCTCTCTGTCTAATGAATAAATAAATAAAATCTTTAAAAAAAGAAAAAAAAAAAAGACTGATACTCCATTGTGTATATACTGCATTTATCCATTCATATTTCAATGAACACATGAGTTACTTCCACTTTTTGCCTATTGTGGATAATTCTGCGAGGAATATGGGTGTACAGATATCTCTTCAAGACTTTGGTTTCAGTTCTTTTGGGCATGTACCTAGAAGTGGAATTGCTGGATCATGACAGTAATGCCATTTTTAATTTTGTGAGAAACCACCATACTGTTTTGCATAGTTGCATTTTATATTTCCACCAGCACTGCACAGGGTTTCAATTTTTCCGTATCCTCACCAACATTTGTTATTTCTGGTTCTCTGATAATAGCCATCCTAGTGGGTATGAAATGGTATCTCATTATGGTTTATGCCTGTGTCTCTGCCTCTCTCCCCGTGTGTCTCTCATAAATAAATAAAAATCAGTATACACCACATTTTCTTTATCCATTTACCTTTGATGGACATCTGAGTTGCTCCCAGCCCTTGGCTATGATAAAGAATGCTTCTATGAGGATGGAGGTCTCTTGGCGACCCTGCTTTCAATTCTTTTGACTACACGTACCCCAGAAATAGGATTGCTGGATTATATGGTAGTTGTAGTTTTAATTTTTTTGAGGAACTCTCATACTGTTTACATAGTGGTTGCACCATGCTACATTCCTATCAGCAATGCACAAGTGTCCTGATTTCTCCATATCCTTGCCAACATTTTATTTTTTAACAGTGGTCATCCTAGTGGGTGTGAGGTGACCCTCATCGTGGTTGTGATTTGCCTTTTTTGATGGTTAGTGATGTGGAGCATCATTTCATAGGTTCATTGGCCATTTATACATCTTCTTTCAAGGAATGTCTGTACAGGCTCTTCGTCCTTTCTTCCATGGGCTACTTGTTGCCTTGTGACGAAGTTCGTAGGAGTTTTTTGTATGTTAACTTATTGTCAAATACATGGTTTGCACATATTTTTCCCATTCTATTCGTTGTCTCTTCACTCTCTAGATTGTATCCTTTGGTGCATTTGAAGTTTTATAGACCCCATTTGTCTATGTTTACTTGTTTGCTGGTGCTTTGGTATCGTAGTCAGGAAATCACTGCCAGGTCCGTGGATCCTGGGTGGCTCAGTCAGTAAGCATATGATTCAATGTCAGCTCAGGTCTTGATCTCAGGGTTGTGAGTTCAGGCCCCATATTAGGCTCCACCCTGGGTATGGAGCCTGTTTACAAAAAGAAAGAAATCATTGGCAGATCTAATATTGTGAATCTTTTCCTTATGTTTCCTTTCAAGCATTTTATCTATAAAATAGATATCTATTTTGGGGTTTTTTTTTAAACATTACTCTTACATATGTTTTCTCATTTTCAGTGTATGATTCTTTCACTTCTTTCATTAGTCTTGTTCCTGAATATCTTACCTTTTTCAGTGTTGTGGTAAATGGAGTTGTGTTCTTGAGTTCCACTTCAAATTGTTCATTGTTAACATCTAGAGATGCAACTGCTTCTTGGTGTGTTGGTTTTCATTTCTGCAACCTTGTTGAATTTGTTTACTGCTTCTAATTTTTTTAATCCTTACGATTTCTACGTATAAGATTATGGTATATGCAAATATGATTCTTCTTCTTCCTTTCCAGTTTGGATGTGTTTTGTTTCTTTTACTTGCCTAATTGCTCTGGCTAAGTTTTCTAGTACTATATTTGATGGAAAGGCCAGAGTAAAGAACTTTATTTTGATCCTATTTTTAGAGGAAAAGTTTGAGTCTTTTGCTATTTTGTACATTAGTTGGGATTTTTTTTTTCATATTTGGTCTTTATGATGTTTAGTTGGTTTACTTTTACTCCTAGTTTAGTAAGAGTTCTTTTCATGAAAGAGTATTAAGTCTCGTGAAGTGAAAACAATAAACAGCATACAAAGTCAGATGCTTTTACCATCTGAACCACCTAGGTGCCCCCCTTTGCACATTCTTTTTTTGTTTCTTAAATTACACTTAGGAATGAAATCATATGGTATTTGTGTTTCTCTGACTCCCTTATTTCACTTAGCATTACTCTTTAGCTCCATGTACGTCATTCCAAATGACGAGATTTCATTCTTTTGTATAACTGAATAATACTCCATCGCATATGTACCACGTCTTCTTTATCCATTCATCTATTCTTTCTAGAGTTCCTTGAGAGATTTATATATATATATATTTTTTTTTTTTTTCTGTATGTGTTTATAGCATTAAGCTCTCCTAGAAATCTTTTGCTGCAGCCTAAATGTTTTGGTATATTGGGTTTCCTTGTTTCATTTGTTTCAAGATACTATGTATTTATGTAAGAAAGAGAACCCAGGAGTGGGTGGGGGCAGGGGGAAAGGAGAGGGAGAATCTTAAGCAGGCGCCACACTCACTGCAGAACCCAGCACAGGGCTCGATCTCAAGATACTGAGATCATGATCTGAGCCAAATCAGGAGTCGAAGGCTTAACCAACTGAGCCACCCAGATGGCCTCAAGATGCTTTTTAATTTCCCCCTTAAGTTATTCTAGGAAAAAGTTTTTCTTCTTTGACCTGTTGGTTGTTAAGAGAACGTTGTTTCATAATTGGCTCTTTATACATCTGAGACTTCACTAATGTGGTGGTCACTGGCCAGGCACATGTGACAATTTACATTAAAATTAATTAAAATTATATAAAATTTTATATAATTGAGAAAATTCACTTTCTCAATCACACTCGCCATATATATCAGATATGTAATAACCACATACCATATTGGGCAGCACTAGTAGACAGTATTTCCTTTTTACGGTACGATCTATTGGAGTCTTGATATAGATAGAATAATAGTTGTCAACCAGGTGCAATTTTGTCCGCCATGGGACGTATGGCAATATCTGGAAACATGTTTGATTTCACAGGTAGGGGATCCGTGTTTTACTGGCACCTAGTGGGTGGAGTTCCAGAAAGCTGTTAAAATCCCGTAATTCACAGGACAGCCCCCCAACAAAGGCTCATCCGGCCCACATGCCAGTAGTTTTGACGGTGAAAACCTTTGACCTATAATATGTTTCAGCAGGACGTGGAGGGCTCGTTGTTTTTTCCCTCTGATTGGCCAGTTGACTAGACCCCCTCTGCTGTGTGTATTCAATCCATCCTCTGCTTACTGCTAGTGAACTTTAGGCTAAAAATGTGTTTTGGTATTCTTGGTTTTTTTTTTTTTTTTTTTTTTCACTTAAATGGTGGAGAAGGTCCTATTCCTTGCTAATTAGCATGCAATTTTTTTTAAAGTGAAATTGATAGTTAAGGTCCTTTACAATGAAAGAATACATATTTAATTTTATTTTTTTATTTTTTAAAGATTTTCTTTATTTATTCATGAGAAAGACACAGAGGGAGAGAGAGGCACAGACACAGGCAGAGGGAGAAGCAGGCTCCACGCAGAAGCCTGACGTGGGACTCGATCCTGGGTCTCCAGGATCACACCCTGGGCCGAAGGCAGTCACCAAACCACTGAGCCACCCGGGCGGCCCAGCATACAATTTTAAAAAATCGACTTTTGCTGTCTTACAGGTTCTTTGACTCTGCACATATAGACAAATCTCTGTTTCTGGCTCATCATGGCTTCCACTTCAAGGTAAGTGCCTTTGATGAAAGCCTTTATGAAGGGCCACACCCAGGACATTTTTAGCTCTTGGTCCTGCTGGCCTCACTAAGCATATGGTGTCTAGGAAAGAAAAAGGAGGAAGAGAGAGCACAAAAGGGAGACTGAGGAAAGATGAGGCAAGCAGGGTAGTGCATGTGGTATAGGTGAGGCTTTGTAGCTCCAGGGTCTGCACTGTGTCTGAAAATGTGATTTATTTCTCTCATCTTATTTTTTTTTTAAGATTTATATTATATATAAATCAGAGAGAGGGAGAGAGAGCACAAGTGGGAGTTAGAGAGAGAGGGAGAACACGCTCCAGATTGAGCACGGAGCCCGATGTGGGACTCGACCTCATGACCCCGAGATCAGGATCCAAGCTGAAACCAACAGTTGGTCACATAACTGACTGTGCCATCCAGGCGCCCCCTCCTCATCTTTTAATGCACAAGGTGCTTGCTACTGGACTACCATGGTCCCTGCAAGCTTTACCATTCCATGAGTCTTCTTTCCTTATTTTTTTCAAGTTTTTACTTAAATTCTAGTTAGTTAACATATACTGTAATATTGGTTCAAGACTAGTGTTTAGTGATTCATCACTTACCTATAACACCCAGTGCTCATCACAAGTGCCCTCCTCACTGCCAATCACCACGCCAATCCCATGCCCTCCTTCCCTCCAGCAAGCCTGTTGTTCTCTGTACTAAAGAATCTCTTATAGTATACCTCCCACTCTTTTCCTTCCTTCCCCATATTCGTTTGTTGTTGTTGTTGTTGTTGTTGTTTTCTTGTTGTTGTTGTTTTAATTCCACGTATGAGTGAAATCATCTGGTATTTTCTCTGAATGACTGACTTTGCTTAACATATAGAATACACTCTAGGTCCTTTCTTTGGTGTTAGTAGTGATCTCTCCTTTCTCATCATGATTTTATTAGTTTGAGTGTTTTCTGTCTTCTTTTAAATAAGGCTGGCTAATGGTTTATCTACCTTCTTAATTGTTTCAAAGAACCAACTCCTGGTTTTGTTGATCTTTTCCACAGTTCTTCTGGTCTCTATTTCATTGAGTTCTGCTCGAGTCTTTTTTAACCCTCTTCTTCTGCTGGGTGTTGGATCTATTTGCTGTCTTTCACCAGCTCCCTTAGGTGGAAGGTTAGCTTTTCTATTTGAGTTTTTTCCAGTTTTTGGATGGATGCTTGTATTGCGATGTATTTCCCCCTCAGGACTGCTTTTGCTGTATCCCAAAGATTTTGAATGGTGGTGTCTTCATTCTCATTAGTTTCCATGAATCTTTTTAATTCTTCTCTAATTTCGTGGTTGACCCTTTCACCTTGTAGCAGGATGGTCCTTAACCTCCACGTATTTGAAATCCTTCCAAACTTCTTCTTGTGATTTAGTTCTAGTTTCAAAGCATTATGGTCTGAAAATACACAGGGTCGATCCCAATCTTTTGGTATCAATTAAGACCTGATGTGTGACCCAGTTTGTGGTCTCTTCTGGAGAAAGCCCCACGTGCACTTGAGAAGAATGTGTATTCAGTTGCGTTTGCATGTAAAGTTCTATAAATATCTGTGAAATCCATCTGGTCCAGTGTATCATTTAAAGCTCCTGTTTCTTTGGAGATGTTGTGCTTAAAAGACCTGTGGATTGCAGAAAGCGCTCCATTGAAGTCACCAAGTATAAGTGTATTATTATCTAAGTATGTCTTAACTTTGGTTATTAATCGATTGATATACTTGGCGGCTCACGCATCCGGGCCATAAATATTCGTGATTGTTAGGTCCTCTTGTTGGATAGATCCTTTAAGTATGATATAGTGTCCCTCTTCACCTCTCACTACAGTCTTTGGGACAAACTTTAATTTATCTGATATAAGGATGGCTACCCCTGCATTTATTGAGGACTATTTGAATGGTACACAGTTCTCCAACCTTTTATTTTCAGGCTGTAGGTGTCCTGATGTCTAAAATGAGTCTCTTGGAGACAGCAAATGGATGGGTCTTGCCTTTTTTTATCCAGTCTGAAACCCTGCGTCCTTTTGATGGGGTCATTAAGCCCATTCACGTTCAGAGTTACTATTGACAGATATGGATTTAGTGTCATCATGATACCTATTCAGTCCCTGTTTTTGTGGATTGTTTCCTTGGACTTCCCCTTTCTTTTACAGGGTCCCCCCTTAATATTTCTGGCAGAGCCGGCTTGGTGGTCACATATCCTGTCAGTTTCTGCCTCTCTTGGAAGCTCTTTATCTCTCCTTCTATTCTGAATGAGAGCCTTGCTGGATAAAGTATTCTTGGCTGCAGGTTCCTCTCATTTAGGACCCTGACTGTATCCTGCCGGCCCTTTCTCACCTCCCAGGTCTCTGTGGAGAGGTCTGCTGTTGTCCTAAAGCTTCTCCCCATAAAAGTTAGTGATTTCTTGTCTCTTGCTGCATTAAGGATCTTCTCTTTATCTTTGGAATTTGCAAGTTCCAGTATTAAATGTTAAATGTTGAGCGGTTTTTATGGATTTAAGGGGGGTGGGGGTGATCTCTCTAGCTCCTGGATCTAAATGCCTGTTTCCCTTCCCAAGTTAGGAAAGTTTTCAGCTATGATTTGTTCAAATACATAATCTGGACCTCTGTCCCTTTTGGCGCCCTCGGGAACCCCAATTAAACGTAGATTTTTCCAAAAAAAAAAAAAAAAAAAAAAAAACGTAGATTTTTCCTTCTGAGGCTGTCATTTATTTCCCTTAACCTATCCTCATGGTCTCTTAATTGTCTTTCTTTTCTTCCCTCAGTTTCCGCCCTTGCCATCAACTTGTCTTCTGTGTCACTCACTCGTTCTTCTCCCTCGTTAACCCTGGTCGTTAGGACCTCCAGTTTGGATTGCATCTCATTTAACTGATTTTTAATTTCGGCCTGATTAGATCTAAATCCTACAGTCATGAAGTCTCTTGAGTCCTTTATGCTTTTTTCTAGAGCCACCAGTAGCTTTATAACTGTGCTTCTGAATTGGCTTTCTGACATTGAATTGTAATCCAAATGTTGTAACTCTGTGGGAGAGAGGACTGTTTCTGATTTCTTTCTTTGGAGGTGAGTTTTTCCTTCTAGCCATTTTACTCAGTGCGGAGTGGCCAAAAACAAGTTGTACTGGAATAACGAGAAAGAGAGAGAGAGAGAAAAAAAGAAAAGAAGAAATAAAAAAGAATTAAAAAGGGGGTGGGGTGGGGAAACAACAGAAACAAACAGAAAAGAAAAAAACAAGGGGGAGTATCCTCTGATTCTATATACTGTAAATCCCTCGGCTTCCCCTGGAACTTTCCAGTGCTGCTTGGTCAATACCTTGCTTTTCCCCTGACCTTCTAGCTGGTCTTCTGAGGGAGGGGCCTGCTGTGCTGATTGTCGGGTGTGTGCACCTGGGGAGCTGCCCAGGCCCCTGCCAGGTGTATGGCTCAGTGGGAGTTGTTTATCTGTGAGGCCCCTGCTCAGTCCCAGGTACAGGGTGACACCAGGAGGGACAACAACAGTGGGGGCGGCCAGCTGTGCAGCTCTGGAGTCAGCTCCCGCAGTGACTACTGCAGCTCCCAGTGTGCAGGGGCCTGGATGCTCCAGGGGCGGGCCCGCCGATCTGTACAGCTCGGGCCGCCCGGGGGCAGGAGCCACCTGGCTGTCCTGTGTCCTCCCGGCCTCTGCCTGACCTGGGGGAGCACCCGATCCTGGGCTGTGTCCCCCGGCGCCCTGGGCTCTGGGACCTGTGACACTGTGAATGGACCTAAAGTGTAGGTCCACGATGTATAATTTAAAAGCATCAGAGTGAATTTTGTTTGAAGTTAACTTATACTTTATTACAATAAAACTCATAAGCCATTTTACAGGTTAAAGAAAAACTCAAAATATAGAAACAGTGAAATGACACGGGAAGGGCAAGCCTCCGTTGGGCTGCAGGCATGACGAGCCCCGCGGTGGGAGCTGGGGCGGGCTCCCGAGGTGGTCAGGGGGCTGCGCAGAGGTTGAAGCCAGTTGTCCCGGAGGCAATTGGCGGCTCTGGCACTCTGGGGACCCCGATTGCAGGTGCCAGGGCCTGCTCCTCCTCCGGGGTGGCCGCAGGTGCACGTGGCTCGTCCAGGGCGCAGCCGTGATCTAGAGCAGTGACCACTATCTGCAGGGGCTTCGCCTCCCCAGCTGGCACCTCAGCTGGGGCCAAGCCCTCAGCCCCAGCAGCCAGGGCGGCCTCGAGCACTTCAGGCCCATCCGAGGCAGCAGGCCCCACAGTTGGGGCTGGGGCGGGCTCCGGAAGTGCTTCAGGGTCTTTTGCTCGGGCCGAAGCTGTAGCTCCAAGAAGACAAGGTATCACCACCAGGACGGACTTTCCACGTCCCTCCCAAATCAAGGACACTCTTCCAACCGCTCAAAGAGCCCTGGGAGGTGTCCACAGCCTGCAGCTCGTGGGGATGGGGTGTGAGCCGAACCCCTGCTCCCGGCCCAGCTGCACGGACGCTGGATCCGTGGGGCCCACCCTGTCCCCAGCTCGGCCACCCCCAGGCCTCCTCACCCCCAGCCTCTGGCTCCGCTGCATGGAGGCGTCTGAGTTGTTGCAGGTAACGCCGGGCACGGAGCTCCACGTCTGTGCCTGGCATGCGCTGCCTTATGAATTCCAGAATCTTCTTCAGGGAGGCAGATTGGGGGAGCCGACAAAAGTCCTCCTGATAATAGTCCATCCATATCTCCAGGATGCAGCAGATGGCCCTGGGGAGGGACAGGTGGGCACAGGGGTCAGAAGACAGGGCTCCCTCACACCGAGGTGTCCCGGGGAAGCCCTGCAGGACCCGGGGCCTCGGCCTCCCGTGCGGGGCTGTCAGAGGCCAGTCCTGCTCCTCGTCCACCTGCCACCTGGCGGTCCTGCCTGCCACAGGCCTGCTCCCCGAGGAGGGGCTGGCACGAAGCCTCTGTGCGGGGGAGCCCACGCCCAGCGGTGTGACCATCACGGTCTTTGCTGGGAAGCGGGGCTCCCTCCTCAGCCTGGCTCCCTGCCCACTTGCCCCTTGAATCCACCGGCAGGCGTCCGGGGACGGGGGGCGTCTGGCCTGTCATTGCCCTCACTGCACACACTGTCGCTCTGGGAAGGTCCAAGCCAGGAGGGCTCGGGCTCTGTGTCCTGCCAGGCCTTGCCAGGAGCCACCCGGGACCTCCACTTTCCCTCCCTGTGGCTCTGCGCTGCCTCCCTCATGAGGGGCCCCGGGGGGTGTCCTTCCACTGACTCTAATCTGCCGTCTCCCACGGGGCCAGGGCCACCGGGTCTGTGAGCCCTCAATGGCCCTCGTGGCAACCTGCTGTGCACTGGGTCCAGGTGCCACCAGATTGGGGAGTGCGATGCTCCCCACCCCCTCTGCTCTGGGTCCCAGGTGTGGGGCAGACAGAGGGCTGGGAGGGGCGGGCATGGAGAAAGTCTCCCTTAGGGGTCCCAGTGCTCTCCCACCAAGCCCACACCCTATTCACGGCTCTCCTTTCCTCCTTTCCTGAAGGGCCCTTAGACCTTTACCCCGTCACGGGAATTGCAGATGTGTGGGGTGAGGGTCCAGCACCCCCGGCCCACAGCCCCCTCGCTGCCCTCCTGGAGAGGGAAGGCCCTCGGGCAGGGGCCGGAGTCACTCACAGTTTCCAGCGCTGCAGGACCGCGTCGTCGCCACCACACGCAGCTGCGATGCACCCATATCTAGGGGAGGGCGGGGGCATCCCACGAATCATCCTGTGGCCGCGACCTCTCACCGTGGGGGCTGTCACCTCTGACCCCCGACTAGGCCGGAGCCCCGGGGGCCGTCAGCTCTGTGCGGGGGGCCACGGGCAGCCCCCGGAGAAGCGCCCGCACCTGCCGGGGCCTCCTGAATGCTTGAGCATGAAAGGCTCCGGCCAGGCCCACGGCCGATATCTGAGTGGGCCTGGGCGCCCGGGGTCCCCCTGTGTGGTTGCCCCAGGACACAGCCCCCCGGTGACGGTGGGGAGGAGGCACAGGCCCCGTCACGGGGGAGGAGGACGGCTGCGGAGCACAGGCACAGCCCCTCTGGCCGACCCGCCACAGGCCAGGCCCCGGGGCTGCCCTCCGGGACCCCACTGTGCCCTGGGTGACTCTGCTCCAGGCGGGGGAGCGGCCCGAGGCCGGGCAGCTCAGAACCATTCCCAGCCTCCCCACCAGCAGGTGGCCCACCCCTGGGCTGCGGAGGCGCAGGTGCTCACTTCGTAAACAGCAGATCCAGCACCTCGTCGGTGGTGGCAAATCCATGACAGTTGTCTAAAAAGATGAAAACGGAGATGACATCCCTGCGCAGCAAGGCGGGCAGCAGTTGTTGGAATTCCTGCTCCAGCAGCTCCGTCCGGCTGGGCTTCGTCGGGCAGATGGGAGGCGCCTTCCCGGCCGAGGCCCTTGCACCCTGAGTTGGGACAGAGGGGACGTGCATGGAGCCGCCGGGAGGCCTGGGGTGGGAGCGCAGCCCGCAGCCCGAGCTCTCGGGGGCCGTGGGGGGCAGGAGTGCCCACGGCAGGAACCCGGGCCTTGATGCCTGTGGCTCAGTCACTTAGCCTCTGACTCTGGGCTGTGGCTCGGGTCGTGGCCTCAGCACCCTGGGATCCCGCCCTGGCAGGCCCTGCGCTTGGGGCCCAGTCTGCTTCAGGAGCCTGGGTCTCCCTCTCCCCTCCCTGCTCTCTGCCTGTCTCTTACACAAACAAGACAAACTATCCGATAAAGAAACAATCTTAGAGGATAAATGTTCAAAAAAGTTTGGATCAGTACAAGGACCTCAAGAGACACAGAGAGACAGAGACCGAGAGAGACAGACACACAGACAGAGGGAGAAGCAGCCCTGGTGCAGAGAGCCCGAGGCGGGACTCGATCCCGGGCCTGCGGGGTCAGGGCCTGGGCGGAAGGCAGGCGCTAAACCCCTGGGCGACCAGGCCGCCCCTGAAGGCTCTGCTCTGGTATTCCTACACCTCTGTGCACAGGGACTCTGCATCTGGCCCAGGCAGGGGCAGGGCCCTGGGGCAAGTGTGGGGAGCAGGGGAATGCAGACTCATGTGGGAGCAGGAGTGTAGGGGGGAGCCCAGGGGAGTAGCAGGCTGGCTTCTGGGACCCGGGGCCCTTCGTGCCGCATCGGGGACCCGGGTGTCGGGGGTGCCCCGGCCCCTGCACTCATTTGAGCCCGCGCTGGCCTCTGTTAGCTGCGCAGGGCACTTCCCAGTTCCTCGAGGCGGTGGGGCAGAGCACCCCTTCCTCCCGCTCGCGCCCCCTGTCCCGGGTGGAGCTCTGTGGAGACAGTGCCCGGCAGCCAGGCAGGAGGCCTCAGCGCCCGGTCCGGCCGCCTCGGCTGGGCCGCACCCCCAGCGGCCCCCATCCAGACACACCACAGCGCAGGCGGCACCCCCCTCCCCCAAGGAGAGCAAAGGGATCGGCTGCAGGGCCTCGGGGGGACTCTTACTCGGCGGGTAAGAGGACCTCAGGAGCCCTGTTTGCACCCTGCCCACCTTGACCTCAGGGTGACCCTGAAGGGATCACCGGGGAACCTGCCGCCCTGCAACGTCCCCCAGCCTGGATGCACCTGCCCACACATCCCTGTTTCCCGGAAGCTGAAGAGGAGGGGATGGGGCCACCCAGGATGGCTGGCACAGGGGGCCTGGCCTGGCCTGCTCTGGCTTACCTGACGGCGCCTCCTGATAAACGCCCTGAGGCGTTGGTTTTTATGCTGGAGCCAAAGCCTACAGCATTGGAACAAGCGGCACCCCTGGGGTTCCTGGGAGCCAGAGCCCCCAGAGGTGGGCCGGCAGCAGGAGAACATCTTCCAGGAGCGGATGTCTCCAGCCAAGTGAGCCTGAGGTGGGGCTGCACTAGATGCGGTTGCCTGGTCACGGGGGTTCCAAGTTCTGTTGGGCTCTGTGTCACGGGAGTGACCTCACTTCCTGGGACCCCCTCCCTGACCCACTCCTGGAGGAAGCTGCAGGGGCGGCGCTCGGGGCTGCCGACGGCTCCCCCGTCCCTGCAGGCGATGGCCTGTGCACACAGTGACACACCCGCACCCCTGTCCACAGGCCCCAGGGAAGGACTGTGTGCAGCCAGGGCCCCAGCCTGGACACACGCCTGCGTTCAGACACAACTTTCCATTCTTCCCCGGTTTTGACCCCAGAGAAGCCGTTGTGCCCGTCGGGGATGGTCTGCATCTTGCCCGTGGGACAGGGATTATCCTAGCGGGTGCTTCCTCCAGACGTCCCCAGGCCACTGTGGCATCATATCTATGACATTGGAGGCGGGTGTCACATGCGGGAAATACCTCCAACCACATGTTCTTCCTTGGTGTGTACATGCGCCCAGGCCCACGAGGTCCATGTGCACACACGTGGGCACCAGTTCTCTCATACTGGAGGCCCAGAAGATGACAGTCCCACCGGGGGAGGCATGGGCAATAGCTCCCCACGATCCTAGGCTCCTGAATCCAAGGCAAACCCTACAGAAGGTGTCAGAGTCTCGGCCTAGAAGGTGTGAGGCCGTCCTTATCCTGAACCCCTGCCTGTCGTGTGTTATGGGCCCTTCCCTCCTTCCCACTGGGTGAGCTGTGGACAGCGGTGCACCCAGTGGGTCGCCCTGACCTGGGCTCTAGGGAACCTGCTGTCAGCCACAGAACTGAAAGTAGACAGGAGGCACTGACTCTCCGGCTTGACCCCCAACTGAACTGAAAGCACGTTGTGTGTCCACGTACACTGACAGAGAAACAGAGACACGGATATAAATGTAGACACAGATGCAGAACTAGGAAGTTAGCAGAGGAGAAGCAACATCACTGAAGATCATTAAATAAAAAAAGAAAGACAGCTGAGTCTCGAATGGAGAAAAATGGAGTAATTAAAATAGAATCATGAAAAAATAATTCATCAAACCGAAAAGCAGAGAGAGGGATAAAGAAGAAGGAGCACTTTGGTGACACAAAGAAACGGCAAGCCTCGAATGTAAGGGTGATCGTGCCTCACGGACTCCATGGAACCTAAGTTGGGCAACAAGCAGCACCTTCCAGCAAAGGCCTAAGCGAATTATTTTCTGTTGTTGTTTTTTATTTAAAGATTTTTATCTCTTTATTCATGAGAGTGACAGAGAGTGAGAGAGGCAGAGACATAGGCCGAGGGAGAAGCAGGCTCCATGCAGGAAGCCTGATGGGGGACTCGATCCCGGATCCCAGGATCAGGCCCTGGGCCGAAGGTGGATGCTCAGCTCAGCCCCTGAGTCACCTGGGGGTCTAGACTAAGCTAATGAAAATGTACAAGGGATTGTGTCATACTGTGTTTGTAAGGGGGTAAAATTTCTCTTTACTAAGAAAGCGAGGGCAGCCCGGGTGGCTCAGCGGTTTAGCACCGCCTTCGGTCCAGGGCCTGATCCTGGGGACCCGAGATCAAGTCCCCCCTCGGGTTCCCTGCATGGAGCCTGCTTCTCCCTCTGCCTGTGTCTCTGCCTCTCTCTCTCTCTCTCTCACTGTGTGCCTATCATAAATAAAAAATAAAAAAAAATTTAAAAAAAAAAAAGAGTCATGGCTCGAGTAAAAGGGTTTTGGTATCACACCACTGATCACACTGTTTTGTGCCAGTCTTAGCATATCAATATGCTAATATCAATATACCACTCTTGTGTTTGGACCCGCTAATGTGCTTCTTATTATGATTTCAAGATGCCCTTCAAGAACAATGGGAAACTTTGAAACAATAGAGATTTATTATTTATAAGACCTGGAAATCACACAGCACACCTGGAACCACATAGCGAGGTCACACAGGGCAGGGGGAAGGAGGATGGCGAGCATACAAGTATGCACAGGCAGGTTTTCTGCTTTTATCAGAGCCAAGTGTGGGGGGCTAGGGTTTTATAGGCTCACTCTTTATTAGAAAATTTAAAATATAAGAGTGTGGAATTTAAAGCTCAGGAAGAGAAAAGGCAAGTGGCCCAAATGGTCACTTATTGAAATCAACCAAGTTCACAAAGGAGCCTAGGGGGCAGTGGGGCTGGCTCTTTGTCTAGTCTTGTGGTTGGCAATGTGTTTATTTGAAATAACTATCTTTTGTCAGTTACTCGTATTACCAAAAAAAAAAAAAAATAGCCAAAGCTCATGGCTTATATCGCATTGCCAAGTGCTGCAGAGTAACCATCCTGGAGTACCACTCTGTTCATCTGACCCCCCTGCAAAGTACCCTCACAATTGCTTCCTGATTATGCAAATTTTTCAGGTACAAAATGACCCAACTTTGCCTTCTCAATCCTGGATCCCACCACTGTAATCTACATGCCCTGTCTCCAACCAACTGGGCTATTCACTTCTCTTTTCACAACGCAGCACTCACCTAGCTCCTTGCCTTTGTCCATACTGGTGCCAACATGTTATCATCAAGCACATGGTGTTTTTGCAGAGACGGTTGGTAAATAAATAAGGAATGGGCCTCCAGTGGCCTCCATGATAATATATTATTCCTCACCCCTCTGATTTTCCTCCTCCTGTTTTTCTACCACAACCCCTCCTATCTAGTCACACTCCTAAATGTTCCACTCTCTTCATTAACCCACAGCTGAACTTCAGGCTTTACAATCCTAACATGTTAACAGACATTTATGCGGGGTCTACTCTGAAGCAGGTACTGCACAAGGTATATAGGTGAAACAAAGACGAATAAGCTACTTATGTTCCTGCCCTGAAAAAGCACACAATTAACTACAGAATGAGAAATGCAGGATGCTTGGGGAGTGCAGGAGGGAATTTAAAGACAGTTTTTTGGAGTTTTAACCTGAAAAATAAAACTATCAGTTATTTTACTAGCAAAAAAATGGTTTTTTTCAGGAATAACAGAATTCCAATTCTGGACATGCAACAAACAAAGAGGAACATTATTTTGTGCAGAAGAAGAATGAAGCTGGGAGGGTTTTTTCCAAACAAAAGTCCATTGGGGGGGAAAAAATAGCAGAAGTCCAGGTCATGATGGTTTCCAAAGGGCTGAGTTGCAGGGGTAGTGGAGATGTTGTCAGAGATACGAAATACATCTTTCCCTTGCAGGAGCCTGTGATTGATGATTCTTTCCTGCTGCTGATTCTTCTGTTGGGCTCTTCATTGATAATTCTTTCTGTAATTAACCATAATTGATGTTGAGTGGTAAGGCTTCACCTCCTAACTTTCTCTTTTCTCCTCCTTTCCCTATTTTAGTGAGGTTCCACTAATTAATATTGTCTTAAACATTGGAAACCCTGGGGCCAAGTGAAGAGCATGGGAAAGAAGAAAGGGCAGGATTCCAGGGAGCAGAAGCAAACAGAGAGCATTCAGACATTTCCAACCATTTGGTGGGACTACGGTAGCAAAGGTTAGGTGGTGGGAAAAGAGGCCAGACTGTCAATAGTTTACTAAGCGATGCCGGGAGTTTCTCTCCTGAAAGTAATAGGTTGCCTTTAATAGATTTTTAGATTGGGGAATAATCAGCGAGTTCTCTAGAATGATCATTCAGGCAGCATTATCAGAGGTGGTTTGGAAGTGGGAGAAAAGGCAATCAGGGAAGTGAACTATCAAACTGTTGTAAGAGAGGCACCTGGGTGGCTGAGTTGGTGAAGGGTCAGCCTTCGGCTCAGGTCATGATCACAGAGTCCCAGAAGAGAGTCCCTGGTGGAGCCCCGGGATGGAGCCCCAGGAGGGAGCCCTACACGGAGCTCCGCCCCTCCCCCTGCTGTCGTTCTCTCTCTCTCCCTCCCTCTCAAATAAAAATAAAATGTTTTTTGAAACATTTTCTTTCTTTTTTTTTTTTTTTAAGAAACTGTCGGAAGATCCCGGAGCAGGCCGGAGACACGGTCGCGGGGGCTGGAGCGCCCCCCGAGGCCCCTGCTAGGCGGACAGACCTCTCGGGTCGTGAGTGTGCGCCTCGGCCTCCGCCGCACCTGCACCCGATTCCGACCGCGCTCGTGCCGTCTGCCCCCAAACTTATGCACTTAATTATCTTTTCCTGGACTCCCCAGTCGTTTCCTGCCCACCACTCCAGTCTCCCTAGATAACACAATAGGAATTGATGGGGTTGGAAGGGCTCGCAAGCCCTCGGAGGCCCAGCTCACGCCCAGGAAAGCGGGGGGGCGCTCCGGGAGCCCCATCACGGGGCTCATCACCCGGTCGCCTTCCCGGGACACGGAGCAGGACACCTCTAGCGCGCCCCCACAGCTGTCAGGCCCTCGGCGGCCGCCAGGGGGCGCGTCCGTTCCCCTCCCCATCCCCCCCCCCCCCCCCCCCCCGTTTTTTCTCTTTTGCGGAAACGCGAACCCGCGCTTCTCCAAAGCAAATGAACCCTGAGGTAATTCGGCCCTCTGCCGTCGCCGTAGCCCCAGACTGTAAACAGGAAGTAGGCGCCAAGAGGCGGGTGAAAAATAACGCCCGGGGCTCGGAGGCGCCGTCGCCTGCGCGCTCAGGGGGTCCCTGCGGTTCTGCGCGGGGAGGGCTTCCCTCGCCAGTCCCTCCTCCAGTGGAGGTCTTTTGCCGCTAGCCAGCTCTCCCCTCGGCGGACAGGGCGTCCCCCCAACCATGGCCGAATACTCGTACGTGAAGTCCACCAAACTCGTGCTCAAGGGAACCAAGGCCAAGAGGTAAGGCCAGAGCTGGCGCGGGAGACTCTGGGTCTCTTCCGACGGCGCCCCCGCCCCCCCCGCCCCCCCCGTGGGGAGGAGAGTCGAGTCTCGCGGAACTCGGGGTGTGAGGGAGCCGGGAACTCCGGCGCCCCGCCCTCGGGCCTGCTTCCGGCCGCGGGCTCTGTGGCTGCCGGGCAGCTCCGGGCGCTCGTGCGGGGCCGGCCTGACGGAGGAGACCTGAGGGCGCCACCGCGAGCCGCAGCTGCAGGCCCGGCCCCGGGTCAGGAGCCCCCCAGACCGCTGCTCGGCGCGTCCGCCTTAGTCTCGTGCTGCAGGTCGTGACAGCGACGTCTCCTGTTAGGGCTCGTTACTTCACGCCCGCCCCCCCGCCCAGTACTCCTTAAACGTCTCCCCTCAAAAAAAATCCTTCATTCCCCCCCCCACAAAAAAAACCCTTAATTAATCATCCCTCCCTCCCCCCGCCCAAAAAGAGCAAATCCTTAATTTTTTTAATACGATATGCAGATGTGCGTTTTGACAGGTATAGAATAAGCTCAAGTCCGCGTTCTCCGCAGTTACTAGTTTAGCAGTTTGTGGCAGGTCCGTTAATATCCTGGAGCTTCTATTTACTCATTCATTAGGGAAGATTAGCGGTAGGAGAACTGATGCTAGGGGGCAGCCCGGCGGCTCCGCGGCTTGGCGCCGCCTTGGGCCCGGAGCGTGACCCTGGTGACCCTGGAGTCCCGGGATCGGCCCCACGTCAGGCTCCCTGCACGGAGCCTGCTTCTCCCTCTGTCTGTGTCTCTGCCTCTCTCTCTGTCTTTCATTAATAAATAAATAAAATCTTAAAAAAAAAAAAAAAAAGAATTGCTACGAGGATTAGATGAGTTAACGCGTACAGTAAGCGGAACCAAATGCAAGGAGAAGGTCGTAGTGGTGATTTACGGTCGTTGGACTTTTTAGGAAAAAGTATCTGCCCGCCCAGATCTCCACCTCTCTTCTCTCTGGTAGATTTGCTCACGGTTGATCATTCATTACAGATGTTAATCTGAAGCTTGTCCTGCCTGGCTTTACAGGAGAGAGGGGAGAGTTAGCTTCTGAAAGCTTACGTTTCCATGAAAATACAAATAAGCGCATCTCATGCTCATCACAACTATCAATCTTCATTAACGCACGTAGATAGCACTTTCTGCCTGCCTAGAACAACTCTAAGCACTTTGAATACGACTTATTTGGAAACACCCCGGGTGTTGTTTTTTTTTTTTTTTTCTTTTTTTTTATTACTGAGATATGATACATATAAAATTCACCCTATAAAGCACAGTTCTGTGGGTTTTAGTGTTTAGTCCACAAAGTTCCCCACTGTCATGTTGTCCAACATTTTCATGGTCTGGGAAGGAAACCCCATAATCCTTAGTAGTCCCTCTCCAGTCCACTCTTCCCTCATGCCCGCAACCACTAATATACTTTCTCTCTGTTATCAGTTTGCCTGTTCTGAATATTTCCTATAAATGGAGTCATGCAATATGCGGTCTCTTGTATCTGGCTTCATCCATGTCTAGCATGTATCAGTATCCTTATTTTTATGGCTGAATAATATTCCATTGTATGGATATAACACATTTTGTTTATCCTTTCACCCGTTGAAGGACATCTGGGGTATTTCCACTTTTTGGCTATTAGGAATCATGCTGTTACGAATTTCTTAGAAAATTTTTGTGTGGATGTGTGTTCTCATTTCTCTTGGGTATATACCTAGCAGTACATAGGTTAGGTCATATGATAACTCTGTTTAACTTTTTGAAGAACCCCAAACTATTTCCTAAAGCAGCTGTACCACTTTTCATTTTCACCAGCAACATAGGAAGATTCACATTCACCCTTAATCCTCGCAGTAACCTTAAGAGCATAAATTATTATCCTCATGTTATAGATGAGAAGCTGACAGTGATTAAGAAATGTTCCAAAAGTCGCAGAGCTAAGAAATAACAAGATTAAAAAGGCAGTCCTCCAGAGCCTGTTCTCTTAACTATAATACAATACATACAGGATCAGAACTGACTTCTCAGTATTAGAAGGAAGAGAACATATCGGTGTAGATAAGTGTGAATCAATAATTCATAAATCTGTGTACAGCTTAAAAGAGGCTTGTAAGATTCCATCTTAGATGTTTAACATCAAATCAATATTTCTAAACTTATCTATATAAATTCTCTCCTACAGTAAGAAGAAAAAGAGCAAAGAGAAGAAGAGAAAAAGAGAAGAAGATGAAGAAACTCAACTTGATATTGTTGGTAAGTTTTCCATACTTTATTCTGGGAAAAGTTAATACTGCTGAGATGCCTTTAAAAATATTTTCCTAGTGGGACGTCTCGATGGCTCAGCAGCTGAGCGTCTGCCTTGGCTCCGGGAGTGATCCCGGGGTCCGATACAGTTCTGAGTCTTTGCTCCTAGTCTATGGTTTAACTTTTCATTTTATTAAATGGTATTTTTCTTAAAGCAAAAGTTTAAAAAATTGAAAAAAATTTTTCAATTATAATTTTTCAACTATAAGTTTTTTTTTAAGATTTTATTTATTCATGACAGACACAGAGAGAGAGGCAGAAACACAGGCAGAGGGAGAAGCAGGCTTCACCCAAGTGTCCCAGAAGTTTTTGGTTTTTATAAGATTCCATTTATTACTATTTTTCTGTTACATTACCATCTTATATCTTCAGTCTAAGAAGTTGTTGCTTACCCCAAGGTCATGAAGAAATTCTTCCACGTTTTCTTTATGAGGCTTCAGTTTTAGTTTCTCATTAGATCTATGATCTATCGTGGTTTATGTATACAATGGAATATTGCTCAGCCATTAGAAACGACAAATACCCACCATTTGCTTCAACGTGGATGGAACTGGAGGGTATTATGCTGAGTGAAGTAAGTCAGTCGGAGAAGGACAAACATTGTATGTTCTCTTTCATTTGGGGAATATAATTAATAGTGAAAGGGAATATAAGGGAAGGGAGAAGAAATGTGTGGGAAATATCAGAAAGGGAGACAGAACGTAAAGACTGCTAACTCTGGGAAACGAACTAGGGGTGGTGGAAGGGGAGGAGGGTGGGGGGTGGGGGTGAATGGGTGACGGGCACTGAGGGGGGCACTTGACGGGATGAGCACTGGGTGTTATTCTGTATGTTGGTAGACTGAACACCAATAAAAAATAAATTTATTTTAAAAAAAGATCTATGATCTATCTCATTAATTTTTAGTCTTGTGTGAATTAGGGATCAAAGTTCTTTTTTTCATTCTTTCATATTGATAACCAGTTGTTGTAGCACCACTGTTGAATAGACTTTCCTTTCTCCATTAAACTGCCTTAATACGTTTGTCAAAAATCATTTGACTTTATATGTGCTGATATATTTTTGGACTTTGTTCCATTGATTTGTCTGTTCTGTTGATATATTTGTCTTGATTACTGTCCCTTCGCAAGTTTTTGAAATCAGGAGGTCTTCAAGGTTCATCCATGTTACAGCATGTGTCAGTCTTCCTTTTAAGACTGATATTCCAGGCAGCCCAGGTGGCTCTGGGGTTGAGCACCTGCCTTTGGCCCAGGGCGTGACCCTGGAGACCCGGGATCGAGTCCCACATAGGGCTCCCTGCATGGAGCCTGCTTCTCCCTCTGCCTGTGTCTCTGCCTCTCTCTCTCTCTCTCTCTCTCTCTCTCTCTCTGTCTAATGAATAAATAAATAAAATCTTTAAAAAAAGAAAAAAAAAAAAGACTGATACTCCATTGTGTATATACTGCATTTATCCATTCATATTTCAATGAACACATGAGTTACTTCCACTTTTTGCCTATTGTGGATAATTCTGCGAGGAATATGGGTGTACAGATATCTCTTCAAGACTTTGGTTTCAGTTCTTTTGGGCATGTACCTAGAAGTGGAATTGCTGGATCATGACAGTAATGCCATTTTTAATTTTGTGAGAAACCACCATACTGTTTTGCATAGTTGCATTTTATATTTCCACCAGCACTGCACAGGGTTTCAATTTTTCCGTATCCTCACCAACATTTGTTATTTCTGGTTCTCTGATAATAGCCATCCTAGTGGGTATGAAATGGTATCTCATTATGGTTTATGCCTGTGTCTCTGCCTCTCTCCCCGTGTGTCTCTCATAAATAAATAAAAATCAGTATACACCACATTTTCTTTATCCATTTACCTTTGATGGACATCTGAGTTGCTCCCAGCCCTTGGCTATGATAAAGAATGCTTCTATGAGGATGGAGGTCTCTTGGCGACCCTGCTTTCAATTCTTTTGACTACACGTACCCCAGAAATAGGATTGCTGGATTATATGGTAGTTGTAGTTTTAATTTTTTTGAGGAACTCTCATACTGTTTACATAGTGGTTGCACCATGCTACATTCCTATCAGCAATGCACAAGTGTCCTGATTTCTCCATATCCTTGCCAACATTTTATTTTTTAACAGTGGTCATCCTAGTGGGTGTGAGGTGACCCTCATCGTGGTTGTGATTTGCCTTTTTTGATGGTTAGTGATGTGGAGCATCATTTCATAGGTTCATTGGCCATTTATACATCTTCTTTCAAGGAATGTCTGTACAGGCTCTTCGTCCTTTCTTCCATGGGCTACTTGTTGCCTTGTGACGAAGTTCGTAGGAGTTTTTTGTATGTTAACTTATTGTCAAATACATGGTTTGCACATATTTTTCCCATTCTATTCGTTGTCTCTTCACTCTCTAGATTGTATCCTTTGGTGCATTTGAAGTTTTATAGACCCCATTTGTCTATGTTTACTTGTTTGCTGGTGCTTTGGTATCGTAGTCAGGAAATCACTGCCAGGTCCGTGGATCCTGGGTGGCTCAGTCAGTAAGCATATGATTCAATGTCAGCTCAGGTCTTGATCTCAGGGTTGTGAGTTCAGGCCCCATATTAGGCTCCACCCTGGGTATGGAGCCTGTTTACAAAAAGAAAGAAATCATTGGCAGATCTAATATTGTGAATCTTTTCCTTATGTTTCCTTTCAAGCATTTTATCTATAAAATAGATATCTATTTTGGGGTTTTTTTTTAAACATTACTCTTACATATGTTTTCTCATTTTCAGTGTATGATTCTTTCACTTCTTTCATTAGTCTTGTTCCTGAATATCTTACCTTTTTCAGTGTTGTGGTAAATGGAGTTGTGTTCTTGAGTTCCACTTCAAATTGTTCATTGTTAACATCTAGAGATGCAACTGCTTCTTGGTGTGTTGGTTTTCATTTCTGCAACCTTGTTGAATTTGTTTACTGCTTCTAATTTTTTTAATCCTTACGATTTCTACGTATAAGATTATGGTATATGCAAATATGATTCTTCTTCTTCCTTTCCAGTTTGGATGTGTTTTGTTTCTTTTACTTGCCTAATTGCTCTGGCTAAGTTTTCTAGTACTATATTTGATGGAAAGGCCAGAGTAAAGAACTTTATTTTGATCCTATTTTTAGAGGAAAAGTTTGAGTCTTTTGCTATTTTGTACATTAGTTGGGATTTTTTTTTTCATATTTGGTCTTTATGATGTTTAGTTGGTTTACTTTTACTCCTAGTTTAGTAAGAGTTCTTTTCATGAAAGAGTATTAAGTCTCGTGAAGTGAAAACAATAAACAGCATACAAAGTCAGATGCTTTTACCATCTGAACCACCTAGGTGCCCCCCTTTGCACATTCTTTTTTTGTTTCTTAAATTACACTTAGGAATGAAATCATATGGTATTTGTGTTTCTCTGACTCACTTATTTCACTTAGCATTACTCTTTAGCTCCATGTACGTCATTCCAAATGACGAGATTTCATTCTTTTGTATAACTGAATAATACTCCATCGCATATGTACCACGTCTTCTTTATCCATTCATCTATTCTTTCTAGAGTTCCTTGAGAGATTTATATATATATATATTTTTTTTTTTTTCTGTATGTGTTTATAGCATTAAGCTCTCCTAGAAATCTTTTGCTGCAGCCTAAATGTTTTGGTATATTGGGTTTCCTTGTTTCATTTGTTTCAAGATACTATGTATTTATGTAAGAAAGAGAACCCAGGAGTGGGTGGGGGCAGGGGGAAAGGAGAGGGAGAATCTTAAGCAGGCGCCACACTCACTGCAGAACCCAGCACAGGGCTCGATCTCAAGATACTGAGATCATGATCTGAGCCAAATCAGGAGTCGAAGGCTTAACCAACTGAGCCACCCAGATGGCCTCAAGATGCTTTTTAATTTCCCCCTTAAGTTATTCTAGGAAAAAGTTTTTCTTCTTTGACCTGTTGGTTGTTAAGAGAACGTTGTTTCATAATTGGCTCTTTATACATCTGAGACTTCACTAATGTGGTGGTCACTGGCCAGGCACATGTGACAATTTACATTAAAATTAATTAAAATTATATAAAATTTTATATAATTGAGAAAATTCACTTTCTCAATCACACTCGCCATATATATCAGATATGTAATAACCACATACCATATTGGGCAGCACTAGTAGACAGTATTTCCTTTTTACGGTACGATCTATTGGAGTCTTGATATAGATAGAATAATAGTTGTCAACCAGGTGCAATTTTGTCCGCCATGGGACGTATGGCAATATCTGGAAACATGTTTGATTTCACAGGTAGGGGATCCGTGTTTTACTGGCACCTAGTGGGTGGAGTTCCGGAAAGCTGTTAAAATCCCGTAATTCACAGGACAGCCCCCCAACAAAGGCTCATCCGGCCCACATGCCAGTAGTTTTGACGGTGAAAACCTTTGACCTATAATATGTTTCAGCAGGACGTGGAGGGCTCGTTGTTTTTTCCCTCTGATTGGCCAGTTGACTAGACCCCCTCTGCTGTGTGTATTCAATCCATCCTCTGCTTACTGCTAGTGAACTTTAGGCTAAAAATGTGTTTTGGTATTCTTGGTTTTTTTTTTTTTTTTTTTTTTCACTTAAATGGTGGAGAAGGTCCTATTCCTTGCTAATTAGCATGCAATTTTTTTTAAAGTGAAATTGATAGTTAAGGTCCTTTACAATGAAAGAATACATATTTAATTTTATTTTTTTATTTTTTAAAGATTTTCTTTATTTATTCATGAGAAAGACACAGAGGGAGAGAGAGGCACAGACACAGGCAGAGGGAGAAGCAGGCTCCACGCAGAAGCCTGACGTGGGACTCGATCCTGGGTCTCCAGGATCACACCCTGGGCCGAAGGCAGTCACCAAACCACTGAGCCACCCGGGCGGCCCAGCATACAATTTTAAAAAATCGACTTTTGCTGTCTTACAGGTTCTTTGACTCTGCACATATAGACAAATCTCTGTTTCTGGCTCATCATGGCTTCCACTTCAAGGTAAGTGCCTTTGATGAAAGCCTTTATGAAGGGCCACACCCAGGACATTTTTAGCTCTTGGTCCTGCTGGCCTCACTAAGCATATGGTGTCTAGGAAAGAAAAAGGAGGAAGAGAGAGCACAAAAGGGAGACTGAGGAAAGATGAGGCAAGCAGGGTAGTGCATGTGGTATAGGTGAGGCTTTGTAGCTCCAGGGTCTGCACTGTGTCTGAAAATGTGATTTATTTCTCTCATCTTATTTTTTTTTTAAGATTTATATTATATATAAATCAGAGAGAGGGAGAGAGAGCACAAGTGGGAGTTAGAGAGAGAGGGAGAACACGCTCCAGATTGAGCACGGAGCCCGATGTGGGACTCGACCTCATGACCCCGAGATCAGGATCCAAGCTGAAACCAACAGTTGGTCACATAACTGACTGTGCCATCCAGGCGCCCCCTCCTCATCTTTTAATGCACAAGGTGCTTGCTACTGGACTACCATGGTCCCTGCAAGCTTTACCATTCCATGAGTCTTCTTTCCTTATTTTTTTCAAGTTTTTACTTAAATTCTAGTTAGTTAACATATACTGTAATATTGGTTCAAGACTAGTGTTTAGTGATTCATCACTTACCTATAACACCCAGTGCTCATCACAAGTGCCCTCCTCACTGCCAATCACCACGCCAATCCCATGCCCTCCTTCCCTCCAGCAAGCCTGTTGTTCTCTGTACTAAAGAATCTCTTATAGTATACCTCCCACTCTTTTCCTTCCTTCCCCATATTCGTTTGTTGTTGTTGTTGTTGTTGTTGTTTTCTTGTTGTTGTTGTTTTAATTCCACGTATGAGTGAAATCATCTGGTATTTTCTCTGAATGACTGACTTTGCTTAACATATAGAATACACTCTAGGTCCTTTCTTTGGTGTTAGTAGTGATCTCTCCTTTCTCATCATGATTTTATTAGTTTGAGTGTTTTCTGTCTTCTTTTAAATAAGGCTGGCTAATGGTTTATCTACCTTCTTAATTGTTTCAAAGAACCAACTCCTGGTTTTGTTGATCTTTTCCACAGTTCTTCTGGTCTCTATTTCATTGAGTTCTGCTCGAGTCTTTTTTAACCCTCTTCTTCTGCTGGGTGTTGGATCTATTTGCTGTCTTTCACCAGCTCCCTTAGGTGGAAGGTTAGCTTTTCTATTTGAGTTTTTTCCAGTTTTTGGATGGATGCTTGTATTGCGATGTATTTCCCCCTCAGGACTGCTTTTGCTGTATCCCAAAGATTTTGAATGGTGGTGTCTTCATTCTCATTAGTTTCCATGAATCTTTTTAATTCTTCTCTAATTTCGTGGTTGACCCTTTCACCTTGTAGCAGGATGGTCCTTAACCTCCACGTATTTGAAATCCTTCCAAACTTCTTCTTGTGATTTAGTTCTAGTTTCAAAGCATTATGGTCTGAAAATACACAGGGTCGATCCCAATCTTTTGGTATCAATTAAGACCTGATGTGTGACCCAGTTTGTGGTCTCTTCTGGAGAAAGCCCCACGTGCACTTGAGAAGAATGTGTATTCAGTTGCGTTTGCATGTAAAGTTCTATAAATATCTGTGAAATCCATCTGGTCCAGTGTATCATTTAAAGCTCCTGTTTCTTTGGAGATGTTGTGCTTAAAAGACCTGTGGATTGCAGAAAGCGCTCCATTGAAGTCACCAAGTATAAGTGTATTATTATCTAAGTATGTCTTAACTTTGGTTATTAATCGATTGATATACTTGGCGGCTCACGCATCCGGGCCATAAATATTCGTGATTGTTAGGTCCTCTTGTTGGATAGATCCTTTAAGTATGATATAGTGTCCCTCTTCACCTCTCACTACAGTCTTTGGGACAAACTTTAATTTATCTGATATAAGGATGGCTACCCCTGCATTTAGTGAGGACTATTTGAATGGTACACAGTTCTCCAACCTTTTATTTTCAGGCTGTAGGTGTCCTGATGTCTAAAATGAGTCTCTTGGAGACAGCAAATGGATGGGTCTTGCCTTTTTTTATCCAGTCTGAAACCCTGCGTCCTTTTGATGGGGTCATTAAGCCCATTCACGTTCAGAGTTACTATTGACAGATATGGATTTAGTGTCATCATGATACCTATTCAGTCCCTGTTTTTGTGGATTGTTTCCTTGGACTTCCCCTTTCTTTTACAGGGTCCCCCCTTAATATTTCTGGCAGAGCCGGCTTGGTGGTCACATATCCTGTCAGTTTCTGCCTCTCTTGGAAGCTCTTTATCTCTCCTTCTATTCTGAATGAGAGCCTTGCTGGATAAAGTATTCTTGGCTGCAGGTTCCTCTCATTTAGGACCCTGACTGTATCCTGCCGGCCCTTTCTCACCTCCCAGGTCTCTGTGGAGAGGTCTGCTGTTGTCCTAAAGCTTCTCCCCATAAAAGTTAGTGATTTCTTGTCTCTTGCTGCATTAAGGATCTTCTCTTTATCTTTGGAATTTGCAAGTTCCAGTATTAAATGTTAAATGTTGAGCGGTTTTTATGGATTTAAGGGGGGTGGGGGTGATCTCTCTAGCTCCTGGATCTAAATGCCTGTTTCCCTTCCCAAGTTAGGAAAGTTTTCAGCTATGATTTGTTCAAATACATAATCTGGACCTCTGTCCCTTTTGGCGCCCTCGGGAACCCCAATTAAACGTAGATTTTTCCTTCTGAGGCTGTCATTTATTTCCCTTAACCTATCCTCATGGTCTCTTAATTGTCTTTCTTTTCTTCCCTCAGTTTCCGCCCTTGCCATCAACTTGTCTTCTGTGTCACTCACTCGTTCTTCTCCCTCGTTAACCCTGGTCGTTAGGACCTCCAGTTTGGATTGCATCTCATTTAACTGATTTTTAATTTCGGGCTGATTAGATCTAAATCCTACAGTCATGAAGTCTCTTGAGTCCTTTATGCTTTTTTCTAGAGCCACCAGTAGCTTTATAACTGTGCTTCTGAATTGGCTTTCTGACATTGAATTGTAATCCAAATGTTGTAACTCTGTGGGAGAGAGGACTGTTTCTGATTTCTTTCTTTGGAGGTGAGTTTTTCCTTCTAGCCATTTTACTCAGTGCGGAGTGGCCAAAAACAAGTTGTACTGGAATAACGAGAAAGAGAGAGAGAGAGAAAAAAAGAAAAGAAGAAATAAAAAAGAATTAAAAAGGGGGTGGGGGTGGGGAAACAACAGAAACAAACAGAAAAGAAAAAAACAAGGGGGAGTATCCTCTGATTCTATATACTGTAAATCCCTCGGCTTCCCCTGGAACTTTCCAGTGCTGCTTGGTCAATACCTTGCTTTTCCCCTGACCTTCTAGCTGGTCTTCTGAGGGAGGGGCCTGCTGTGCTGATTGTCGGGTGTGTGCACCTGGGGAGCTGCCCAGGCCCCTGCCAGGTGTATGGCTCAGTGGGAGTTGTTTATCTGTGAGGCCCCTGCTCAGTCCCAGGTACAGGGTGACACCAGGAGGGACAACAACAGTGGGGGCGGCCAGCTGTGCAGCTCTGGAGTCAGCTCCCGCAGTGACTACTGCAGCTCCCAGTGTGCAGGGGCCTGGATGCTCCAGGGGCGGGCCCGCCGATCTGTACAGCTCGGGCCGCCCGGGGGCAGGAGCCACCTGGCTGTCCTGTGTCCTCCCGGCCTCTGCCTGACCTGGGGGAGCACCCGATCCTGGGCTGTGTCCCCCGGCGCCCTGGGCTCTGGGACCTGTGACACTGTGAATGGACCTAAAGTGTAGGTCCACGATGTATAATTTAAAAGCATCAGAGTGAATTTTGTTTGAAGTTAACTTATACTTTATTACAATAAAACTCATAAGCCATTTTACAGGTTAAAGAAAAACTCAAAATATAGAAACAGTGAAATGACACGGGAAGGGCAAGCCTCCGTTGGGCTGCAGGCATGACGAGCCCCGCGGTGGGAGCTGGGGCGGGCTCCCGAGGTGGTCAGGGGGCTGCGCAGAGGTTGAAGCCAGTTGTCCCGGAGGCAATTGGCGGCTCTGGCACTCTGGGGACCCCGATTGCAGGTGCCAGGGCCTGCTCCTCCTCCGGGGTGGCCGCAGGTGCACGTGGCTCGTCCAGGGCGCAGCCGTGATCTAGAGCAGTGACCACTATCTGCAGGGGCTTCGCCTCCCCAGCTGGCACCTCAGCTGGGGCCAAGCCCTCAGCCCCAGCAGCCAGGGCGGCCTCGAGCACTTCAGGCCCATCCGAGGCAGCAGGCCCCACAGTTGGGGCTGGGGCGGGCTCCGGAAGTGCTTCAGGGTCTTTTGCTCGGGCCGAAGCTGTAGCTCCAAGAAGACAAGGTATCACCACCAGGACGGACTTTCCACGTCCCTCCCAAATCAAGGACACTCTTCCAACCGCTCAAAGAGCCCTGGGAGGTGTCCACAGCCTGCAGCTCGTGGGGATGGGGTGTGAGCCGAACCCCTGCTCCCGGCCCAGCTGCACGGACGCTGGATCCGTGGGGCCCACCCTGTCCCCAGCTCGGCCACCCCCAGGCCTCCTCACCCCCAGCCTCTGGCTCCGCTGCATGGAGGCGTCTGAGTTGTTGCAGGTAACGCCGGGCACGGAGCTCCACGTCTGTGCCTGGCATGCGCTGCCTTATGAATTCCAGAATCTTCTTCAGGGAGGCAGATTGGGGGAGCCGACAAAAGTCCTCCTGATAATAGTCCATCCATATCTCCAGGATGCAGCAGATGGCCCTGGGGAGGGACAGGTGGGCACAGGGGTCAGAAGACAGGGCTCCCTCACACCGAGGTGTCCCGGGGAAGCCCTGCAGGACCCGGGGCCTCGGCCTCCCGTGCGGGGCTGTCAGAGGCCAGTCCTGCTCCTCGTCCACCTGCCACCTGGCGGTCCTGCCTGCCACAGGCCTGCTCCCCGAGGAGGGGCTGGCACGAAGCCTCTGTGCGGGGGAGCCCACGCCCAGCGGTGTGACCATCACGGTCTTTGCTGGGAAGCGGGGCTCCCTCCTCAGCCTGGCTCCCTGCCCACTTGCCCCTTGAATCCACCGGCAGGCGTCCGGGGACGGGGGGCGTCTGGCCTGTCATTGCCCTCACTGCACACACTGTCGCTCTGGGAAGGTCCAAGCCAGGAGGGCTCGGGCTCTGTGTCCTGCCAGGCCTTGCCAGGAGCCACCCGGGACCTCCACTTTCCCTCCCTGTGGCTCTGCGCTGCCTCCCTCATGAGGGGCCCCGGGGGGTGTCCTTCCACTGACTCTAATCTGCCGTCTCCCACGGGGCCAGGGCCACCGGGTCTGTGAGCCCTCAATGGCCCTCGTGGCAACCTGCTGTGCACTGGGTCCAGGTGCCACCAGATTGGGGAGTGCGATGCTCCCCACCCCCTCTGCTCTGGGTCCCAGGTGTGGGGCAGACAGAGGGCTGGGAGGGGCGGGCATGGAGAAAGTCTCCCTTAGGGGTCCCAGTGCTCTCCCACCAAGCCCACACCCTATTCACGGCTCTCCTTTCCTCCATTCCTGAAGGGCCCTTAGACCTTTACCCCGTCACGGGAATTGCAGATGTGTGGGGTGAGGGTCCAGCACCCCCGGCCCACAGCCCCCTCGCTGCCCTCCTGGAGAGGGAAGGCCCTCGGGCAGGGGCCGGAGTCACTCACAGTTTCCAGCGCTGCAGGACCGCGTCGTCGCCACCACACGCAGCTGCGATGCACCCATATCTAGGGGAGGGCGGGGGCATCCCACGAATCATCCTGTGGCCGCGACCTCTCACCGTGGGGGCTGTCACCTCTGACCCCCGACTAGGCCGGAGCCCCGGGGGCCGTCAGCTCTGTGCGGGGGGCCACGGGCAGCCCCCGGAGGAGCGCCCGCACCTGCCGGGGCCTCCTGAATGCTTGAGCATGAAAGGCTCCGGCCAGGCCCACGGCCGATATCTGAGTGGGCCTGGGCGCCCGGGGACCCCGGGGTCCCCCTGTGTGGTTGCCCCAGGACACAGCCCCCCGATGGACTCTCCAACCTCCCTTTCAATGGGAAAAGAGGCCAGCTCAGGACCCCGGTGACGGTGGGGAGGAGGCACAGGCCCCGTCACGGGGGAGGAGGACGGCTGCGGAGCACAGGCACAGCCCCTCTGGCCGACCCGCCACAGGCCGGGACCCGGGGCTGCCCTCCGGGACCCCACTGTGCCCTGGGTGACTCTGCTCCAGGCGGGGGAGCGGCCCGAGGCCGGGCAGCTCAGAACCATTCCCAGCCTCCCCACCAGCAGGTGGCCCACCCCTGGGCTGCGGAGGCGCAGGTGCTCACTTCGTAAACAGCAGATCCAGCACCTCGTCGGTGGTGGCAAATCCATGACAGTTGTCTAAAAAGATGAAAACGGAGATGACATCCCTGCGCAGCAAGGCGGGCAGCAGTTGTTGGAATTCCTGCTCCAGCAGCTCCGTCCGGCTGGGCTTCGTCGGGCAGATGGGAGGCGCCTTCCCGGCCGAGGCCCTTGCACCCTGAGTTGGGACAGAGGGGACGTGCATGGAGCCGCCGGGAGGCCTGGGGTGGGAGCGCAGCCCGCAGCCCGAGCTCTCGGGGGCCGTGGGGGGCAGGAGTGCCCACGGCAGGAACCCGGGCCTTGATGCCTGTGGCTCAGTCACTTAGCCTCTGACTCTGGGCTGTGGCTCGGGTCGTGGCCTCAGCACCCTGGGATCCCGCCCTGGCAGGCCCTGCGCTTGGGGCCCAGTCTGCTTCAGGAGCCTGGGTCTCCCTCTCCCCTCCCTGCTCTCTGCCTGTCTCTTACACAAACAAGACAAACTATCCGATAAAGAAACAATCTTAGAGGATAAATGTTCAAAAAAGTTTGGATCAGTACAAGGACCTCAAGAGACACAGAGAGACAGAGACCGAGAGAGACAGACACACAGACAGAGGGAGAAGCAGCCCTGGTGCAGAGAGCCCGAGGCGGGACTCGATCCCGGGCCTGCGGGGTCAGGGCCTGGGCGGAAGGCAGGCGCTAAACCCCTGGGCGACCAGGCCGCCCCTGAAGGCTCTGCTCTGGTATTCCTACACCTCTGTGCACAGGGACTCTGCATCTGGCCCAGGCAGGGGCAGGGCCCTGGGGCAAGTGTGGGGAGCAGGGGAATGCAGACTCATGTGGGAGCAGGAGTGTAGGGGGGAGCCCAGGGGAGTAGCAGGCTGGCTTCTGGGACCCGGGGCCCTTCGTGCCGCATCGGGGACCCGGGTGTCGGGGGTGCCCCGGCCCCTGCACTCATTTGAGCCCGCGCTGGCCTCTGTTAGCTGCGCAGGGCACTTCCCAGTTCCTCGAGGCGGTGGGGCAGAGCACCCCTTCCTCCCGCTCGCGCCCCCTGTCCCGGGTGGAGCTCTGTGGAGACAGTGCCCGGCAGCCAGGCAGGAGGCCTCAGCGCCCGGTCCGGCCGCCTCGGCTGGGCCGCACCCCCAGCGGCCCCCATCCAGACACACCACAGCGCAGGCGGCACCCCCCTCCCCCAAGGAGAGCAAAGGGATCGGCTGCAGGGCCTCGGGGGGACTCTTACTCGGCGGGTAAGAGGACCTCAGGAGCCCTGTTTGCACCCTGCCCACCTTGACCTCAGGGTGACCCTGAAGGGATCACCGGGGAACCTGCCGCCCTGCAATGTCCCCCAGCCTGGATGCACCTGCCCACACATCCCTGTTTCCCGGAAGCTGAAGAGGAGGGGATGGGGCCACCCAGGATGGCTGGCACAGGGGGCCTGGCCTGGCCTGCTCTGGCTTACCTGACGGCGCCTCCTGATAAACGCCCTGAGGCGTTGGTTTTTATGCTGGAGCCAAAGCCTACAGCATTGGAACAAGCGGCACCCCTGGGGTTCCTGGGAGCCAGAGCCCCCAGAGGTGGGCCGGCAGCAGGAGAACATCTTCCAGGAGCGGATGTCTCCAGCCAAGTGAGCCTGAGGTGGGGCTGCACTAGATGCGGTTGCCTGGTCACGGGGGTTCCAAGTTCTGTTGGGCTCTGTGTCACGGGAGTGACCTCACTTCCTGGGACCCCCTCCCTGACCCACTCCTGGAGGAAGCTGCAGGGGCGGCGCTCGGGGCTGCCGACGGCTCCCCCGTCCCTGCAGGCGATGGCCTGTGCACACAGTGACACACCCGCACCCCTGTCCACAGGCCCCAGGGAAGGACTGTGTGCAGCCAGGGCCCCAGCCTGGACACACGCCTGCGTTCAGACACAACTTTCCATTCTTCCCCGGTTTTGACCCCAGAGAAGCCGTTGTGCCCGTCGGGGATGGTCTGCATCTTGCCCGTGGGACAGGGATTATCCTAGCGGGTGCTTCCTCCAGACGTCCCCAGGCCACTGTGGCATCATATCTATGACATTGGAGGCGGGTGTCACATGCGGGAAATACCTCCAACCACATGTTCTTCCTTGGTGTGTACATGCGCCCAGGCCCACGAGGTCCATGTGCACACACGTGGGCACCAGTTCTCTCATACTGGAGGCCCAGAAGATGACAGTCCCACCGGGGGAGGCATGGGCAATAGCTCCCCACGATCCTAGGCTCCTGAATCCAAGGCAAACCCTACAGAAGGTGTCAGAGTCTCGGCCTAGAAGGTGTGAGGCCGTCCTTATCCTGAACCCCTGCCTGTCGTGTGTTATGGGCCCTTCCCTCCTTCCCACTGGGTGAGCTGTGGACAGCGGTGCACCCAGTGGGTCGCCCTGACCTGGGCTCTAGGGAACCTGCTGTCAGCCACAGAACTGAAAGTAGACAGGAGGCACTGACTCTCCGGCTTGACCCCCAACTGAACTGAAAGCACGTTGTGTGTCCACGTACACTGACAGAGAAACAGAGACACGGATATAAATGTAGACACAGATGCAGAACTAGGAAGTTAGCAGAGGAGAAGCAACATCACTGAAGATCATTAAATAAAAAAAGAAAGACAGCTGAGTCTCGAATGGAGAAAAATGGAGTAATTAAAATAGAATCATGAAAAAATAATTCATCAAACCGAAAAGCAGAGAGAGGGATAAAGAAGAAGGAGCACTTTGGTGACACAAAGAAACGGCAAGCCTCGAATGTAAGGGTGATCGTGCCTCACGGACTCCATGGAACCTAAGTTGGGCAACAAGCAGCACCTTCCAGCAAAGGCCTAAGCGAATTATTTTCTGTTGTTGTTTTTTATTTAAAGATTTTTATCTCTTTATTCATGAGAGTGACAGAGAGTGAGAGAGGCAGAGACATAGGCCGAGGGAGAAGCAGGCTCCATGCAGGAAGCCTGATGGGGGACTCGATCCCGGATCCCAGGATCAGGCCCTGGGCCGAAGGTGGATGCTCAGCTCAGCCCCTGAGTCACCTGGGGGTCTAGACTAAGCTAATGAAAATGTACAAGGGATTGTGTCATACTGTGTTTGTAAGGGGGTAAAATTTCTCTTTACTAAGAAAGCGAGGGCAGCCCGGGTGGCTCAGCGGTTTAGCACCGCCTTCGGTCCAGGGCCTGATCCTGGGGACCCGAGATCAAGTCCCCCCTCGGGTTCCCTGCATGGAGCCTGCTTCTCCCTCTGCCTGTGTCTCTGCCTCTCTCTCTCTCTCTCTCACTGTGTGCCTATCATAAATAAAAAATAAAAAAAAATTTAAAAAAAAAAAAGAGTCATGGCTCGAGTAAAAGGGTTTTGGTATCACACCACTGATCACACTGTTTTGTGCCAGTCTTAGCATATCAATATGCTAATATCAATATACCACTCTTGTGTTTGGACCCGCTAATGTGCTTCTTATTATGATTTCAAGATGCCCTTCAAGAACAATGGGAAACTTTGAAACAATAGAGATTTATTATTTATAAGACCTGGAAATCACACAGCACACCTGGAACCACATAGCGAGGTCACACAGGGCAGGGGGAAGGAGGATGGCGAGCATACAAGTATGCACAGGCAGGTTTTCTGCTTTTATCAGAGCCAAGTGTGGGGGGCTAGGGTTTTATAGGCTCACTCTTTATTAGAAAATTTAAAATATAAGAGTGTGGAATTTAAAGCTCAGGAAGAGAAAAGGCAAGTGGCCCAAATGGTCACTTATTGAAATCAACCAAGTTCACAAAGGAGCCTAGGGGGCAGTGGGGCTGGCTCTTTGTCTAGTCTTGTGGTTGGCAATGTGTTTATTTGAAATAACTATCTTTTGTCAGTTACTCGTATTACCAAAAAAAAAAAAAAATAGCCAAAGCTCATGGCTTATATCGCATTGCCAAGTGCTGCAGAGTAACCATCCTGGAGTACCACTCTGTTCATCTGACCCCCCTGCAAAGTACCCTCACAATTGCTTCCTGATTATGCAAATTTTTCAGGTACAAAATGACCCAACTTTGCCTTCTCAATCCTGGATCCCACCACTGTAATCTACATGCCCTGTCTCCAACCAACTGGGCTATTCACTTCTCTTTTCACAACGCAGCACTCACCTAGCTCCTTGCCTTTGTCCATACTGGTGCCAACATGTTATCATCAAGCACATGGTGTTTTTGCAGAGACGGTTGGTAAATAAATAAGGAATGGGCCTCCAGTGGCCTCCATGATAATATATTATTCCTCACCCCTCTGATTTTCCTCCTCCTGTTTTTCTACCACAACCCCTCCTATCTAGTCACACTCCTAAATGTTCCACTCTCTTCATTAACCCACAGCTGAACTTCAGGCTTTACAATCCTAACATGTTAACAGACATTTATGCGGGGTCTACTCTGAAGCAGGTACTGCACAAGGTATATAGGTGAAACAAAGACGAATAAGCTACTTATGTTCCTGCCCTGAAAAAGCACACAATTAACTACAGAATGAGAAATGCAGGATGCTTGGGGAGTGCAGGAGGGAATTTAAAGACAGTTTTTTGGAGTTTTAACCTGAAAAATAAAACTATCAGTTATTTTACTAGCAAAAAAATGGTTTTTTTCAGGAATAACAGAATTCCAATTCTGGACATGCAACAAACAAAGAGGAACATTATTTTGTGCAGAAGAAGAATGAAGCTGGGAGGGTTTTTTCCAAACAAAAGTCCATTGGGGGGGAAAAAATAGCAGAAGTCCAGGTCATGATGGTTTCCAAAGGGCTGAGTTGCAGGGGTAGTGGAGATGTTGTCAGAGATACGAAATACATCTTTCCCTTGCAGGAGCCTGTGATTGATGATTCTTTCCTGCTGCTGATTCTTCTGTTGGGCTCTTCATTGATAATTCTTTCTGTAATTAACCATAATTGATGTTGAGTGGTAAGGCTTCACCTCCTAACTTTCTCTTTTCTCCTCCTTTCCCTATTTTAGTGAGGTTCCACTAATTAATATTGTCTTAAACATTGGAAACCCTGGGGCCAAGTGAAGAGCATGGGAAAGAAGAAAGGGCAGGATTCCAGGGAGCAGAAGCAAACAGAGAGCATTCAGACATTTCCAACCATTTGGTGGGACTACGGTAGCAAAGGTTAGGTGGTGGGAAAAGAGGCCAGACTGTCAATAGTTTACTAAGCGATGCCGGGAGTTTCTCTCCTGAAAGTAATAGGTTGCCTTTAATAGATTTTTAGATTGGGGAATAATCAGCGAGTTCTCTAGAATGATCATTCAGGCAGCATTATCAGAGGTGGTTTGGAAGTGGGAGAAAAGGCAATCAGGGAAGTGAACTATCAAACTGTTGTAAGAGAGGCACCTGGGTGGCTGAGTTGGTGAAGGGTCAGCCTTCGGCTCAGGTCATGATCACAGAGTCCCAGAAGAGAGTCCCTGGTGGAGCCCCGGGATGGAGCCCCAGGAGGGAGCCCTACACGGAGCTCCGCCCCTCCCCCTGCTGTCGTTCTCTCTCTCTCCCTCCCTCTCAAATAAAAATAAAATGTTTTTTGAAACATTTTCTTTCTTTTTTTTTTTTTTTAAGAAACTGTCGGAAGATCCCGGAGCAGGCCGGAGACACGGTCGCGGGGGCTGGAGCGCCCCCCGAGGCCCCTGCTAGGCGGACAGACCTCTCGGGTCGTGAGTGTGCGCCTCGGCCTCCGCCGCACCTGCACCCGATTCCGACCGCGCTCGTGCCGTCTGCCCCCAAACTTATGCACTTAATTATCTTTTCCTGGACTCCCCAGTCGTTTCCTGCCCACCACTCCAGTCTCCCTAGATAACACAATAGGAATTGATGGGGTTGGAAGGGCTCGCAAGCCCTCGGAGGCCCAGCTCACGCCCAGGAAAGCGGGGGGGCGCTCCGGGAGCCCCATCACGGGGCTCATCACCCGGTCGCCTTCCCGGGACACGGAGCAGGACACCTCTAGCGCGCCCCCACAGCTGTCAGGCCCTCGGCGGCCGCCAGGGGGCGCGTCCGTTCCCCTCCCCATCCCCCCCCCCCCCCCCCCCCCGTTTTTTCTCTTTTGCGGAAACGCGAACCCGCGCTTCTCCAAAGCAAATGAACCCTGAGGTAATTCGGCCCTCTGCCGTCGCCGTAGCCCCAGACTGTAAACAGGAAGTAGGCGCCAAGAGGCGGGTGAAAAATAACGCCCGGGGCTCGGAGGCGCCGTCGCCTGCGCGCTCAGGGGGTCCCTGCGGTTCTGCGCGGGGAGGGCTTCCCTCGCCAGTCCCTCCTCCAGTGGAGGTCTCTTGCCGCTAGCCAGCTCTCCCCTCGGCGGACAGGGCGTCCCCCCAACCATGGCCGAATACTCGTACGTGAAGTCCACCAAACTCGTGCTCAAGGGAACCAAGGCCAAGAGGTAAGGCCAGAGCTGGCGCGGGAGACTCTGGGTCTCTTCCGACGGCGCCCCCGCCCCCCCCGCCCCCCCCGTGGGGAGGAGAGTCGAGTCTCGCGGAACTCGGGGTGTGAGGGAGCCGGGAACTCCGGCGCCCCGCCCTCGGGCCTGCTTCCGGCCGCGGGCTCTGTGGCTGCCGGGCAGCTCCGGGCGCTCGTGCGGGGCCGGCCTGACGGAGGAGACCTGAGGGCGCCACCGCGAGCCGCAGCTGCAGGCCCGGCCCCGGGTCAGGAGCCCCCCAGACCGCTGCTCGGCGCGTCCGCCTTAGTCTCGTGCTGCAGGTCGTGACAGCGACGTCTCCTGTTAGGGCTCGTTACTTCACGCCCGCCCCCCCGCCCAGTACTCCTTAAACGTCTCCCCTCAAAAAAAATCCTTCATTCCCCCCCCCACAAAAAAAACCCTTAATTAATCATCCCTCCCTCCCCCCGCCCAAAAAGAGCAAATCCTTAATTTTTTTAATACGATATGCAGATGTGCGTTTTGACAGGTATAGAATAAGCTCAAGTCCGCGTTCTCCGCAGTTACTAGTTTAGCAGTTTGTGGCAGGTCCGTTAATATCCTGGAGCTTCTATTTACTCATTCATTAGGGAAGATTAGCGGTAGGAGAACTGATGCTAGGGGGCAGCCCGGCGGCTCCGCGGCTTGGCGCCGCCTTGGGCCCGGAGCGTGACCCTGGTGACCCTGGAGTCCCGGGATCGGCCCCACGTCAGGCTCCCTGCACGGAGCCTGCTTCTCCCTCTGTCTGTGTCTCTGCCTCTCTCTCTGTCTTTCATTAATAAATAAATAAAATCTTAAAAAAAAAAAAAAAAAGAATTGCTACGAGGATTAGATGAGTTAACGCGTACAGTAAGCGGAACCAAATGCAAGGAGAAGGTCGTAGTGGTGATTTACGGTCGTTGGACTTTTTAGGAAAAAGTATCTGCCCGCCCAGATCTCCACCTCTCTTCTCTCTGGTAGATTTGCTCACGGTTGATCATTCATTACAGATGTTAATCTGAAGCTTGTCCTGCCTGGCTTTACAGGAGAGAGGGGAGAGTTAGCTTCTGAAAGCTTACGTTTCCATGAAAATACAAATAAGCGCATCTCATGCTCATCACAACTATCAATCTTCATTAACGCACGTAGATAGCACTTTCTGCCTGCCTAGAACAACTCTAAGCACTTTGAATACGACTTATTTGGAAACACCCCGGGTGTTGTTTTTTTTTTTTTTTTCTTTTTTTTTATTACTGAGATATGATACATATAAAATTCACCCTATAAAGCACAGTTCTGTGGGTTTTAGTGTTTAGTCCACAAAGTTCCCCACTGTCATGTTGTCCAACATTTTCATGGTCTGGGAAGGAAACCCCATAATCCTTAGTAGTCCCTCTCCAGTCCACTCTTCCCTCATGCCCGCAACCACTAATATACTTTCTCTCTGTTATCAGTTTGCCTGTTCTGAATATTTCCTATAAATGGAGTCATGCAATATGCGGTCTCTTGTATCTGGCTTCATCCATGTCTAGCATGTATCAGTATCCTTATTTTTATGGCTGAATAATATTCCATTGTATGGATATAACACATTTTGTTTATCCTTTCACCCGTTGAAGGACATCTGGGGTATTTCCACTTTTTGGCTATTAGGAATCATGCTGTTACGAATTTCTTAGAAAATTTTTGTGTGGATGTGTGTTCTCATTTCTCTTGGGTATATACCTAGCAGTACATAGGTTAGGTCATATGATAACTCTGTTTAACTTTTTGAAGAACCCCAAACTATTTCCTAAAGCAGCTGTACCACTTTTCATTTTCACCAGCAACATAGGAAGATTCACATTCACCCTTAATCCTCGCAGTAACCTTAAGAGCATAAATTATTATCCTCATGTTATAGATGAGAAGCTGACAGTGATTAAGAAATGTTCCAAAAGTCGCAGAGCTAAGAAATAACAAGATTAAAAAGGCAGTCCTCCAGAGCCTGTTCTCTTAACTATAATACAATACATACAGGATCAGAACTGACTGCTCAGTATTAGAAGGAAGAGAACATATCGGTGTAGATAAGTGTGAATCAATAATTCATAAATCTGTGTACAGCTTAAAAGAGGCTTGTAAGATTCCATCTTAGATGTTTAACATCAAATCAATATTTCTAAACTTATCTATATAAATTCTCTCCTACAGTAAGAAGAAAAAGAGCAAAGAGAAGAAGAGAAAAAGAGAAGAAGATGAAGAAACTCAACTTGATATTGTTGGTAAGTTTTCCATACTTTATTCTGGGAAAAGTTAATACTGCTGAGATGCCTTTAAAAATATTTTCCTAGTGGGACGTCTCGATGGCTCAGCAGCTGAGCGTCTGCCTTTGGCTCCGGGAGTGATCCCGGGGTCCGATACAGTTCTGAGTCTTTGCTCCTAGTCTATGGTTTAACTTTTCATTTTATTAAATGGTATTTTTCTTAAAGCAAAAGTTTAAAAAATTGAAAAAAATTTTTCAATTATAATTTTTCAACTATAAGTTTTTTTTTAAGATTTTATTTATTTATTCATGACAGACACAGAGAGAGAGGCAGAAACACAGGCAGAGGGAGAAGCAGGCTTCACCCAAGTGTCCCAGAAGTTTTTAGTTTTTATAAGATTCCATTTATTACTATTTTTCTGTTACATTACCATCTTATATCTTCAGTCTAAGAAGTTGTTGCTTACCCCAAGGTCATGAAGAAATTCTTCCACGTTTTCTTTATGAGGCTTCAGTTTTAGTTTCTCATTAGATCTATGATCTATCGTGGTTTATGTATACAATGGAATATTGCTCAGCCATTAGAAACGACAAATACCCACCATTTGCTTCAACGTGGATGGAACTGGAGGGTATTATGCTGAGTGAAGTAAGTCAGTCGGAGAAGGACAAACATTGTATGTTCTCTTTCATTTGGGGAATATAATTAATAGTGAAAGGGAATATAAGGGAAGGGAGAAGAAATGTGTGGGAAATATCAGAAAGGGAGACAGAACGTAAAGACTGCTAACTCTGGGAAACGAACTAGGGGTGGTGGAAGGGGAGGAGGGTGGGGGGTG
Organism: Canis lupus dingo; assembly: GCF_003254725.2. NCBI lineage: Eukaryota > Metazoa > Chordata > Mammalia > Carnivora > Canidae > Canis > Canis lupus. Next base: position 42,431,236 of record NC_064258.1, on the reverse strand, counting down.
GGGGTGAATGGGTGACGGGCACTGAGGGGGGCACTTGACGGGATGAGCACTGGGTGTTATTCTGTATGTTGGTAGACTGAACACCAATAAAAAATAAATTTATTTTAAAAAAAGATCTATGATCTATCTCATTAATTTTTAGTCTTGTGTGAATTAGGGATCAAAGTTCTTTTTTTCATTCTTTCATATTGATAACCAGTTGTTGTAGCACCACTGTTGAATAGACTTTCCTTTCTCCATTAAACTGCCTTAATACGTTTGTCAAAAATCATTTGACTTTATATGTGCTGATATATTTTTGGACTTTGTTCCATTGATTTGTCTGTTCTGTTGATATATTTGTCTTGATTACTGTCCCTTCGCAAGTTTTTGAAATCAGGAGGTCTTCAAGGTTCATCCATGTTACAGCATGTGTCAGTCTTCCTTTTAAGACTGATATTCCAGGCAGCCCAGGTGGCTCTGGGGTTGAGCACCTGCCTTTGGCCCAGGGCGTGACCCTGGAGACCCGGGATCGAGTCCCACATCGGGCTCCCTGCATGGAGCCTGCTTCTCCCTCTGCCTGTGTCTCTGCCTCTCTCTCTCTCTCTCTCTCTCTCTCTCTGTCTAATGAATAAATAAATAAAATCTTTAAAAAAAGAAAAAAAAAAAAAGACTGATACTCCATTGTGTATATACTGCATTTATCCATTCATATTTCAATGAACACATGAGTGACTTCCACTTTTTGCCTATTGTGGATAATTCTGCGAGGAATATGGGTGTACAGATATCTCTTCAAGACTTTGGTTTCAGTTCTTTTGGGCATGTACCTAGAAGTGGAATTGCTGGATCATGACAGTAATGCCATTTTTAATTTTGTGAGAAACCACCATACTGTTTTGCATAGTTGCATTTTATATTTCCACCAGCAGTGCACAGGGTTTCAATTTTTCCGTATCCTCACCAACATTTGTTATTTCTGGTTCTCTGATAATAGCCATCCTAGTGGGTATGAAATGGTATCTCATTATGGTTTCAGTTTGCATTTCTTCAATGATTAGCAATATTGAGCAATTCTCATTGGCCATTTCTGTATTTTCTTTGGAGAAATATCTATTCAAATCCTTTACCTGTTTTTTGAAGTGGGTTGTTTTGTTGCTCTTGTTGAGTTTTAAGAGTTGTTCATGTATTCTGGATGTTAATCTCTTGTCAGATATATGATTTACAAATGTTTCCTACCATTCTCAAAATTGTCTTTTTACTCTCTTGATAGTGTCCGGTGGTGCAGTTTTTTGTTTTTTTTTTTTTTTCTTATTTTTTTATTTTTAGAGAGGGTGACAGAGGCAGGGGAGGGGCAGAGGGAGAAGGAGAGAGAGAATCTTAAGATTCTCAGGGCTCGATTCCACAACCCTAAGATCACTACCTGAACCATCCAGGTGCCCCAAAAGTTTTTCATTTCGATGAGTTCATTTTGTCTAATTTTTCTTTTGTTATTTTCACCTTTGGTGTCACATCCAAGAAATGATTAACAAGAATGTAAAAGACCTGTACATTGAAAAATATGACATGGATAAAAGAAGTTGAAGAAGATACATATAAATGGAAAGATAGTCCATGCTTGTGGATCAGAAGAATTAAATTATTAAAAATCTCATTATCTCAAAGCAATCTATAGATTCAGTGCAATCTCTATCAAAATTCCGAAGGCATTTTTCACAAATAATGAACAAAGAGTCCTAAAATTTGTAAGGAACCACAAAAGACTCCAGATAGCTGGTAATCTTTTTTTTTTTTATTTTTATTTATTTATTTTTTTTTTTATTTATGATAGTCACAGAGAGAGAGAGAGGCAGAATCACAGGCAGAGGGAGAAGCAGGCTCCATGCACCGGGAGCCCGATGTGGGATTCGATCCCGGGTCTCCAGGATCGCGCCCTGGGCCAAAGGCAGGCGCCAAACCGCTGCGCCACCCAGGGATCCCCGATAGCTGGTAATCTTAAGAAAGAAGAACAAGGCTGGAGACACCAGACTTCCTGATTTCAAACTATGTTACAAAAATATACTAATCAAAACAGGTTTGTCTTAGCATAAAAACAATATGTAGATCAGTAGAACAGAACAAAAAGCCTAGCTATAAACTGATGCGGTAAACATAGGAATGCATCTATTCAAATTAGTGTTTTCATTTTCTCTGGGTTAATATCCAGTAGTGGAATTACTGGATCATGTGGTAATTCTATTTTTAATTTTGTGAGGAAACTCCATACTATTTTCCATAGTCTGCACCAATTTGCATTTCCACCAACAGTGCACAAGGGTTCCTTTTTCTCCACAGCTTCACCAACACTTGTTACTTCTTGTCCGTTTTATTTTAGCCATTCTAACAGTTGTAAGGCAATATTGAGGTTTTAATTTGCATTTTCCTGATTATTAATAATGTTAATAAGCATTTTTTGTGTCTGTTGGTCATATTTATGTCTTACTTAGAAAAATTTCTACTCACATCCTCAGCCCATTTTTTAATTGGATTATTTGGGAGGTTTGTGGTGTTACGTTGTATAAATTCTTTGTATTGTTTGGATACAACAATCCCTTATTGGAGGTATCATTTGCAACTAGCTTCTCCCATTCAGTAGATTGTCTTTTTGTTTTGTCAGTGGTTTCCTTCACTATGCAAAAGCTTTTTATTTGGTGAAATCTCAGTAATTTAATTTTGTTTTCTTTGCCAGAGGAGACATACTAAGAAAAATATTTCCATGGCTGATGTCAAAGAATCAGGAAGGATACTGTATATGTTTGCTTATAGAAATTTTTTGGATTCAGGTCTCACATTTAGGTCTTTAATCTATTTTGTGTTTATCTTTGTATATGGTGTAAGAAAATGGTCCAGTTTTCCCAGCACCATTTGTTGAAGATTGTTTTTTTCCCATTCTGTATTCTTGCCTTCTTTGTCATAAATTAATTTCCCATAAAAGTGTAGGTTTGGTGCCTGGGTGGCTCAGTAGGTTAATTGTCTACCTTTGATTCAGGTCATGATCTTGGGGTCCTGGAATCAAGTTCTACTTCAGGCTCCCTGCTCAGCGAGTAGTCAGCATCCCCCTTTCTCATTGACCCTCCCCCACTTGTGTTCTCTTTCTTATGCTTTCTCTGTCTCTCTCTCTCAAATCTTTAAAAAAAAAAAGTGTGGGTTTATTTCTGGACATTCTATTCCAATAACTTATATATCTGTATTTATGCCAGTACCATAATGTTTTTATTACTACAGCAATATAGTATTTCTTGAAATCTTGGATTCTTTTCCAAGATTTCTTTGGCTATTTGAGATCTTTTGTGGTTCCATACAAATTTTAGGATTATTCTAGTTCTATTTAAAATGCTCTTGGTATTTTGACAGGGATTGTATTGAATGTGCAGCATGAGTAGGTGGATGGGTGAAATAGTTGAAGGGGAATTAAGAATACACTTATCTTGATGAACACTGAGAAATGTATAGAATTGCTGAGGTATATGCATATGAAACTAACATAACAAAGTATATGAATTATACTTGAATTAAAAATGAATTTTTAAAAAGAAACCCGTTTATTTTCGTGTACATAGAGTACACAATTTCTGCTCATTTTGTTGCTGATCCAAAGTCATGATTAGGAATACTGTGTTAGGGTGCACCTGGGTGGCTCAGTCAGTTAAGTGTCTGCCTGTGTCTCAGGTCATGATCCCAGGGTCCTGGGATCAAGCTCTGCACTGAGTTCCCTGCTCAGTGGGGAGTCTGCTTCTCCATCTCCCTCTGCTTTCCACTCCCCCTACTTATGTTTTGTCTTTCTGTCAAATAAATAAAATCTTTTTAAATAACAATACTGTGCTAGACCACAAAAAGAAAGAAAAAGAAAGAAAGAAAGAAAGAAAGCAAGCAAGCAAGCAAGCAAGCAAGCTTGCCATTTGCCAGGAGATGGCGCTAGAGAGCATTTTGCTAAGTGAAATAAATCAGAGAAAAAATACCATATGATTTCATTTGTATGTGGAATTCAGAAAACAAAACAGATGAACATAGGGGAAAAAAGAGAGGAAGGGAGGGGCCAAACCAGAAAACAGACTCTTGACTATAGAGAATAAACTGAGGGTTGTTGGAGGGGAGGTGGCTGGGAGGATGGGTTAAATGGGTGACCGGTATTAAAAAGGCCCTTGCTGTGATGAGTAGAGTGATGGATCACTAAATTCTGTACCTGAAACTAATATTACACTGTATGTTAACTAACTGGAATCTAAATAAAAACTTGACCAATAAAAATTATTTTATTTGAAAAAAAACAATAAAAATTATTTTATTAAAAAATAAATAAACAAATAAATAAATAAAAACTTGAAAAAAATACTGTGCTAGAAAGTCTTTCTGGAAGAATATGTGAGAAATACATTATAGTAGTCATTGCCTTTGGAAGGCAGTCATGGATGACTGAGGCAATGGATGAAAGAGACTGTTTTCTATCGTTTTGTGCCTTCACATGCACTGCTATTTTACATTTTAAAAAGAATGTAATCTTGATTGTGGTCTCCTACATCTATACATGAAATGAGTGAGTATATGTAAAACTAATGAAGTGTGATGAGGTTCATAGTTTGAATAAAGGGTAGTTTCTTGGTTTTAATATTGTACTATAGTTATGTAAGATGTTACGACTGGGAGAAATGAGTAAAGGGTATAAGAGATGTCTCTGTATTGTTTCTTATAACTGCAAAATAAAAGTTTTTAAAAATAAGTGATGACAACAAGAACAACAAATAAGAACCTTGTGTCAAATCTAAAATTTTAATTTTGTTTTTTAGGAATCTGGTGGACAGTCACAAACTTTGGTGAAATTTCAGGAACCATAGCAATTGAAATGGATAAAGGAACCTATATACATGCACTTGATAATGGACTTTTTACATTGGGAGCTCCACATAAAGAAGGTTTGTGTCTAGTAGAAGCAATGGAAAGGAAAAGACCACTTAAACGTATATATTTTATGACATTCATTCACTTGGCCAAATCTAATCTCAAAGGAATAAATCCATTGCATTTACTCTTTCCTTTTTTCCTTCCTTAATATTTACCAGATACTAGCAAATCCCTCTTCCAGTGTAAGCATTTAAAAACATTCTGTATTCTTCCAGAAGAATATCAATGGAAATCAAAAACAACATGAACAATTGAAATTGAAAGGGAAACGTTGTTGTGTCAAAGATTTTATTCTTTTATTCTTTAGACCTTTTGTCAAAACTAACCTGGAGCATTATTAATAATTTGATTATTAATTATAATAATTGTTATTCTTCCTATCCCATCAGTATAAGCATTAATGAGATATAAAGTAATCAGAAGATAAAAAGCAGTATTTTTTTATTTGAATGTCCATCCCTTGAATAAGTTAAAGCATTTAGTTTTTTAAATAGTAAGTGCTTATTTGTCTACGTACTGAGTGCATTTTAAAACACAGGAAGAAAATATTTTATAAGTGAGCATCAAGCTGACCTACCTATTAAGTACGTAAAATTAACTCTGTAGTTATAAGAAGATAAGTAGATCTTGATACTCTAATCTGAATAGTATATTATGATTAAAGAAAAATATCACAATATTCTTATATTTAATTTTAAAAGAAAACGTTTTTTAAAGCTGAAGAAATTTTTACATTTATATTTATAACAAATGTCAAATTTATTTCAAAATGTTTTTCTCCTGTAGTTGATGAGGGCCCTAGTCCTCCAGAGCAGTTTACAGCTGTCAAATTGTCTGATTCTAGGTAAGTAAGTTGAACTATAATCACCTTTTAACTTAATTTTATTCACTGAAAAATTTCTATATGTAGCTAATTAAGTCCACACAGCAATTTTGATGTAAACAGCAAAACAGTCTTTTTGAAAATATATTTTGTGACATTTTAAAAATAAAGCACTTAGGGACGCCTGGCTGGCTTAACAGTTAAGTGTCTTTCTTTGGCTCAGGGTGTGATCCTGGAGTCCCAGGATGGAGTCCTACATCAGGCTCCCTGCGTGGAGCCTGCTTCTGTCTCTGCCTCTCTCTGTGTGTCTCTCATGAATAAATAAATAAAATCTTTTAAAAGATTAAAAATAAAACACTTATATATGCCATATTTTGGTATTATTAAATTTCATTTGCAGCAACTGTGTTTTTGAAAGAGAATGAAAGCTCCAAATAAAAGCATACACTATGATTTCTAGCAATACATAATCCTAGGCTAGAAAAGAAATGAGGATTAATAATGTCACAGACCAGATAAGACATAGGTTAGAAAGATCATGTAAAGAAAACCGACATAGGCAAAACCTGGTCTGGTGTTGCTGTGACACATGAACTCACTTGCTGTGATACATGAACTCACTTGTTTATCTCACAAGAGATAAACAGGAAGATATAAGAAGGGAATATTATTGAAACCAGAGAATGTTAGTCATGAAGACCAAAAGAATTTTTTACTCACTGTTTTTACAATTTTATAAGCTGACCTTTTTAATTATCACAGTGCAAAAGTACAGTATGATACTTTGGGTAGTGCATACAGAAATTGAATTTCAGTATTCTAGTAATTGGCTGCATCAACATGATGATTTGTTTTATACTGTAATTAACCTATAAATGAATATAAAATCAATCCCTTGGCATCACAAGGGATTGGTAAGCTAAAAGTTAAAAATCATATTTTATTTCATTAAAAAATCACATTGTCATTTCACTACTTTCTTTGAGTGGTAAGTATAGGAAACAGGCAATGAGTTTTTATTCTTTTTATGTATATACAGAATTCATAACATTGAAGAAAGCAGTAAGACATCAATATAAAAATGATTAAGAAGGTAACTTAAAAACTAAAAGGAAAGGAAGTACAAATGTCACTTACAATGGTTAAAGTATAAATTAAATAGGATGCTAGTTTTTCCTCTGATATTCTAATTTTGTCTAAAAAAGGAATGTTAATAGTTCTATGTAAAATGATGCTCTCGGGATCCCTGGGTGGCGCAGCGGTTTGGCGCCTGCCTTTGGCCCAGGGCGCGATCCTGGAAACCCGGGATCGAATCCCACGTCAGGCTCCCGGTGCATGGAGCCTGCTTCTCCCTCTGCCTGTGTCTCTGCCTCTCTCTCTCTCTGTGTGTGACTATCATAAATAAATAAAAATTTAAAAAAAAATAAAGCCTTTTAAAAAAAATAAAATGATGCTCTCCTAATTTGAGGTAAGAATATTGATACAGATTTTTTCTGGAGAGTGATCTGATAGCATATAATAGGAGTATGATATAAGTAAGATATAAAATTATAAGTATGAAATAAAGTTACATATATAGAACTACACTGTCCATTATGGTAGTCACTAGCCACATGTGGCTTTTGAAAATTTGGACTATGGCTAGTCTGGGTTTTGTTTTGTTTGTTTGTTTGTTTTTAGATTTTATTTTTATTTATTCATAGACACACAGGCAGAGGGAGAAGCAGGCTCCATGCAGGGAGCCCGACGTGGGACTCGATCCCGGGTCTCCAGGATCACACCGCAGGCTGCAGGCAGCGCCAAACCACTGTGCCACTGGGGGCTGCCCTAGTCTGGGTTTTTATATACACACACACACACACACACACATTATTTTTTTCTATATTTGATTTTCTTTCAGTTTTTAACATTTCTTTTTTGTTAAAGAATTGCTCTGAAATCTGGCTATGGAAAATACCTTGGTATTAATTCAGATGGACTTGTTGTGGGGCGGTCAGATGCAATCGGACCAAGAGAACAATGGGAACCAGTCTTTCAAGATGTAAGTGCTATTATTGTTCATAAAAGCTTCTTGTCAATATAAGATATGGTCTTTAACAGTCATAGCCTTAAAAAGTCTTGAAAAATAGTGCAACATAGCAAAAGAAATAATCATCAACAAAGTGAAAAGATAACTTATAGGACGAGAAAAAATATTTACAAACCATATTTCTGATGAGGCGTTAATATCCAAAATATATAAAGAGCTAATACAATAGCAAAAAACAAATAACCCAATTTAAAAATGAGCAAAAGACTTGACTAAACCTTTTTCCCCAGAGAAAATATATGAAAGGCCAATAGGTACATGAAAAGATGCTCAACATCACTAGTCATTAGGGAAATGCAAATCAAAAACACAGTAAGGTATCACTTCCTGCCTGTTAGAATAACCATCTTCTAAAGATGAGATAAATGCTGGGAGGATGTGGAGAAAAGGAAACCCTTGTGCTATGCTGGTGGGAATGAATGCAAACCGATGTAGCACTTCAGAAAACAGTATGGAAGTTCTTCAAAAAATTAAAAATAAAATTATAAGATCCAACAGTCCCACTTGTGTGAATATATCCAAAGGAAACAAAAAAACTAACTTGAAAAGATATCTGTACCCCCATGTTTGTATCAGTATTACTTAAAAGAGCCAAGATCTAGAAACAACCTAAGCATACATTGATAGATAAATGGATAAAGAAGTTGTGGTATATACATATGCAATGGAATATTATTCACCCATAAAGAGATGAGTAATTCTTGCCGTTTGTAATAACATGGATAGACCTTGCTAAGTGAAACAAGTCAGACAAAGAAAAACAAGTATGGTCTCACTTATATATGGAATCTTAAAAACTTCAGGATCCCTGGGTGGCGCAGCGGTTTGGCGCCTGCCTTTGGCCCAGGGCGCGATCCTGGAGACCCGGGATCGAATCCCACATCGGGCTCCCGGTGCATGGAGCCTGCTTCTCCCTCTGCCTGTGTCTCTGCGCCTCTCTCTCTCTCTGTGACTATCATAAATAAATAAAAAAAAAAAAATTTAAAAAAAAAAAAAAAAAAAAAAAAAAAAAAACTTCAGAAAAAGACATCAGACTTGGCGGTTGGTTACCGGAGTGTAGAGGGTGTTGGAAGTGGGAATTGGGGGAAGGAGGTGGTCAAAAGGTACAGTCTTCCAGTTAAAAGATAAATAAGTGCCAGGGAAATAATGTATAGCATGATTACTACAGCTAGCATGCTGTATGATATATAGAAAAGTTGTTTAGAGAGTAAATCCTTATTTCTCATCACAAGGAAAAAAATTGTTTTTTATGCTTTTAATTGTTAACTGCATGAGATGGATGCTAACTAAACTTACTGAGATAATCATTTCACAGTAAGTATTAAGCCAAACCATTATGCCTTACACCTTAAATTTATGAAGTGATTATGTCCAGTATATCTCAATAAAACGGGGAGAAGAAATAGTGCAACAAAAACAGCAGTAGTACTTCTGCCCATCCTCATTTTTGTATACCCTTGGTGCCTAGATTTGGGTCTTATTTTTCATTAAAGATCTAGGACTCCACAGAAAATAGCCAATTTTATGTCTTGGGGCAGGAAAACAGGACAGTTCAGGAATATCTTCTTAGCAGAAATTATGGGTACTTTCAAAAACATGGACTGTAGTAAGAGGACAATGGAGCAAGCTTAAGGGAATGGCCTCAGGACAATCTGCATAAAGTAATAAGTAATGATAATGTTCATTGAAATCAATTAGTCTCTAAATGTCTGCATTTATAGTAAAGCTCAAAGAGAAAAGCAAATAGTGTACAAAAAGATAATTTTAGTACAAAAAAGCATGAAGATAATACATTAATTTTTATTGATCTTATAAGTAGGCAGTTTGTAATAGATAGGTATTTTATTAAGTCTGTGTCTGTTGTTTCAGAATACAGAAGTTCCTTTTTCTATTGTGTAAACAGTAAAGATTGAACAAATATATACCAAAGCTAAACAGTCTCCTAAAAATAGATACTATATCAAGAACAGGAAGGATTTAAAAAAAAAAAAAAAAAGAACAGGAAGGACTGGTGGGCACCAACGGAAGAGGAGTTCAGTAATTTCACTGCATCAATGGGAATATGCAATAAGGAATTCAAAATAGGATCTAACAGTGTTTTCCAAGATGATAAATAAGCCAGCATTCCCCCCAAAAAAGGTAATTATTTAGATTTGTTCCCAGGATAAAATCTCTGGTACAGTAGCTTTCAAACTTTTCTGACCTCAGTCCAGTGAAAGAAACATTTTTACATTTCAGCCCAGTGTATTCATAGTATAACTGAAGCAAGAGTTGTACTTAATTCCTATTTATCTATATGTTGTGCCCTTCAGCATTTTCTGTTCTCTTTACCTCTTCTTTCTTTGTATGTTTTTTTTCCAATACTGGTCAGGACCCACTAAATTGATTTCATGAACTACTGATGGGTTGCAACCCCTTCTAGGTGACCCTACTAATATAATGAGGTGCTTCTAATAAAAATTTTTAGCAATGGAAAAGGCCAGTTTATTGTAAGGCCAAGATGATGATAAGTTAAATACCAACACTCATACTGAATGTTAGGGAAGTTCATTTCCCTTTATTTTTAGGAAAGACACTAAATTTTTAAAATTTAAATGAAAGAGACACTTAAAAGTCTCTGATGAAACAAAAACTTGATTGCTAAGAGGGCCTTGACTGAAAGGTCACAAGCATGGGCTTATATTACATTGGACCATACAACCATATCTGGCCTACCAAGCATCATCTAGATAGTAGAAAACCCAGCTCTGGCCACCTTGTATAATAAATCAAATCCTTAAAAAAAAAAAAAATCCTTGTTGTTAGCCCTTTTGTAACTGGGTGTGATATAAAGTTATTAATACATTTTGTAATGATTGTATTTGTAAATATCTTGTCTGATGTTTAAGGTATTCAAAGTTTTCCAAAAGAGTCATTTATGTCATAATTTAGGTTTATATTTGTTAAGGGAATTTAATTACTCGAATGTGTAATCTACCTTTAGACACACAAGAAAATTAGTTTTCAAGTTTGCCAATTAGAATCAGTATAACATAGGGACACCTGGGTGGCTCAGTGATTGAGCCTCTACCTTCAGCTCAGGACGTGATCCCGGGGTCCTGGGATCAAGGTCCACATCAGGCTCCCCACAAGAAGCCTGTTTCTCCCCTCTGCCTGTGTCTCTGCCTCTCTGTGTCTCTCATGAATAAATAAAATCTTTAAAAAAAAAAAAAAAGAATCAGTATAACACAATGAGCATTGAACAACTAAAACTAGTATGAATATTTCTGTCCACATAAAAAGTCCCTCTGACATTTTTTTTTAATTATTTATTTATTTAGCTGGCAGCACAAGCAGGGGGAGTGGCAGGCAGAGGCAGAGGCAGAGGGAGAGGAAGAAGCAGGCTCCTAGCTGAACAGGGAGCCCAGTGGGGGACTCCATCCCAGGACTCTGGGATCATGACCTGAGCTGAAGGCAAATGCTTAGCTGAGCCTTCCAGGCATTCCTGACATCAGTTCTTAAAGTTCTGAGCAGTAAATTCAAAAGCACCAAAAACTAGCTCTCATATACATTTTTATATTTTCTAATTAATGAAGACAATCTTACTGAAAACAATTTTTGAGTAAATTACTGTGCATTATATATTTTTTTATTGTCTTAAAAGCTAATTATTTTTCAAGCAGATCTAAGTTATATCCTCAATAGGTCTCTAAGGCCAAAGGAAACAGTTCTACTTCACCTAGTTAGAATTCAGTCCTACTAATAGAATATACTAATAATATTTACTGGGTTATCTTTCAGTAGTAAGATTAAAGGTGATTTTGGTTTTCTTTTCTGTATAATTTTTTTCTGTGTTTTCTCCAAATTATTAATGATTGCTTTTAGAGTTGGGGGTAAGAGGAGGAATTAATTTCATTCTCAAGGCTTAAGAATTCTCTTGCAGGTATTCTTGTAACTTTCTTATTGTTACTTTGTTTTATATAGGGGAAAATGGCTTTATTGGCCTCAAATAGCTGCTTCATTAGATGCAATGAAGCAGGTGATATAGAAGCAAAAAGTAAAACAGCAGGAGAAGAAGAAATGATAAAGGTAATCATCACATTTTTCTATAGACTGATATATGTCACGTACATGATGTCTCATATAATGCTCTATCTTTAAAGTGTTGGAATATTCATTTACTATCACTTTAAAGATGTAATGCACAGTTTTTTATACTATTCTCCAAATAAGCTTTATTATAAAAAGTTTAATTATAAGTCCTATAAATGTTGGCTTGTTTGTACTACGTGGTAGAGAAATTATAACATCTTGCCTCTATATATTAGTGTCTTTTTCTGAGTAGTTCCACATGCTTTTTTAGGCCTATTTTTTTCTCTTGCTTGCATTTTAAAATATAATTTTTAAGTAGATATGTTCACATGGTTCAAAATTTTAAAAATACAAGCATATAAAGAGATAACTCCTTCCTATAGCCTATTAGTTTCTTAATAAAAACGTTTATAATTTTCTGCTTTTTTACAATAAAGTTAAGCTCCTGCATATAGTCCTTTACACTTTGGGTTTTTTTCCTTAACATTGTTCTCTGGGAGATTTTCCCTTATCACTATGTAGAAATTTTTTCTCTTTTTTAACAGCTACATAATATTCTATTTTAGGGACATACTGTAATTTATTTAATCAGTTCTTCATAAATGCAAATTTAGGTTAGTTCCAATCTTTTACTCATACAAGCAGTGCTGTAACACCCAGCTTTGAATATGCATCATTCTGTAGGTGTGCAGTTATATCTGAGGATGAATTACAAGGTGTATAAAAAGTGTTAAATCATAAGATTTTTTTTAATTACGTTAAAAAAAAAACCACCAACAACACACAAACCAGGACAGAAGCCTGTAGCTTCAGGCACTCAGCTGAATGTGACATGTACTGCCTTCTTGAATCTTCAGAAAGTTCCTGTGAGGTACCTATTATCTTTTTTTTTTTTTTTTTTAATTTTTATTTATTTATGATAGTCACAGAGAGAGAGAGAGAGAGAGAGAGAGAGAGAGGCAGAGACACAGGCAGAGGGAGAAGCAGGCTCCATGCAATGGGAGCCTGACGTGGGACTCGATCCCGGGTCTCCAGAATCGTGCCCTGGGCCAAAGGCAGGCGCCAAACCACTGCGCCACCCAGGGATCCCGGTACCTATTATCTTAACATAACCAATGAAGAGAGAGCCTTTGAGCCTCCTTATATCCTCACGTGTTAAGATCAGTTATGAAACCCACACAGCTAAATATGATAGAGTCAGGATGTGTATGTAGGCCGAGCTGACTGAAATCTATTCTGACATTCCATATCATACTCCCTCTCAAGAAACAGGTTATTAGAAAATGCTGGTGGATTTCTCACTTACCTAAAAGTATGGTTTTTTAAAACAATGCAAATAAAGTATAGTGCTTTGCACATCTATGGGGAAAAAACAAAATATTGTGCTGTATTTAATTACAACTGTTTTTATATGAAGTATCTGTCACATTTTCCCGGACCTGTTTCGTTAGTCAAGTACCTGGAAGTTCTGAGCAGCGATAATCTAGAACTCCTTCCACCTATGTTTTACTTCATAGGCTCTGCTAGTCTGTATCAGCCATTCCACCTTTATAGCCTAACCTTATCCATCAGGACACATTCCCTCCTGCCAAAAGTAGTATTGTCACAGCTCCTGGCCAGTAATCTTCCCAGGTCTCCTAGGATCCTGCTAACCAAACCTGTCACACATATAGCACTGGTTGGACTCTTAGCCACAAAGATCACTTTGGAGATGTAAATACTTAGAAATGTAAGTCCAGTCCTTTGGATTGCAAATTGCCAGTTCCTCTGACCTGAATTCTGTTCTCTCTTGTCCCACTCAGTGGATCCTAATTGCTATATCAATTTATGGAATTGTGACAATAAATATCTGTCACAACTTAGGAGGATATAAGGAAGATTTAAAAGGAGTGAATTCCAATTAAGTAAAAGTAAGGTGTGTCATGTTTAAGGTTTTAATGGATTTGGGAATAGCTATGCAAAGTAAAATAGCTACTATCTTAAACTTTCAGTGTTATAAAATAAATACTATAGGGATAATTTGAATATTTACTTTGTGGCCAAAATTAATTGAATTATTGTCTGATTGCTCAGCAGGATCTAATCTATAAAATGTTCTTCAAATAATTTTGTCTTTTGTGTTTGATGCAAAGGTTCTAGAGGAACATAATAACGATTTTTAATTTTATATGTAAATAAAAACATCGAGAACCTGTCTTTTTCTGAATCCAATTGCTAAGTTGATTGTTGTCTTCATTTGCATTAAGAAATCATCTAGGGGGTTCTCATGAAATAAATAAAGTGGGGAAAGGGAAGATACATGTATAACCTTTTGGTTTGCATCTCCACTGTCCAGATTAGATCATGTGCTGAAAGAGAAACTAAGAAAAAAGATGATATTCCAGAAGAAGACAAAGGAAACGTTAAACAGTGTGAAATCAATTATGTGTACGTATTCTTTTCCTTTTAGACCTTTCAGATTTGGCAGTGAAGTACTTCTCAAGACACATAAAATATGTGAAGGACAAGAGGCAGCATAAAATAGACTCTAGGACAAAGAACTAAGCTGAATGCTTTTCTTTTCTCAAAGCTTCAGGTTTCCTAATTGCCTTGCTAGATTTCAAAGCTAAAGTTCGGGATCCCTGGGTGGCGCAGCGGTTTGGCGCCTGCCTTTGGCCCAGGGCGTGATCCTGGAGACCCGGGATCGAGTCCCACATCGGGCTCCGGGTGCATGGAGCCTGCTTCTCCCTCTGCCTCTCTCTCTCTCTCACTATCATAAATAAATAAAATAAAAAAAAAAAAAAAAAAAAAATTCAAAGCTAAAGTTCACTTGGATTAGTCTTTTCTCCCTATTCATTAATAAAATGACTATAGCTTATCAGTATATAATGCCAACCAAATGTTGTTCCATAGATAGGATTCAGGGTCTCCAGCTAACATGCGTTAGTGGAAATGGGGCTTTGTAGAGCTGCCCAAAAAGCTGTCCTCTTCATGGAGGAGCACTAAGGTCATCTTTGCAGTTGAAAAGCTGTATGTTTTTAAATAAATACAATTATTTTTTTTAAGTAAACAAGAGAGTTTAAAAGTATTTGTAAGTTTATGAATAAATATGTATAATCAAAGTTTGAGATGATTTTTAAGAAAGGCATTTTCTTAACAGAAAGAAATTTCAGAGTTTCCAAGACCACAAACTTAAAATAAGTAAAGAAGACAGTAAAATTCTCAAAAAGGCCCGGAAAGATGGATTTTTGCATGAAACACTTCTGGACAGGTAGGTATATTTTTATTTATTTCCAACTATATTCAGTATCCAGTAGAAATGGTATATATATATAACCAGTGTTCTTTTTCAATTATTACAGTTCTTAAATTTTTGTCTTCTAATTTGTGAACATAGTAATGTTACCTAAAAAGGACATCATAAGTCTGGGAAAAGATCACCCAAGAAAGAATATCTAAAATTAGCCAGATTCCAAAAACTTAAATATTTTGTTATAAAACATTCAGGTTTAACTGAAACTCCTTCATAAATTTATTTAACATTACCTTTCTATAACTATTAGAATCAGGGCTAGAAAGAAATAGTTTCATTCCAAAATTCAGTGGGTTCTAGTTAGAATAGTACAGGTTCCTAAAAATGAGATAAAAACATCAGTTTAAAAATGACTAAGTATAAAATGAAATAAAATTGAACCACTTTTATTAAGTTGAATTTAGAAGTATGCAGGATATTTATCACAGCACATTATTAATCTATATCTAATACTATTTTTATTTAGGTAAGTAATGTCCTAGATTTATAACATAAAAAAGTGGGTAGAGGGGGTTAGCTGTAACTTTATAAACATAAATCAAATAAGTGCCAGATTGAAAGAGAATTTGGTAATCTGCCACTCCTTCAAGCCCTATGTTGCAAAATCAGTCTTAAAATATGTCTTCACTCTACTTGATAAAGATAATGCTTCATCCTATTTTCCTATTATCTAGTTGATCAAGTTGTTACCGGAAGTTAGTGATACAAGAATTTTTCCTGCTGAGCAAAGCATGTATATAGTTTTAAGAAATCAAGAATAGAATGTAAAAAAAAGATCAAGATATGGATGCAAAAGAAATAAGGTCTATGTCTTGTAACTTTTACCACTCATGAAAATAGAACATTGCCACCCTGTTAAATAGAAGTTTAGGTCTTACTTAAATTCAGAGGTCATTAAAATTGCTACTGTGGATTGAAAAAGCTCTTAGGCAACATTTCTTAAAGATTAGGACAGACTAAAAAAAAAAAAAAAAAAAAAAGATTAGGACAGACTAATAAAATGCATTTAGTATGAAACATAACATTGAAAAGTTAAATGCTAATTAAAGTATTTTAATATAAGTAGAATGGTAATATAATAATCAAAATTGAGTACACAATTTCTGAGTGTATGTATTTAGTAGTTGACTATATATATGGCTTGTTTTACATAATTTTTATCATTTGTCTTTGTTTAAACAGGAGAGCCAAATTGAAAGCTGATAGATACTGCAAATGACCAGAATTGTGTTTCTTCTCTTGTTTGTTTGTTTGTTTGTTTGTTTGTTTGTTTGTTTCTGAATAAAATAATCACTGGAAGTGTTTTTACAGAGCTCTTGGGCTGTTATGGATTTATTGCTGAACTAGTAGCTAGTTTAAACAAGATTAATCAAGTTTAATTGAGATTCCCCGTGGGTGTACTTTTTAGTTAACTGCAGTGTTTCACATGGAATTGAAAGAGAGTACACAACATGCCACAGAATTTTTTTTTTCTTTTCTAGAGTTTCTGTCATAAAGCATGAGATGCTACTCTATGAACTTTGTGTTTCTTGTGTAGCTTATGGAATCTCTTACTGCCTCACAGTCTTTATACCATTGATGCTTAATTGGGACCTTCAAAAGGAAGTTTGAAGCTCCCAATCTAGTCAACAGGGCTTTGATTGATTCTGCCTCCTAAATATTGCTCAACTCACACAAGCCAGACAGTTATCAGACAAAGTGGCTTGGGAAAAGATAAAGAAATCAGGTATTAGGTACTAGGATGGGAACAGGAAACATTACAAAAGAGCAAGTAGGCTCAGAACAGAGGATAAGAGTAAAATTGGGAAAATTCCCTACTTTGAGCAATTTAGCCACAATGTATCCGTATTTAATGCTTTTTTCCTCACCTGTGGAGGATGATGGGACAGGATAAGAACGGAGAACAGAGCTATTATAAAGGTTCAGATACTACATGTTGCTGAGGTCTTTTAGGCTGAAACACTTTCATTCCTCACCTGTGTCTCTCTGAATTCCTGAACATGGTATTCCAGATGTCATCCAACCCTATGAGTGTTCCAGAATCCAGGTTGTGTATCAAAGGCCTGGACTTCACCCTGGAAATTCTCAGAAGGACCAAGTCTGGCTGACTCATCCATATGTTTTTACAATTCCCCATTGATGATGTACAGCTAGGATTGAGACCTGACCTAAGGTGCCGGACCTGTCTAGTTCTCAGCCTTTATATTCTATTGGTCACCAGCTCTGGAGTTACATGACCCCTCTACAGCAAGGAAGCTAAGCTACCAATAGCAACCTTATAAAAGGGCTCTTGTTGTAAATCTAGTCCTAACTTGCCATTCCAATTCAAATACCTAGATATCTCCCCATTTTGTGTTCTTCTTCCTCTGATCCTTAGGTTAGGAACATGCTTACTACTCGGGTCCCCCAAAGCAGTGGTTCTCAACCAGGGGCTAATTTGCTTCTCAGAGGACATTTTGCAACGTTTGGAGACATTTTTGGTTGTCATAACTGGGGAGCGGGGTGGGGAATGCTACCAGCATCTACAGGGTTACAGACTAGGAATGCTGCTAAACATCCCACAGATCCCACAGTGTACAGGACAGCAGCCCCCCACAACAAAGAAATTCCCAGTCCAAGATGCTAATTGCCAAGTTTTTGACACATACCCTAGGACTTAGTCTGTTCCTTGCTTTTGCCAGCTCCCAACCCCTAAAAAATATAGTTCATATTTATATATGTAAGAATCAAAAAATAAAATAAAAATAAAAAATAAAGAATCACCTAGGGTACCTGTAGATTTTCAAGACCCACCCTTAAAGATGTCAGCTTAGCAAGTCTAGGATCGTGCCCTAGAATTGACATTTTAACCAGCATTCCAGGTAATTCTGAGGCAACTGATCTGCACTATACTTTGAGAAACACTACTCTCAAGAGATTGAAATCTTGCCTCCGACAATAGCTCAGAACCTGAGACCATCTGCCAGCTGACTGATTTCCCTGGAACAAGCATTCTGTCTGCCTCAATTGCTGAATATTATGCATTCCTGGATTCCCGTCACTGGGCTCCCCCTCAGGCTCCCCCAGGTCTCGTCCCAGTTCCAGAGAGCAGAACTAATTACAGGTCCTGGCAGTGGGGAAGATACAGATTAGAAATATCCACTGCCTGCTCTTGTGGAGTTTATGTGCAACTGAAGGAAGACAGCAATAAAAAAATCACAGATAATTGTTCCTTCCCCATTTCTATCATTGCACTTTACTCCAAACCGCATTACAGCCTGGCATAGTGGCAGGAGTGAAGAATAAATACATCTAAATATCATCTGGTCCACATTTTTCTTCTTGAAAAAAAGATGTCACAAAAATTTTGTTTAAAGCACTGACAAAATCAAGATGCCTTCTGATCAAGCATTCCCCTGATTTGCCAGTCCAGTAGACGTGTCAAAAGGCTTTATATATAACAAAAACACTAAACAAAAAGCTCCCTACACCCAATGTTTCTTTGGTCACATTTCAGATTATTTTTTATGTACATTTTTTTTATTGGAGTTCGATTTGCCAACATAAAGTATAACACCCAGTGCTCATCCTGTCAAGTGCCCCCTTAGTGTCCATCACATTTCAGATTAGATAATTTCAATTTTTCTTACTTGCAGGTTCACTGACTCACTTTTCTATCACCTCCAAATTGCTGTTAATAAACATCTGGTGATATTTTAAGTTTCGTGCGTTATTTTTACTTCTAGAATCTATTTGATCCTATTGTTAACAGTTTCTATTTCTGCTGAAATTTCCTATCCATTACAAGGGTTTTCTTTGAGGGCAGGGTTACAATAGTATATGCTTAAAATCCTTGTCTACTGATGCCGGCATCTGGGTCATCTTAGGTCAGTCTCCACTTGTTGACTCCATTGTCTTTTGAGTATGTCTCTTCATATAACTGATTAGATCGTATCTTGGACATTGTGAACAATACATTGTAGAAATTGTGCATTCTGTGTTCTGAGGAATTTTTCTTTTTTTTTTTTTTAATTTTCTTTTTAGTAGGAAGTTAACTTGCTGATCTAATGCTCCAAATTCTGTCTCCCCAGTGGTGAGCAATATCTGAAATATCTATTCACTTCTTTTTGTTTTAGCTTGGCTGCTTGAGCCAGCCCCAAGGATGTGGAGTTCAGAGATGCCTGAAAGATTTGGGCAGTATGGCTACTACCTTCTGTGGCTCACTCCTTTTCAGGATTTCCTTCTCACTTTCCAGGTTCTTTGGTCACTTTGACCTCTGATTCCTCAACTAGTAAACGACTTAAACTTTCTATTTGAATTTTATATATTCTTAATGGCACTGATCCTGCCATAAGTTAAAAAGAAGTTAAAAATACATTTCTCCTCTTACTAGTTTTAACTCTCCTCAAGTTTCTGCATGTTTTTCTCCATTACCTTTAGATAATTTTTAATGTTTTATCCAAAGTTTAATTTTGTGTGAGAGGGGTGGTCTAGCACCAGCTACTCCATCCACCATGACCTGCTCAGACTCTCATTAGTTTCTTGCCCTCTCCTCCCTTAGTTAAGGACCTGCCTGGGCCTTTTTAGATACAGACACAAAACTCTAACATCCCCAAGAAAGAAATCATTAAAATAAATGAATGCATCATACCTCTTAAGATAGACCTGAATTCTGAAAATGAACTCATCAAAACCGATGGCCAAGTACCCATCCAAATACCATGCAATTCCTGGGTCACTCCCAGTCTAGATGCCAATTAGTCCATGCCTTCAACTCACTATTCTAGCAAGAATTATATTTTTTCAGTTATTCTGAACTCTTAGGACACAGAAGAACATTATTAAAACACATATTTTACTAACCAAATTATTATGACAGGATAACTTTTATAACTGTGACTTTCTCTTATATTTTTTAATGGTATGTCATCATAATATTAGCCTGAGGGCCTTAATGCAGGTAACTTCCATTATAATTTTTTCAGGCTCAATACTGTTGAGATCCACTTCATTTAATGAAAAGATTAGAAACAAAATGTAAAAACAAGGCTAATCCACAACTGTATTTCCCCTTTCCTCACCCACCTGTTAAGTTTATTTTAGAGTGCACATTTCATTAAGAGTACTTGATGGTGTTAAGGCAGGTTTTTGCTTTATGATATTTCCTGTGTACTTCACCCCAGGAAAATCTCTGACACTATTTGCTGTATTTAATTTTATGCTACTGGACTACTTCTCTTAAATATTACTGAGGCTTATTTTCTGTGATGGAGAAATAATATGCCATCTTTCTATTTAGCTTTGTGTTTCAACACTGCCCTTGTATTTCATAAAGGATAAATTTTCAGAGAGCATACCCAGGACTTACAAATTAAGATCTGCAGGTGTTTATTTTTCTTACAGTGTTTTGCAAACCTCATGAGGTTTTGCAATCCTGTTTTGAGTGCTGCCAGTAGAGGGAAAAGGGGTGTAGCACCACTTACTAGTGTTTATTTTTCCACCATGCAATTTCCTAATTCTGTTCCTTCAGAAACTTAAGTGGAACTGTAAGGAAGAGAACAAAGAAAGCACACCTCATCATTCCTTTAAAAAGGTAAAAACCTAAATATAAGTAGATGCCAAGGTAAGAAATCAAGTCATGACTTCTATTAGTTCCCTAACTACCACCTGACAAAATTAAGTTATATACCTAGTCAATCACATAGGAAAAAAATAGGAAATGCTTTAAGCTTCTAGTGTCTTACTTATTCTTTTACTTTATTATTTCTTACATTTGTGTAAGCATTAGTATTTTTCTTATTCTATTGCTAAATATATTCCACCAAGGGTTTGTTTTGTTTTTTATTTATTTTTAAAGATTTTATTTATTTGTTTGTTTGTTTATTCACGAGAGAGACAGAGACATAGGCAGAGGGATAAGCAGGCCCCCTGCGGGGAGGCTGATGCTAGGATTCGATCCCAGGACCCCAGGATCGCAACCTGAGCCTAAGACAGATGCGTAACCACTGAGCCACCCAGGTGCCCCTTGTTTTGTTTTTTAACTGGTAGCAGAAAAAACCCAGAGGTAAACACCTAGGTTTCGGGGAAACTTAAAATTTGTTTAGCAGCTCACCAGGATTCATTCAGCTTAATACTACCTGTCTATATAAAATGACTTTCAAATGTGGTGCTCATTTAGGAAAGACCAATGGACTGCAGACCAACCTAGGCTGTTCTACAATACCTCAACCCTAAATCCTAGTTTAGATCAGCTTGTACAGCAGCAGGAATGCTTTTCCATTTCCTATTATGTCGAAAAATAAATTCGCTAATGGTCTACAGAAACAGAACCCTCTTGCATGTTGCCTTGTTCTTACTTTTTAGTTCAAAAATCCTCTCTAGAAGGCCATCTATATACCCTATCACTGCTGCTTCTACCTCTCCGTCTGTGACTACCAACTTTGTTTTTCCATTTTCCTTTTACTACTCTAGCCTCATTCCACACCAGTGTGTCCTTTCCATAATACAGGAAAATGGGCAAAGATTTAAGCATTTAACAGAAGGGTAAACAAAAACTTCTAATAGATTTCCTCTTGACTCTCCCATGAAGATACCCCTTCTGAATTTTTCCACACTGAATTCAGCTCTCATCCTAGTGCACCCAGAGTTGGAGAATCATATATCATGGCCCCAAGTATCAGTTTTGAAACTTCTCATTATCCCCACCCATCAGTTCAGGCTTTGCAACACATACTGTCCACACCCATTACCACTGCAATTCTGCACTGCTCCTTGTCAGTGTCCTGACCCACCTGAAATCTGGTTCATAGCCCTGTCTTCATGGAGTCTCCCATCTCAGTTTCATTGACTCCAGCATTCACGCTCTTGTGACCTTTCATCTGCCTTAAAAAAATTCTGTCCTCTCGCCTCAGCTGATTTTTTACTCCACCTTAAATTAACTACAGACCAGCTGGTTTAAACGTGGTGCTTTCTGCTATTGTCTTCCAAGATTGGAAACCCTGATCTCTATCTCTGAGTGATTCTCCAAGGGCATCCCTTTACCCAGGGCTCTTTTCATTTGAAATGTTTAGAAACCTACTTTCTCAGTTCCAAGCCCTCTCTGTTATTAATACAGTTAATTTTCTTAAAGTTAGTATTTTATTTCTAAACCTAATAAATTACTCTTTTTAATACATTGTGTTATTTAATATTACTGCATTCATAGAATATAAAGTATCATTTTTCAATTCAATACTCAAATTTTCCTGTATAACAAATATATTACCTCTAAGATCTTGCCCAGTTCAACAGTAAACAAGATCTAAAGTTTTCTCTTTAATATTAGAAAATGACCAATTTGCCATATGATATAAATAAGAAATGAAGGATGAAAAGTCATCTTACATGCCTAAGAACACATTCACTATTTTTACACCTCTTCTCCTCCTCCCTCACCCCCCGATTGTTACAACTCATGCCCAGGAGTTGAAGGGAATGGTACCAATATCAACCATTTAACTACATAGTCACAAACTAACAACTACTAAATGCACTGACTTCTTTCTTCCTTTTTCTCTTTCCTGGGATTTTTCATCTCATTTTAAATCCAAGAGAAGTGGGGGAGTTTGACCTTGATTTTATAAAACCAGTACTTCTACTTTGAGTAGTGTGACAGATTAGATACTACGAATGGTAATTCTTAATAAAATAACTAATACACTGGATAAAATATTTTTAAAGATCTTTTGAATGAAACCACTCATCCACATAAAGGAAGGAATCTGTAAACACCAAACAAAGGGAAAGAAGGAATGTCAGAGGCCAATGAGTACCAAGCTTACTCTCACCTGAAAGTTTCTACCAAATCTGGAGACTTTGAGCTTTGGCTTTGACAGGAGCCCAAAATATGGGATACTGCAAAGGGCTATCCCTTCAAGGATAACAGTGAATGAGAAATAGTATTGGGCAGCCCTGGTGGCTCAGCGGTTTAGCGCCACCTTCGGCTCAGGACGTGATCCTGGGGACCCATGTCAGGCTCCCTGCCGGGAGCCTGCTTCCCCCTCTGCCTGTGTCTCTGCCTCTCTCTCTCTGTCTCCCATGAATAAATAAATAAAATCTTAAAAAAAAAAAGAAATAGTATTGTACAAACAAGGGAACAAATACATGTTTCATTTTGTCACTAAGTAGAATGGAAAGAAAAAGAAAAAGAATCTTCCCTTGAGATGTAATCATAAGCTGGCTTCAGATGGGTTTGTGACTCAAAGTCACACTACCTCTTATTTTAAAAGAAAAAAAATCTCAAGTAGATAATTTTATTTTTTTTGTATATTTTTATTGGAGTTCGATTTGCCAACATCTAGCATAATACCAGTGCTCATTCCGTCAAGTACTCCCCTCAGTACCCATCACCCAGTCACCTGAACCGCCCCCCACCTCCCCTTCCACTACCCCTTGTTCGTTTCCCAGAGTTAGGAGTCTCTCATGTTCTGTCTCCCTCTCTGATATTTCCCACTCATTTTCTTTCCTTTCCCCTTTAATCTCTTTCACTATTTTTTATATTCAAGGAGATAATTCAATTTGAAATGGTCTCATTTGGTTCTGTTTTTTGGACCTTACAGTAAACCTGCCAAAAAATTTTTTCGAACAAAATAAGCAGCTCACAGTCAAAATTAAAAATACACAGAGAAACAAAATACCATTAGAACAAAGAGAAACAAAAGATTTAAAAATACCAAATGTAGAATGTAGAATATTAAAGATACTTAACATGTTTAAAGAAATAAAACTCCGGAATATAAGCAGGAAATATGACATAATAAAAAGACTAAGCAGATATGAAAGAAAAAATTAAGAACTTTAAAATTTTTTAAAAATTAAAAATTCAGTGGGTGCATTAAACAAAGCCAGACAGAATTAATAAACTAGAATATATCTGAATAAGTGGCCCCAAGTACAGCATACAGAGAAGGAAATGGAATATATGATGCAAAGAAGTCAAGAGAGAAGCAGAACATGATGAAAATGTCTAATATATGTCCAATTGAGATATAAGAAGCAGCTAATAGAATGGGAGAAAGGTAATAAAGGTAATGACTAAGAATTTTTCAGACATCAGATCTTGGAATCCCAGTGTATCTCCAGCACACCACTTCAACACATTGTGGTGAAACTGCAGAGCTACATAGCAAAACATTTCATCTTAAAAACAGCTAGAAGGTAAAGAGTAATCACCCAAAAAGTATGGCAGTTCAGCAGATTGCTGACTTCTCATTAGCAGATATGAAGACAGAAGATAGCAGAAGAGTATCTTCCATGAGCTAAGACAAATAATTGTCAGCCTAGAATGATATACAGGTGCTCCTCAATCATATTTTTAAATATCAAGCAAAAATTGTTTAATGACACATAAGAATTCAGGAAAATCAATGAATGGAGAAGAGATATTCTATCAAAAAAATAATAGCTATGTTAACTATGAATTCAGAAGAAATTACTATATAAATAATTCAGGTTACTATATAACCATAAAAGTCATTTCACTTTGAAGATAAAACAATTATAAACTTGTACACATCTAAATATAGAAGCAAAAATTGAGAACTACAAAGAGAAATTGGAAATCTACCATAGCATATATCTCTAGATAATTAATAAATTGAGCAGACAAAATACAGAGAATTAAATGGCATAATCATATAATGTGACCTATGGGATATGTGAATAACACTTGACATAAGAGGACTGATATTCTTTCAGTCATTTGGAACATGCAAAAATTGGACTCATACTTAGCCACAAAATTAGCATCCAAAAAATAACGCAACAAAGACCATATATTTTGCAAAATGCAGTGAATTATTTATTTAGAAACCCTAACAAAAGATAACTTACAGAGTTAAATGATACTTAGTGAGTGATGCCTCTCATTTATATAGAGTTGCCTTCTTTGGAGTTTATGAAAGACCATCTTCCAATATACTCTTTACCATTTTCCAATATACTCACCATAAAATATATATACCATATAGAGAAAAACATTAAAAATGCAGAAACTACTACCTTTTGGAATTTATATTATAGAAATTAACACACAGTTAAGGAAGATAGAAAGGTGAAGCATAAATGGAGTGTTTTTTAAAAAAATAAATTTAGAATTTTACACATTTGGAAAATGTGAGTCCTCAGGAGAAGACTTGGTAATTTTAACATATCTTGAACTTGCTAAATGGGTAGACGTGGGCAGCATTAACTTATTGTTTCTTATTTTACCACAGATGCATAAGAACTCTTGATGATCTGATACTAGTGCATGAATCAGTGTCTGGGAATTTCCAGTGTAGTACTCTTTTGAGGACGTGGGCTATGAATGGAGAAGAATGAGATTAGCAACAGGATCTGAGGGAGACTATTCTTAACACAGAGGAGATTTGAGTACATTTAAATCCTAAAGTCAAGAAGTCAAGAGAGAAGAAGAGGTTGGAAATGTAAGAGAGAAGACACAATTCATAGCATGGTATTCCTGAAAGGAAGTAGAGATTAGAACCTAGAAGACAAGTGAAGAGATTAGACTTAAGTAGGAGGGACAAGTTCTTCATGGTGGCAGAAGTAGAAAGGTTAGATATAGGTACAGATCTGTACATAAATTTAGTGGCAGAGAATTGAGGCCATTTGCTTCTGAAATGTATATTTTCTCCAGGAAGAAGATAAGGTAATATAAGAAATAGATGACCGAAGTTTTGGAAAGGAGGTTTGAAAGAGTTGTTGAGACACAGAGTACATGAGAATCATAGATTTGCTACATAGTATTAAGGACCAAGAAGATTTTTATAATGATTTTATAATGATACTTAATCCATTGAAGAGAACTCAGCAGCCTAGCTGCAGCTATATAGAAGATACAGATTTATATTTATCCATGGCTGGGTTTTATAGGATAGATAATGAAAGGACAAAAAACAAAAACCATCTATTTGTAAATGAGTAGTGAAATGATGGACCACAGGATCAAAGCTGGGGAGGGGAAAATAGCAACAAAGTAGTGAGGCTGATAGAGGAAGAAAGCAGACAGGCTGATGAAAACAAAGACCATCAAGGAATAGGGGTAACCGAATGAACAATCTAGAGAGCTAGAAGGTCAATCCAGGCTCTAGATACAGCTGTTTGTGTAAAAGGTAGATGTCTTCCATTGTAATTCTTCCTATATATAGAGTATTTCAGAACTATGTAACTTACATATGGTTTTGTGATCTGGCCTGGGAATTTAGTGTAGTGATTAGATATTCCTGAAATCAGAAAAGCTAAGCATAATTACTTACCCTGTCTCAGATTTATCAACCATAGATGGGAATAATAACAGTACTTCATATCTGTATGTAAAATGCATATTGATTTCCAAACACCCAACTTAAAAACTTCTGGAAAAAATTCTATTTGTAATTTGGTGATTCTTTATGTTATTTTAGACACCACTTGGCATGTGATGTTAATGCAGTTCCTTTAGTTTATTCAACAAATAGTTATTTGTTATTGAGTGATATAATGTGTCAGACACTGTCCTAGGTGCTGAGATCAAACAATAAACAAAAGAAAACCCCTGCCCTCGTGAGACTTACACATTCTAGCCAGGAGACAGGTGCTAAACAAAATGAAAGCCTGTATAACAGCAGGTGGTGATGATGTTTGGAGTCAGGGTAAGTGGGGAAAAGGAGGATAAGGAATATACGTGGAGTCTTGCATAAAATGCTGTAGGAAGGCCTCCTTAGTAAAGGAGTATCTGAACATTTGCATAAACCACATAGATATCTGTGAAAGAACATTCTACACAGAGGGAGCAGTTAGTACTAAGTTTCTCAAGTGAAGCATACTTGACATGTTAGAAGCCTATGGAGAAGACCAGTGTGGCTACAGCTTCCTGAGAAAAGGCAAAGCTAGAAGGATATGAGAACAGAGAAGAAGCAGGCCAGCCAGATCCTAAGTAGCCTAGTAAGCCATGCTAAGAACACTGGCTTTCATTCTGAGTGAAATAGGAAGTCAGGAGGGTTTTGAGGAAAGGGGTGACATGATCTGACTTATGTGGAGATTCAATGATGGGGAAAAGCAGAGATGCCAAATACAAGGTTATTACAATAATCCAGATGAGAGTAACTGGGACCAAGGCAGAAGTGGAACTGGTAAGAAGTGATCAGATTCTGCATATATTTTGAAGGTAGAGCCAATAGGATTTGCTGGTTACTGGTTATGTGGTAAGAAAGAGAAAAGTCAAAGGTAACTTATAAGCTCTTTGGTCTAAGCAAACTAGAAAATGAAATTGCCATTTATTGAGATAGGAATAGTATGGATTGGGACAGAGAAAATAAAGAGTTTCAGGCATTATAAGCTTAAGATGCCTATTACATATCCCAAGTAGATGATGTAGAGAAGACAAATATGAGTCTAAGTGAAAGGTATGAGCTAGTGACATGAATTTAAGAGTCATCAAAATAGAGAATGCATTGACATGATATTGGATGAGAGCACATAAGGAGTGAACACAGGAAAAGCAGAAAAGACATCTGAAGACTGGACCACCACACGTATAGAGGTCAGTTAATGAGAAGAAAGCAACATTGGATATTCAAGATGTGGCAGTGAGGAAGAATCAAAAGACAGTGGTATTTACAAGCCAAATGAAGTAAATTTTCCAATGTCTAAGATACAAATGTGGAATTGGGTATTTGAGGTAAAATAGAGGCCAAGAACATTGCAAGAGAAGTCAAGAAGCCAGAGTATTATGAGGTTTGTTTTCTGTGGACATTGCAATCACCAAGAATATTGAGAATCACATTAGAAAGAGTGACAGTGAGCCAGGTGGGGAAAAGCCCAAGGGGTGAGAAGAAACAAGAGACACTAGAGGCCTACAGATATCTACAGTGTGATGGCACCGGCTTCCAAGTCAAGTCAAATAATTGTGAATATGGGAGTGTTGGTAATAATAAGTTGGTCGTGTGAAAGTGTTGTTGTTAACCACTACAAAAATGGTGATTTCGTATGGTTCAATCTAATGACAACATATATAAAATACGTTAGAATGGTGATTGGCTTCCTGGGTCGATACATATTTATGTCAGTCCTATTTTCTCTTTCAGTTGGGAGACTCCCTGAGATCAGGAATTTGTACTTTACTGCATGTTTCTTTCATAGCACTTAGGATTTGCTTGGTACTTTTAGCTGGTTGTATAGTAATTTCTATACATAGATTATTACTATAATTGCCATTGCTGACTTCTGTTGTCATTTCAGGGCAATAATCATTCTCCTCACCTTCTGAATGAAAACAACTGAGAAAAATACACAGGCATTAGATGGCGGATCGATATCAGCTTTACTGCTGAGTAATCTGGAATGGAGAGAACACTTGGACCTGAGAACACTTGGGATCCCAAGTCTTTCTCCTCTGGAATATATTCATGCACTCAGTCCCTTGACAAATGCAAACTGCTCTCTAGGAGCACAGCCAGTTTCTAACATGAGTGGAGTGAACAGGGGAGGGTAAGGCTGGGCTGGAAGTAGGAGGCACGAGTACATACAAAAGACACCCGTCTTTGACTGCCTTCTCTCCACATCTCCCAGCACCAGCACTTCATGATGCTTTCTTTAGTGTCTTCACAGCCATCATGATAACACTGTGTTTTTAAACTTTGTTGGACATGTGGCAGTTTTGGAAGATGTGGTCAAAGGCAGCAACTATTCCCCCTTTCACTATTGTCACCCAGGGCTTGCTACAGTGAGTTTACCACTATGAGCAAGCAGCTCTCCGTGAGAGAGCAAGAGAGGCCAGGCCACATGTGTGCAGTGACCCTTCCAGCTATTTACCAATTAATTAAGGCACGCCTTTCCCAGGGACATGTGGACTGAAGGAATTGGAGAGAAAGGTGGATGTTTTCTCCCCAAAATATCTGATTGTGAAGCCTGAAGCTTACACAATTTGGACAGTCCTCTTTTTAAGGAAAAGAATATAAAATTACAAGTGTGAAATTAGGTAGAAAGTTTGGAAGAGCCCTGAGGAAGCGAAGGTCTTGAAACTTAAGCATTATAGCTTTACAATAAATCCTCTTGTGCTCTTGAGAAGGGAGGAATACCTGTTTTAATACGTGCATCAGTTAGGATGCTCTCAGATACAAGCTTGCAAGCAAACCACTTGAACTAGTTTAAATTACAAAGAAGAGTAGTGGCTCATGTTGATGAAGAGTCCAGCTGTTGGACAGGCTCCACAGTGGGTTGATATAGCAGCTTAACAATGTCAGAATGACCCAGTTTCTTTCCATCTCTCCTCTGTGCTGTGCACAGTATCTATTCCATCTTCCACAGCTCCCCTCAAGTTCACAGCATGAATGCCAATAGCAACAAGAACTACTAGCTAACCTTTTCCTGTTAGAAAATAAAGGACAAGTGCTTCAATCTTGGAGCAAAACTCCGAACTTCAAAAAATAGCCTGTTGGATTCAGGAGTCTAAATGATTAAACCCAGAGCCAAGCACTGTGGCAAGGATAGGGCAGCCTTAATGTCAGGCCAGCCAGGGCCCACCTCCAGAGATAAGGATAAGGATATGGCTCATGCAAATCATGTGGCCGCTGCATATCAGAGGAGTGGAACTGAGGTTGGTGAAAAATACAGCTACAGTATTAAACTAGAAGTGAGAGTATGGAATAATGATCTAAATGTACTGAAAAGTTTTCAAGATACTCCTCTGATTTACATGTTCCCCTCCATCATCATCTTTCTCCACCGCAAAACTGAAAGCCCCAGGAAGGCATGGGCCATCTGTTCACTAGTTACCCAGCACCTAGCGTCAAGTGTTCAAGATGTACTGAGAGAATTCATGAATTGAGTACAAACTTTGGAGAAACAACTGGCAGGAACATTAAACAGGTACCTATAAGGGTTTATTTAAAAGGGAACTATATAAGAATATGCAGTAAGAGCAACAAAAACAAAAAATTAGGTTATTGAATGTGAGCTAAATTAATAATTTTCAAGTTAGAATCATATCTTATCAAAGAAAATGGAAATAGGACAAAAGGATTTTTTTAAAGTAGCTCTTCAAACTAACATGCCTGAAGTGTCAGAGATTCAGTAAGAAAGACATCAAAAAATACTTTACAAGAAACAGAAAGCTAAGTACGAAGTGAAGGATAATTAAGCATTTTATTTTGACATTATACAAGAAAAGACAATTAGATTCCACATGAGCACTAAATTTGTAGTTGTAATGGAAAGTCTCGAGCTGAATGCAATGATTTAACACCTTTTTCTATATACAAGTAAAACATAAAGCAAGTAATCGTTTTTAGTGTGATAAAGCTACTGGAGGAAAAGAATGGTATAACAATTTTGCATGACCTCTGACTTTCCATTTTTCACATCTTTTACTCTCTAGAGTCCTTCCTGAAAAGATGGACAATGGTCTATCAGATTATGTTTTAAATATAGTAAGCCCTTTTGAAAATTAAACAACTTACTGGTAAATATTTCTGGTTTATTTTTTTAACTGAAACATTTTATTTCTTGAATTTTTGAATATTCAGTTTTATTAAATCAAGCCTTACCTCTTCTGAGTAATGTGGTGTTAGGTGCAGTAGAGTTCATTTAGGGTGGGGTGGTTAGACTGCAATGATTTTAAATCAAGGCTCCACCTCAGAAACCTAGGAATGTTAGTAGGAGATTTAAAAAGGTCCACAGCTTGCCAAGAACTTCAGCTATTCTGATAAACATTTTGATTACTGATGCTGACTGACTCTTGCATTCTAAACAGGTTATCCAAGTCTTAAACTTGATGCTTGTTGTGAAGATAGTATTTGAATCACCCTTCCCACAAAGATAGTCATTTATTTGTACATTTAAATGTCTTTTTAAAAAATATTTTATTTATTTATTCATGAGAGACGTAGAGAGGCAGAGACATAGGCAGAGAGAGAAGCAGGCTCCCTGTGGGGAGCCTGATGCTGGACTCCATCCCAGGATCCCAGGATCAGGACCTGAGCCAAAGGCAGATGCTCAGCCACTGAGTCACCCAGGTACCCCTTAAATGTCTATGTCAGTATGCCACAAAAGCATGGAAATTTTTCCTATGACCACACACCTTGCCTTGACTTTCTATACATTCCTAGTACTTAACAATGGAGTAGAAGAAAATATATATGTAAGAAAAAAATGCAAAAAAAAAATGGTAGGCTTTGGAAAAGTAGATTTAATATTTTTAATTTGAAAACAGAATCAAGAGTATATAAAAGGCCTCTGAAAGTTGAATGCAAAATTATGTGAAAATTATGCCTAAGAAGATTATGCCAATTGACATAACTTTTTCTACATGAAGAATCTGATTTTGCTAGACCACTTTACCACCAATGAATATCCTCTCATAGGGAAAAAAAAATATGTTAGGTGACATGTTTAAAGTACCCTCAGTAGTATTTAAAGTGAATGGTCTTCAAACCTAATAGCTATTTATATACTAAAAGACAGGAATCCTCTACTTCTGCAGACTGTTTTTAAGGTCCAAGATAATCTAATATATTCACAGAGGGAAGCCCTTTACGATGGCTGCCAATGGCCTATGTAATCTGCCCTACTGCCCTTTCCACTGGGACTTCATCTACTTCTTTTCCTCCTCTTACTTCAGCTCTACCTACACTGACTTCCTTGCTGAAGACAAACATGTCAGGCATTCTTGTTTTTAAGCCTCTGTCCTAGCTTAGACACCTGCCAGGAAAACTCTCTCACCTTCTTCAAATCTCTGCTCCAACTTCACTTTCTCAGTAATGCCTATCCTGTCCATCTGATTTAACATTGTGATTCTCCTCTTATTCTGCTTTTTCTCTACGACACTTACTACCTTGTAATAACATTCTCTATCAGTTTTCTCATCCATTGTGTGTATTATCCACTTCTCATATAACGTAAGCTTCATGAAAGGACTTTCTTTTTTTGTTGATTCACCCCAGTGTCTGAAGAAATGGTTGGCACGTTGAAGGCTGGCAGTAAATATTTCTTGGATTAATGAACATTGCTGTGATCTGCTTGCTTACTGTTGAATCAGTAACCACTTTAATCATGTGAAATGTTTCAAAAGTCAAACTTCCTCAAAGAGGGTTTGAAAATGAACAAAGGGATTCACATTAAAAATGGAGCTGGGAAGTCCTAAAGGAGAACTTCTCACACGCTACTACTTACCACCTTTTACAGACCTCAATAGGAAACAGCTTCCCTGTACCTTCCACAATAGGAAGAAGCTTACTTTATCACTCCAATAATAGGAAGGAAGATTTCCTACTGTCCCAGCAACGAATCAGCCTGTGAGAAGTCCCCATAATGGAACTCTTGTTTTCCTACAGTGGACTCTGGATCCAGCTTCCAACTTCCTTTCCTCTACAAAAACAAGCCCCTCTCTTTTGTTCTCCCAACTTGCCTATGGTTTGCCACAGTTTGAATGTCCCAAACTGCAATTACTCTGCTATTCCGAACAGACTTATTCTGCTTAATTTGAACAGCAAATTAACTGGCTATTTTGATTGACAAGAAGATTGTTACCCCACCCCACCCCCAACACACACACAATCGAATTCTCATTTCCCAATCTCCAACAAAAAAATTGATTTTTTTTCCCTTAAGGACGGAATATAAAAGGGTAATATCACAATTTCAACCACACAAGATATAAATGAAGATTTTTGGTGATAGTATGCTACGTTTCATTAAGCATCGAAACAATGCTAGTTGGGAAAATCCTAGAGACTCGACCAGAAAGTGCAATCTGGTCAGAAAGGTTTCCTGCGGGACTTCTAAGTAACCTCCAACAGGGCGATCATGTCCATGGAAGGCACGAATGGCAAGCAATTAAATCTGTTGGTTTTGCAGGTGCAGGCTGGACACCACTGCATACAGCCTCTCCTGCCGGGTTTAGCTCCGTCCTGCCCACATACAGGCTTCGTGGTTTAGACGAAAACGCACAGCGGCTCGGTGGCTGGACGCACCAGAGAAGGAAGGTTTGCGGGGCTACCTGGTCCTTCCACCGCTCTCTAAGTCCAAGTAACTGAAAACCTGAATTCTGTGACTTGTCAGCTCTGCGGTGCAAACCTAAATGGGTAATTCGTAGCTCGCAGTGTCCGGGGGGATTAGGTCCCCGAAACCTCCCCGCCTGCCCCTAACACCTGGGCCGGTCCAGTGGCTCCAGGGTCGGGACCGACAGGCTCTCTCGGCAAAGGCGCGTCGGGGTCGCGCGTTACGCCGCCGCGTCTTGAGCCTCTGGCGAGTTGGGTCCGTTCCGCGCCTTTGCCCGGGGTGGCCGGGCGCACACCTCGCACGGGGTGGCCGGGCGCACACCTTGCACGGGGTGGCCGGGCGCACACCTCGCCCGGGCCGCTTGCAGACGTTGCACGAGGGGCGCCGGGCCCAGAGCCCAGGGGGACCCCCCGCCCGAGCGGAGGAGGCTCGGCGGAGGCTGCGGACCGCCAGGGGGCACGACCCGGGAAAAGTTCCGGAGCTCCACCCCCCGGGGCGGGGCTGGGGCTGGGGCTCGGCCCAACCACTGCCCCCGGGAGGGGGAAGCCCTGCTGAGCCCCGCGTCCCAAGGCCGCGCCGCCCGCCGAGCCCCGGGCTCCTCGCCCCTTGCTGCGCGCGCCCCCGCCCGCCGCCCCGGCGCCCCGCCGAGGAGCCCCGTCCTGCCCGCACCCCCGCCCCGGGCCCTCCGGTCCCCGCTCCGCCCCGCTTGGTGCGGTCCCGCGTCGCAGGTCACGCGGCGGCGGGGCGCGGCCTGCTCCGAGCCCAGGTGGTGTCCTCGCCGGGTCGGCGGTGTGCTGCGGCTGGGACGATGCTGGGCTGGAGCCGGGTAACGCTGGTCCTCGCGGCCGCGGCTGTCACCTGCGCCTCCGCGCAGCAGGCGCCGCCGGTGAGTGCGGGGGGGGGCGCAGGTGCGGGCGCGGAGGCGGCGCAGGTGCGGGCGCGCGAGACGCGGGGGGCGCGGAGGCGGCGCAGGTGAGGGCGGGGGGCGCGGAGGCGGCGCAGGTGCGGAGGAGGCGCAGGTGCGGGGGGTGCGCAGGTGCGGGGGGTGCGCAGCGGGCCGCTGGACCCCGTCCCGCTGGACCCCGTCCCGCCTCATTCCACACGGGCCGGGACAAGAAGGCCTTTCCGGGAAACCCTCATCTCCGCAAAATGCCGATTGGGACTTGCACACCCCCAAATGCGGGCGATCGCGCTTGTTTTGACCAGTTCCAGGCCCGCGCATCCTGAGCTGCCAAGAACAAGTTCCCGGGGACGTTACACAACTCAGAGAAGCTTGACGACTGTGGCATTCTCTGCCGGGTGACGGGGTGCCCAAGGAGACGAGGCTCCTGAAGTCCCTGAGGAAAGCCCAGGCGTCCCCATCCAGGGCGGTGGGAGCCGCCCAGACAGGCCCCGAGGTGGCTGCTGTGGCCTTAGCCCCAGAGTCATGGGAGCTCCTGTCCCGTGGCTCTTTCCCCAAAAGGAAGTCACAGGAACTCAGACTTGGTAACTGCAAGGGACAGCGAGGGACCAGCCAGAGAAGGAAGTAGACTCAGTGGGAAAATGTCTAGCCAGAGGTCACACTGCTGTTTACTGAAGCGTGCCTAAACTCAGGCCTCTGGACACTTAGTTTGGCGCTCTTTCATAATTCTCTTCTTTAAAAGCAGTGAGACTCCGTTTCTCTTGGCCAGCAGATCAGATGGATATGCAGAAAATGCCAAAGAAGGCATCTCATCTGACCTGAGACGTGAGGAGGGTGGTTTTGAAAAGCTTAGGTAGGCTCTTGACAGGCATTTTCTTCTCTTTTTACTTTTCTAAGGAGACATGATCTAAGAATGAAATCATGGTGGGATATTATTCATTCAATAAAATTGAGAGACTGTTAAGCAAATAAAAACATAATAAAATGGTATATACAGTGATTTTAGGAACAGAAAAATACGCGGTATACACATGTGGACAAGGATTGGAAGAGTGTACGAAGAAATAAAGTGTTTGCTTTAGTGTGTGTAGGGAATTCATGCTGTAAAGTGGTTGGGATCTTGAGAATTTTAAAAGAATTTAATACTTTGATACCATAGGGGCCCTTCAGTCAGAGGCCACCAGAAAACACACTTGTAGTTGAACAAATCGGGTTTATTACTCTTTGCAGTGGGAAAGAACGCACACCATGGGCAGTTGTAGGGCCTCTCAGTAAAAGGGCATTTGGCAAAACCTATTTCATAATTTGGACTTTGGTTGTGTGATTGGGGATAGGTCTAAGGAATAGGAGGTTTGCTCTACATCGGATACTTTCAGGAGGTGGGGCAATTCTGTGATTGAGTAAAGAAGAAACATTCATTTAGCAAGAGAAGGGGGTGTTTGGCATTTTGTGGGTTGCACAATACCCTTGTTTTTGTGCTTAAACAGAATCATGAATTAGATTTGTTTTGTTTCATTTTATCATGTGTCAGAGTAAACTGAGGTATTTTTAAAAATTGATTATAGCCAACATGAGATCAAAAGTGGCCTGAATGTGTTATACCAGTGCGTAATAATATTGGGGTCTAATTGTGAACCTCTGAGCAGTTTCAGGGGTCAGGAGGTACGTTTATTTTTCCTTCTTTGGCATTTTCTGCAAGAGTTTTTAAAAAGCCATCTTTAGAACAACAAGATAATAGTTCTTATCTAGAATAGTGGTTGTCAAAATCTAGTCTAGCCATTGGGAAGCTGTTTTTAGAAGTCCTAAATGAGAAAAATGAGGGCATAAAGCCAAAATTATTAATTTAGAATGCTATCTGTTCTAATTTTATGGCTTTTCAATTTTTCTTTTTAAGGTTTTTTTTTTCTTTTATGTACATGGGGTTTTGTTTGTTTTTTAACATCTCCACTGGGAGGATAAAAATTTGGGACTCCCTTGTGCTGGGCTTTTTAAAATATTTCATTAATCTGGAAAATTCTGTCTGAAAGAAACCTTTGAAAGTCCACAGAAGTATTGTGACCTCATTCTCTGAAAAGAATAAGCAGTTTTGCACTTTGAATCATATGATAAATTGTGTGTGTCCACATAGTAACAAAAGATATTTCAAAACTACTTTTGATAAATGTGAACAATGAGGACGGCTTTAAATTACAAACAAATCATTTGATTTGGAATGTCTGTGGGTTTTGTGTTTGAGGCTTTTCACAATATAGCATGTTTTAAGGTCTTCCTGAGTCATTCTTAATTACCCATTTTATCAAAAGACCTACTAAATGATGGTGGTGGCAGAGGTGGCCACTCTGAAGTGGGAGATGAAGACTGTGTCATCCAAGGCTCTGGACCTTTTCACATTAAAAAGATCAATCAGAAGTTAAAGGGAGCAAAGGTGGATATAAGGAGACTAGGGGAGAAAACAGTGCAGTGGAGAGAGAGAGAGAAGTGGATGGTTCTAGAAAATGTTTGGAACGAGCAGAAGGAAGGATTGGGTGAGGATGGGGGACAGCCGACTTTCTCAAGTGCTTAGTTGGCCAAATGTCAGCATCACTGCAAGGGAACACAAGAAGGGAAAAATTGTGGTGAAAGAATGAAGATTGTTTTTATTCTGGTTATATTGAATTTCCAGTTGCACCAGGATATCCAGGAGGCTGTTGGGACTGCAGCTCAGAAGAGGGAGATGGGAGTCGCAGGCATGCTACTTAAAGCCACTGGAGAAAGTGAACATTGAGCAGATGGATGACATAGAAAGAGAAGAGGACAGGCAAAGATTAAGGGGAGAGAAGAAATGGCAAAGTTTAAAGCAGCAGCCAGGGTGGAAGAGTGAGTGTTGCAGAAGCTCAGAGGAGAGAGTGGAGCAGGTTCTCCCTGTGTTGGGTGCCTTTGAGATGCCAGGTATGTTATACATGGCAGTTGGAGGTCATTGGTCATGGTCACCTTGGCCTGAGCAGTGTTGAGAACAGAAAATAAGCTGATGTAGGCTGAGGCGTGATGAGAAGGAAAGGAATCGGAGTGAGAGTGATGACTGTTGTCAGTCATAAATCTGAGCAGATCCTGAGAATGAAACATAATGGCTCAGTAATTAATTGCTGAGTCAAACTTATTTTTATGCATCAACTTCTCATACAAAGTGTGAGCTTTTATTAACAATGATTTTTACTCTTCCTGCCTGCCCAGTATTATTATAGTGCATCTGCTTTCCCCAGGTACCATAAAGGAAGGGACACACAGATGTAATCTATTCACTTAGTTAACAAATATTGCATGACTACTGTGTGCCAGATTCTGTTCCAGATGCTGTTAATGAGTTAGTGATAGATACAAAGGTTCCAGCCCTCATGGAAGGTTTATTCCTATTCCTTTTACCTAAATGTTCCTAATTTAGTAGAGTTCCATCCCACCAAAGGTCAGAAAACAAACTGCTTGCTCATTGGAGTTTCTTATATGTGCAAAAACATGCCTTACTCAATAGGTGTGTGTCTGCTCTGTTGTACACAGGGAACATTAGATTTTCACCACTTCCTCTGGTCCTGCGAAGCAAAAATGAGAGAGCAGGTGAAAGATCTTGAGATTCGAAGTTGGTTGCTTTTCCCCTGTGCTAGAGTAGCATGATATGCTAAGCCAACTACATAAACCTCTATCACCTATTTATAATCTTTACCTATCAGGTATTTAAATTTTTACCTGTCTTGATAAGGTTGTCTATTATTAAAACTGTGTATAGTTAAATTTGGAGATAGTAAGAAACTTTAAATAACAAATGAGCTTGTTGTAATTCCATTTCAAGTCTCTACATAGATTTTGAAGCTGTCGTCCCTCATCGAAAACTCCCTTGATGGTGAGAATGCAGCTGTCTCCACTCTACCCCCAAATCTAACCTTTTTGTTTAAAATGACGGTGGCATTAAAACCTTTAGAGCTCCTGAAGTAGCCTGGTTTTATGATGCTACCTTTAAAAATCTCAATCACGTTTACCCTTTACTCTTTCAGCCAGATTCTGTGTCAATGTTATGCCTATACTTCATGTTTGTTTATTGCTGCCAGGATTATTCTAGCACAGTGTTTTATTGGCCTCAGACTCCCACATACAGGATGGCAAGGGTACTGTCCCCTCTGGGGCAGGTGGACAGAGCACTTTTAACATCCCTCACATTGTCTCATAAGAAATATGCCTTGTTGGGATCTCTGGGTGGCGCAGCAGTTTAGCGCCACCTTGGGCCCAGGGCCTGATCCTGAAGACCCAGGATCGAGTCCCATGTCAGGCTCCCTGAATGGAGCCTGCTTCTCCCTCTGCCTGTATCTCTGCCTCTCTCTCTCTGTGTCTCTCATGAATAAATAAAATCTTTAAAAAAAATCAGCCATTCTTTTTCTCTAAAATAATAGATGTATGACTATTAATTTCTTTCTAAGATTTTATTTAGTGCTTTTAGTTTACTTTTGTTTTTTAAAGATTTTATTTATTGCCCAACGCGGGACTCGATCCCAGGGTTCCAGGATCACAGCCTGGGCCAAACGCAGGGGCTAAACTCCTGAGCCACCCAGGCATCCCAAAATAAAATCTTAAAAAAAAAAAAAAAAAGAAATATGCCTTGTCGTTAGATTTTTATATTGGTTTTTGTACCCACGTTGTGCAGATATAATTATTAGGATGACATGAGCATTATTACATTGCACTGCTTGCTGAGTTGATTACAGTGATCATCAAAAGCCCTGAAGGAAATGGAGATTGTTCCCTATTAGGGATTATTTTTTTTTTAAAGATTTTATTTGTTTATTCATGAGAGACCGAGAGAGAGAGAGGCAGAGACGTAGGCAGAGGGAGAAGCCTGATACAGGACTTGATCCTGGGACTCAGGGTCATGCTCTGAGCCACAGGCAGATGCTGAACCACTGAGCCCCCCAGGTGCCCCTCCCTATTAGGAATTAAATTGGGACATTGGTTTTATTGCTGTTTCCGTGGGAAACTGTAAGAGAGAGCAGGGGAAGGAAGCTGGGCCGGAGCTCTGGAGACTGCTTCTGTCACCGGCTGTGTAACTCAGTCCCTGATGGAGATGGGCCTTGTATCCTGAACATGAAGTTTAAGTTCCTGATAACGTGAAATTCAGTAAATTGGATTTTTATGAATTAAATCACATTTTAAACTAAAAGTTCTGGGAAGCCCGAATGGCTCCGCAGTTGAGTGTCTGCCTCTGGCTCAGGGCGTGATCCCGGATTTTGGGGATCGAGTCCCACATCAGGCTCCCTGCGTAGAGCCTGCTTCTCCTTCCTCTGCCTGTGTGTCTCTGCCTCTCTTTCTCTGTGTCTCATGGATAAATAAATAAAATCTTTAAAAAACAAAAATAGACTAAAAGTTCTGATATTTAGATGAATCTTCTGGTGAATAAGTTAGAATGAGGAGTTGCATTTCTAACGTTAATTGCCCTTATTAAATGATGTGTATGGAAAATTCATAGTTGCATAGTCTACTTAAGACTACGTAGACTGCTACTTTTGAGTGTCCATTTCTTTTTTTTTTTTTTAAGATTTTATTTATTTATTCATGAGAGGCAGAGAGAGAGAGTGGCAGAGACACAGGCAGGGGGAGAAGCAGGCTCCACACAGGGAGCCCCATGTGGGACTCGATCCAGGGTTTCCAGGATCCCACCTTGGGCTGAAGGCGGCGTTAAACCACTGAGCCACCAGGACTGCCCTTGAGTGTCCATTTATAACATTGCTAAACAAGGACTGGTGAACTTAGAGTACTGTGCCCTACATTGCAGTTATATGTTGTAATTTTTTTAATAGATTTTATTTCTTTACTTATCTAAGAAAGAGCTAGCACAAGCAGGGGAGGGGCAGAGAGAGAGGGAGAAGCTGAGCAGGGAGCCCAACACGGAACTTGATCCCAGGACCCGGGGATCATGACCTAGGCTAAAGGCAGACACTTAATAGACTGAGCCACCCAGGCACCCCTATTGTTGTCTTTTTTTTTCTTTTTAAGATTTATTTTAGAAAGAGAGAGTGCTCATGAGACTGGGGGAGGGGCAGAGGGAGAGGAGATCATCTCAAGCAGCCAATTCCACGCTGAGCATGGAGCCTAACATGGGGCTCGATCCCATGAGCCAGAGACCATGACCTCAGGGGAAACTGAGTGAGCCACCCAGGTGTCCCTTGTTGTTGTTTTTAAGTTTAGTTATTTAACATACATAATATTAGTTTCAGCTCTACAATATAGTGATTCATCATTTCCATACATTACCCGGTGCTCATCACAAGTGCCCTTAATCCACCCCTCCCCCCATAACCATCAGCTTGTTCTCTATAATTAAGAGTGCTTCTTGATTTGACCTTTTCCCCCCCTTTGCTCTTTTGTTTGTTAAACTCCACATATAAGTGAAATCATATGGTATTTGTCTTTCTCTGACTCATTTTGCTTAGCATAATACTCTTTTAACTCCATCCATGTTGTTGCAAATGGCAAGATTACATTCTTTTTTTGGCTGAATGATACTCCATTTTGTATATATACCACAACTTCCTTATCCATTCATCAGACACTTGGGCTGCTTCCATATCTTGGCTACTGTAAATAATGCTGCTATAAAACATCAGGTGTGTGTGTGTGTGTGTGTATTGGGGTGCATGTATTCCCTTGAATTAGTGTTTTTGTATTCTTTGGGTAAATACCCAGTTAGTGCAATTACTGGATCATAGGGTAGTTCTATTTTTAATTTTTTGAGGAACCTCCATACTGTTTTCCACAGTGGCTGTGCCAGTTTGCATGCATTCCCACCAGCAGTGCATGAGGGTTCCTTTTTCCCCACATCCTTGACAATACCGGTTGTTGCTTATGTTGTCAATGTTAGCCATTCTGACAGGTGTGAGGTGATATATCATTGTAGTTTTGATTTGCATTTCATTGATGGTAAGTAATGATGAGCATCTTTTCATGTGTCTGTTGGCCGTCTCTGTGTCTGCTTTGGAAAATGTCAGTTCATGTCTTCTGCCCATTTTTTTAGTTAGATTATTTTGGGGGCGGGTGTCAAGTTGTTTGAGTACTTTAAATATTTTGGATACTAACCCTTTATCAGATACATCACTAGCAAATATCTTCTGTTTTGTAGGTTGACTTTTGTTGATTGTTTTTTCACTGTGCAGAAGCTGTTATTTTTTTTTTTTTTTTTTTAAAGATTTTATTTATTTATTCATGATAGTCACAGAGAGAGAGAGAGGCAGAGAGACACAGGCAGAGGGAGAAGCAGGCTCCATGCACTGGGAGCCCGACGTGGGATTCGATCCCGGGTCTCCAGGATCGCGCCCTGGGCCAAAGGCAGGCGCTAAACCGCTGCGCCACCCAGGGATCCCTGGAAGCTGTTATTTTGATGTAGTCCCAATAGTTTATTTTTTACTTTTGTTTCCCTTTGTCTCAGGAGACAAATGAAGAAAAAACTTGTTTAATCCAATGTCAAAGAAGTTACTGCCTATGTTTTTTTTCTTCGAGGATTTTTATGGTTTCAAGGTCTCACATTTAGGCCTTTAATCCATCTTGAATTTATTTTGTGTATGGAGTAAGAAAGTGGTCCAGTTTCATTCTTTTGCATGTTGCTGTCCAGTTTTCCCAGCACCATTTATTGAAGAGGCTGTCTTTTTCTCATTTGATATTTTTTCCTGCTTTGTTGAAGATTAATTGACCATACAGTTGTGCGTTTAATTCTGGGTTTTCTATTCTTTTCCATTGATCTGTGGTTTTTTTTTTTTTTTGTGCCAGTATTATAGCATTTTGATTACTACAGCTTTGTAGTAGAACTTGAGATCTGGAAATTTAATATAACTTGTAGTGCCTCCAACTTTGCTTCTCTTTGTCGTGAGTCCTTTGGCTATTCAGGGTCTTTTATGGTAATATACAAATTTTAGAATCCTTTGTTCTAGTTCTGTGAAAGATGCTCTTGGTATTTTGATAGAGGTTGCATTTAAAAATGTAGATTGCTTTGGGTAGTATAGATATCTTAACAGTATTTCTTTGCCCAATCCATGAGCATGGAATATCTTTCCATTTCTTTGTGTCCTCTTCAATTTCTTTCATCAGTGTTGTTTAGTTTTCAGAGTGTAGGCCTTTCCCTCTTTAGTTAT
The DNA here is from genome assembly GCF_003254725.2 of Canis lupus dingo. NCBI lineage: Eukaryota > Metazoa > Chordata > Mammalia > Carnivora > Canidae > Canis > Canis lupus. Next base: position 42,389,008 of record NC_064258.1, on the reverse strand, counting down.
TACTGTATTCCCAAGTATCTTCTTATTTTGGGTGTCGTGTACTTTGGATAGTTTTCTTAATTTTTCATTCTGCTACTTCATTATTGGTGTATACAAATGCAACAGATTTCTGTAGATTGATTTTTATATCCTGCAACTTTACTAAATTCGTTGATCAGTTCTAGCAGGTTTTTTTTGCTGGAGTCTTTTGGGTTTCCTATACATAGTAGATATAAACTGAAAATTTTACTTTTTCCTTACCAATTTGGGTGCCTTTTAGTTCTACTTTTTGTTGTCTGAGATTTATGGCTAGAACTTCCAGTACTATGTGGAATAAATATGATGAGACTGGACATCTTTGTCTCATTCCTGACCCGAGGGGGAAAAAATGGGTTTTTGCCCATTAAGGGTGATGTGAGCTGTGGGTTTTTCACATACATCCTTTGTTGTGTTGAGGTATGTTCCCTCTGAACCTACTTTGTTGAGGGTTTTTATCATGAGTGGATGTTGTACTTTGTCATATGCTTTTTCTGTGTCTATTGAAATGTTCATATGGTTCTTATCCTTTCTGTTATTGATGTGATGTATCATGTAATTAATTTGTGAATATTGAAACACTCCTGCAACCCAGGAATAAATCCTACTTGATCATGGTGAGTGATTATTATTATTTTTTTTAATGACTTGTTGGATCTAGCTTACAAGTACTTGTTGAAGATTTTGGGCATCTGCGTTCATTATGTGTATTGGCCTGGAGTTCTTTTGGGGCGGGGTGTGTGGTTTATCTGGTTTGATACCAGGGTAAATGCTGGCTTCATAGAATGAATATGGAAGTTTTATTTCCTCTTTTATTTTTTGGAATAGTTTGAGAATAGATAGTAATGCTTCTTTAAGTATTTGATAGAATTCCCTGTGAAGCCATCTGGTCTTGGACTTTTTTTGTTGGGAGTTTTTGATTATTAATTCAGTTTCTTTGCTGGTTATCTGTATGTTCAAATTTTGCATTTCTTCCTGTGTCATCTTTGGTAGTTTCTATATTTCTAGGAATATATTCATTTCTTCAAGGTTATTCAATTTGTTGGCATATAGTTTTTCATAATATTTTCATAATCTTCTGTAATTGTGTTTCTGTGATGTTATTTCTCCTATCTCATTTGTGATTTTATTTATGTGAATTCTTTCTCTTTTTTTTCCTTGATAAGTCTGGTTAGAGGTTTATCTATTTTATTGGTTTTTTTTTTTTTTTTCAAAGAACCAGCACCTGATTTCAATGATCCATTGGTTTGTTTTCAGTTTTTATATCATTTATTTTTGCTTTAATCATTATTATTTCCTTCCTTCTGCTGGTTTTAGGTTTTGTTTGTTTTCTTTTTCTAGCTCCTTTAGGTGAAAGGTTAGGTAGAGACTTTTCTTGCTTCTTGATGTGGGCCTGTATTGCTGTAAACCTTCCTTTTAGAACTGTTTTTGCTGCATTCCAAAAGTTTTGGGCTGTTTTGTATTCATTTTCATTTATTTCCATGTACTTCATTTTTTTCTCTTATTTGACTGTTGACCCATTTATTGTTTAATAGCATGTTATTTAACCTCTGTGTATTTGTGCTCTTTCCAGATTTGTCTTGTGATTGACTACAAGTTTCATAGTGTCGTGGTCAGAAAAGATCATGGTATGATTTTGTTCATCTTGATTTTGTTGAGGCTTGTTTTATGAGGTAATACGTGATCTATCATGAAAAATGTTCCATGTGCACTTGAAAAATAATGTGTATTCTGCTGTTTTAGGATGGAATGTTCTAAATATATCTGTTAAATCCATCTGTTCCAGCATGTCATTCAAAGCTATTATTTACTTGTTGATTTTCTGTTTAGATGGTCTGTCTGTTGGTGTGAGCTGTTAAAGTCCCCTATTATTATTATTATTGATTGTTCCTTTGTGTTTGTTATCAACTGTTTTGTGTATTCAGGTGCATAAATATGTGCAATTGTTATATTTTCTTGTTGGATTGTCCCCTTTATGATTATATACTGTCCTTCTCTGTCTCTTGTCAGTCTTTGTTTTAAACTTAATTTGTCTTATATAAGTATTACTACTCTGGCTTTCTTTTGACATCCATTTGCATGATAGATATTTGTCCATTCCCTTACTTTCAATCTGCAGCTGTCTTTAAGTCTAAAATGAGTCTCTTGTAGGCAGTTTTTATTTTATTTTATTTATTTTATTTTATTTTATTTTATTTTATTTTATTTTATTTATTTTTTATTTTATTTTATATTTTATTTTATTTATTTATTTTATTTTTATAGGCAGTTTTTATTTTTTTTTTAAATATTTTTTTAAATTTTATTTATTTATGATAGTCACAGAGAGAGACAGAGAGAGAGAGGCAGAGACATAGGCAGAGGGAGAAGCAGGCTCCATGCAGGGAGCCCGACATGGGATTCGATCCCGGGTCTCCAGGATCGTGCCCTGGGCCAAAGGCAGGCGCTAAACCCCTGCGCCACCCAGGGATCCCTATAGGCAGTTTTTAAATGGGTCTTGGTTTTTTCTTTTTTATCCATTCTGTCACCCTATGTCTTTTGATTGAAGCATTTAGTCTATTTATATTCAAAGCAATTAGCGATAGATATGTATTTACTGTCATTTTATTATTTGTTTTATGCTTGTTTCTGAAGTTTTTATCTGATTGTTTCTTGTAGTTCTCTCATGATTTGCTGATTTTCTTTAGTGATGTATCTGATTTCTTTATCTTTATCCTTTGCATGTTTATTAGTGGTTTTTGATATATAATTCCCATTTTGCATATAACAAATGGGTTGTTAATTACAAAAGGAGGTTTTGTATGTAACCTCCTCTGCATATATGGCAGTGTGTATTAAATTGATGGTGATTTATGTCTGAATCTGTTCCTTCCTCCCCTCCTCCCCATTCTAGGTATATGTTGTTATATCCTACATCCCTTTACTACATCCCATCCTACATCAGTGAGTTCCTTGACTGATTTTTTTACAGAAATATTAATTTTTATTGTTTTTGTTTTCCCGACCTTTATACTGTCACTTTTAGTCTTTCTATTCAAAGAGCCCCCTCTAATATTTCTTGCAGGGCTGGCTTAATAGTCACGAACCCCTTAAGCTTTTCTTTATGTGTCCTTCTATTCTGAATGATAGCCTTGCTAGATAGGGTATTCCTGGCTGCAGATTTTTCCCATTCCGCACTTTGAATATATCATGCAACTTTCTTCTGTGTTTGAAAGTTTCTGCTGCAAAATTTTTGCTAGCCTTATGATTTTTCCTTGTAAATTATTGTCATCTTTTGTCTTTATGTTTTTAACTTTTTTTTTGTATCACTATATTTTGCCAAATTAATTACAGTACATCCTGGTGGGAGTCTGCTTTTGTGGATTTTGATGGGGGTTTTCTGTGCTTTCTGAATCTAGATATGTTTTCTTTTCCAGATTAGGGACGTTTTCAGCTATTATTTCTTCAAATAAAGCTTTCTCATTCTTTTGGGAGTCCTATACTATGAATGTTATTACCCTTGATAGAGTCACTCTGTTCCCTAAATCTATTCTTGTGTTGCATAATTTTGTCTCCCTTGTTCATCTTGGTTATTTTCCATTACTCTGTCTTCTAGATTACTAATTCAATTCTCTGCTTCTTTCATTCTAATGTTCATTTCATAAGTGTATTTATCATTTCATTTATTGTATTCTTTATTTCTGCTTTATTATTCTTTATATCTGTGTTAAGGGTCCCATTTATGTCTTCCACTTTTCTCAAGTCCAGTTAGCATCCTTATGATTATTTAAATTCTCTATCAGGCATGTTACTTATATGTGCTTCACTTAGATCTCTGGCCGTGGCCTTACTCTGTTCTTTCATTTGGAATAAATTTCTCTGTCTTATTTTGTCCAAGTCTCTGTGACTATTTCTGTATGTTGGAAAAGTCAGTATCTCCTGTTCTTGTGAAAAATGGCCTTATGAAGAAGAGGTCCTATAGTGCCTTGCCGTGTGGTGTTTCTTGTTCCCGAAGGCCTGGTGCTTCTGGGAGTGTCTCCACTGTGTGCTGCCTGTGCTCTGTTTTTGTGTCCTGACCACTTTTTCTGTCAGGCCACTTATCTGTAGGGACTCTCTTCGCTTGTGGGCAGTGTTTGGTCCCTGGCCTAATCATAGCTAGTTTTAATTGGATGTGTTTTGGTCTGTTTGTGAAATGAGACTGTTGCCACTACAGCTGGAACAGAAGCTGTGCCAAACTCCCAAGTGGGGAGACCCAGTGTGAGAAGTGGTTTGAGCCAGTCTTTTAGGGGAAGTGAACCACTGTGCTGGGACTGAGGCGAGTGTGACTTGGGTCGGGGAGGGGAGAGCAGAGGGTGGCAGTTCCACTGGTGTGTAGGGTCAGAGTTTGGTATAAGCACATTAAGTAGTGACTGTGATTATAGTGCTAGTTCCTGCAGGTAACCCTGTGCTTATGCTCAAGGGCAGGGGAGGGAAATGTGCCAGCCAGCTTGTTCTTGGAGGAGTCTCCTTGTGAACTCTTTCTGGGATGTGCTCAGAGGTAAGCAAATAACCCCTGTACCATGTGCCCCAGGTGCTCTTCAGATCACTATTGCCACACACTACAGATTATTTGCCTGCCTTCTCTCTGAAGAGCTGTGCAATGCTCTCTGAACTCTACCCACACCAAGCCCTCTGATCTTTAAAACTCTAGGCTTTAAGCCCCACTGGTTTCCAGAAGTCACAAAATTTGGCCCGTCTTGCTTTCCAAGCCAGTTTCTTTGGGGATTTCATTTTCCCTTGTACTCCCCTGTGAGCTAGTCTGTCTCTTGCCCTTCTCTGTGGCCCTGCTTCCCTTCCCACTGCAGCAGTCATGATCTCGTCCTCTCCCACACCACATCTGTGTCCTTCCTACTTTCTTCACTATGTCCTTTTCTCTACCTTTAGTTCTGCCAGTTTTCGGGTCAGTTTCTGAGGTATTTAGGATGATTTGGTAGTTGTCTGGTTGTATTCATGGGATGAAGGAGGCCTAGGGTCCTCTCACTCTGCCATCATCTTCCTGTCCTTGCTCTATATGTTATTTTATTTTTTTAAGGTTTTATTTATTCATGAGAGACACACACAGAGAGAGGCAGAGACGCAGACAGAGGGAGAAGCAGGCTTCATGCACGGAGCCCGACGTGGGACTCGATACCGGGTCTCCAGGATCAGGCCCTGGACTGAAGGCAGGCGCTAAACCGCTGAGCCACCCAGGGATCCCCTCTATATGTTACTTTAAAATAATTTTAGATAATGACAGTTTCAAATACTTAAAAATGTCAGAGAATCAGTCTTTGAAAATCTTCACATAATGTAAATGAAATTATGCAATTTTTAAAATTAATGTTGTAAAATTTGTATCAAAGTGTATTTAGTTAAAATCAAATGACCTAGATAGGCTTCTGATGAGAATCAATAATTTCCTGCTTCATTCTTTCTACCCCCATTACCCTTCCCTAGAAGCAAACACTTTGGACTATTTGTACTCAGGTGATATCAGCCAGAACCTGTATCTACTGTCACACTAGTTGTTTGCAGCTCAGTCTGTTTGGATTAATTGGTGCCCAAGCCATATGGGGCCTAAAAGTTTTTAATCACTCCTGGTTATTGTTATGAATATTACTTTGGTATGTTGATGCTTACTTTGCCTCAATCAGCGTTAGGCGTTGTACTCCAGTCCTGCAATGATGGATAAAAATTTAGCTTCCCTTCAATCATCTTCCCTGCACCTTTTTTTTTTTTTAACAGTTTTGAAATATAACTGATATACAGTTCACTCCCTAAAACTATTTTTGGTTTCAAAAAATTCACAGGGTTGTGCAGCCATTTCTCCATTTTTTTTTTTAAAGATTTTATATATTTATTCATGAGAGATGCAGAAAGAGGCAGAGACACAGGCAGAGGGAGAAGCAGGCTCTCTGTGGGGAGTCCATTGCAGGATTCGATCCTGGATCCTAGGATCATATTCTGAGCTGAAGGCAGACGCTCAGCCACTGAGCCACCCAAGCATCCCTCTCCAGTCAGTTTTAGAATATTTTCATCACCCCAAAAAGAAACCTCTTAGCCCTTAGCCCTAACCCTGAAACCGGCCCCTCAGCCCTAGGCAATCACTTACATACTTTCTGTCTCTATGGATTTGTCCTTTTTCAACATTTTATATAAAGGGGATCAGATCATAAAGTATGTGGCCCTTTGTTACTGGCTTCTTTCACTTAGCACCGTGTTTTCAAGGTTCATCCACATTGTAGCATGTATCAATACTTCATTTCTGTTTATGAGTGAATAATTTCCATTGTATGGATATACCATATTTTGATCATTCATTCATCCATTAATGGACATTTGGATTGTTTCCACTTTTGGTATTGTAATGCTGCTATGAACATTTCTATTTGTGAATGTTTTTTTGTGTGTGGACACATATTTTCATATCTTTTGAGTTTATACCTAGGAGCAGACTTGTGGGGTCACATGATAACTATATGTCTGAGAGAGTACCAGTTTTCCAAAGCAACTGCAATATTGTGCATTCCCACCAACACTGTATGAAGGTTCCAATTTCTCTACATCCAAGCCAACACTTGTTTTATTATTATTATTATTGCCATATTAGTAGATATGAAGTGATATCCCATTGTAGTTTTTTTATTTTTAAATATTTTATTTATTTATTCATGAAAGACACATAGAGAGAGAGAGGCAGAGGCACAGGCAGAGGGAGAAGCAGGCTCCATGCAGGGAGCCTGATGTGGGACTCGATCTCGGGACTCCAGGATCATATCCTGGGCCAAAGGCAGGCGCTAAGCCGCTCAGCCACCCAGGGATCCCTCATTGTAGTTTTGGTTTGCATTTTCCTATTGGCAAATGGTGTTTGGCATCTTTTCATATGTTTGTTGACTTATATCTTCTCTGGAGAAATGTCTATTCAAATCCTTTGCCTATTTTTTAATTAAATTATCTTTTTCTTATTGAGTTGTAAGATATTTATATATTCTAGATACAGGTCTCTTATCAGACATATGAATTACAGTTGACATAATGAAATTGAGACAGAGAGAGCGAATCTTAAGCAGACTCTGCACTTCATGCAGAGCCCTACTCGGGGCTCCATCTCAGGCCCCTGAGTGACCCCAGGTCATGACCTGGGCTGAAATCAAGAGTTGGAAGCTTAACCAACTGGGCCACCCAGGCGCCCCCTATCCTGACTATATTTTGCATATTTTTCAACCTCTGATATATTCTCTCAGTATTTATTGTGTCTGTTCTTAAGACCTACTGAATTCCCATTCTAGTTGGGACCATTTTGTTTTTATTTGGACCATACTTTTCTGATGCTACAGTTTCTTCCTATTATTTCTAGTTTTTCTTTTGTTCATAAATTCCGTTCTTCTCCTGAATCTCCTCAAGTTCTTCCAGTCCTTCAGCCATACAGTTTAGTCTCCTTTGTTAGGACGCCTGTTCCTGGGAGCCTTCTCTGTCCTCAGGGTTCCCTTTACCGTGTATGCTGGAGCCATTCTTTTGGGATCCTGTTCTTTGACTTGGTTTACTCTCGTTTTGCTAGAATATAAAAGTAACTTGTTAAGAAATAATGTGTGGGAGATCAACTTTTCTGCATCTTTGCAATGACTTAAAATCGAGATTTCATTTAAATCCCAAAATTGATCAATGTCTTGACCAGTTATAAAATTCTAGTTTGAAATTAATTCCCTGCCAAGGAAATAATGGCATCATTCTCTTCTGGCATTCACGTAGCTTGTGAGAAGTCTGATGGGAGTGTAATTCTTATTCTTTTGCAGGACCTCCTCCCCAACCCAGTGCTTATTTGTTTTTATTTATGTCTGAAATAGCATGGTAATGTGTCTCACTGAAGGCTCTTTTTTTTTTTCCAGTAATTTTTTTTTGAGTAATCAGTAGGCATTTTCATTTTAAAACACATCTCTATTCAGGTCTAGGAAAATTTCTTGTATTATTTCTTTCATAGTTTCCTCTATATTTTTTGTGTTTTCTCTTTTCTGGAAATCCTGTTAATCAGATGCTGAACCCCGCATATTGATTTTATAAACCTTTCTATTTTTTTTCTCCTGTGGTTTATTTTATAATTTTATTTTTCCTATGTTTTCTTTATTTAAATTAGATTTAGTTAACACACACTGTATTATTAGTTTCAGAGGTATAATTTAGTGATTCAGCAGTTGCATATAACACCCAGTGCTCATTACATCAAGTGCCTTTCTTTTTTTTTTTTTTTAAAGATTTTATTTATTTATTCATGAGAGACAGAGAGAGAGAGAGAGAGAGAGAGAGAGAGAGAGAGGCAGAGACACAGACAGAGGGAGAAGCAGGCTCCATGCAGGGAGCCTGATGTGGGACTTGATCCTGGGACTCCAGGAGCACGTCCTGGGCCGAATGCAGGTGCTAAACCACTGAGCCACCCAGGGATCCCCTCAAGTGCCCTTCTTAATGTCCATCACACAGTTACCCTGTCCCCCCACCAGCAACCCCCAGTTCCCTAGAGTTCAGCACCTCTTATGGTTTGCTTCCCTTTCAATTTTCATCTTATTTTTCCTTCCCTTCCCCTATGTTCATCTGTTTCTTAAATTCCACATCCGAAAAAAAAAAATTCCACATCTGAGTGAAATCATATGGTATTTGTCTTTCTCTTATTTGACTTATTTCCCTTAGCATAATACACTCTCATTCCATCCACATCATTGTAAATGGCAAGATTCTTTTTTGGTTGAGTGATACTGTGTTGTGTGTGTGTGTGTGTATATATATATACACACACACACACACACACACACACACACACCCCACATGTTTTTTATCCATTCATCTTCCAATGGACATCTGGGCTCTTTCCATATTTTGGCTATTGTGGACATCACTACTATAAACACTGGGGTTGTGGATCCCTGGTTTGGCGTCTGCCTTCAGCCCAGGGCACAATCCTGGAGTCCCGGGATCGAGTCCTGCTCAGGCTTCCGGCATGGAGCCTGCTTCTCCCTCTGCCTGTGTCTCTGCCTCTCTCGCTCTCCTCTCTGTGTATTCTCATGAATAAATAAATAAATAAATAAATCTCTAAAAAAAAAACCACTGGGGTGCAGGTGCCCTTTTGGATCACTATGTTTGTATCCTTTGGATAAATACCTTTCCTGTGTTTTCTATGTAATTTTTTTTCTATATTGTAAGATAGATTTTCTCACCTTTACTTTTCTATCTTTTTATTTCAGCAGTTTTTTTTAAGTATTTGATTTACCTCTTTTCATATCATCTTGTTTTATAAATAGAACATATTTCTCTTGAGGTTACTGTTAGAGTAATCAGAGTGTTGAAGCTGATTATTATTTTACATTATTTTTTCTGTTCCTTAAATTATTGAATATTTTTGAGTTAGGTTATTTTTCATTTTTTTTCTTTGTGCCTAAATATTAGACCTAGAGACGTTTACTCTCAGGCAGGAGTCATTCAGCTTTTTTGTACAGGGCTAGATAGTTTATCTTTAAGGCATTGTGGGTTAAGAGGAGAATCAAGGATATTATGTAGGGTACTTTTATAACATATTTCCACAAGTTTTTTATCGATGAAAATATATTAAGTTAATACATTTGTCTTTGTAATACAGGTCTAATGAAAAGCATTGATTTCTTACAGGGTAGGCACTTTGCTTACTGGGATTCGGGTTTGGTGTTCCAAATTGAGAGCAAATGGTTATATGTAATTCCTGGTCTGTTACGAGATTTTACATATTTCATCTTGGTGTCTTTTTGTATGGATAGTGTGGTAGGATGAGTAATAGCTTCTCCAAGATGCCCATTCCTAATCCTGAGAAGCTGTATGTTCCCTTTATGGCAAAGGAGACATTGTAGATGCAATTTCGTGAAGCAGCTTGACATGGGGACATTATGTGGGATTACCTGAACAAGCCCAATATAATCACAGAGATCCTTATAAGAGGGAGGCAGGAGGCCAGAGACGAGAAAAGATGCTATTCTCCTGGCTTTGATGATGGGGGAAGGGGCCACGAGCCAAATAACACAGGTGACTTCTAGAAGCTGCAAGTCAGGGAAACACATTCTGTTTTAAGAGCCCCAGAGGGAGCACAGTCCTGGAACCCACTATAGACTCTGACCTCCAGAGCTATAATATAGCGTAGTTTGTGGTGTTTTAAGCCATTAGGTTTGTGGTAACTTGTTACAGCAGCCATAGGAAACTAAGATAGCTAAGTGCTGCCAATAGTGGGTCCATGAGCATATGATTGTAAATGACTCTGCGTCTGAGGCACCTTCAGGTAATTTTTGGGAGGTAGGTGGTAGATGCGGAGTGTTGACTGATAAGACCAAGGAGAAGCAGCTGTTGTGAGGGCAGGCCCTGCTGAGAGGTCCTGGCTCAGAGTGGCAATTATCTTGGAGGGTATTAGAAGGATATTAAATGAGGGTAAAAGGAGAGTTAAATCAAGAGGTCCTGACCTCTTCATCCAAACCACACATGACGTTATCACTAGGCAGAAAATGAGACACAGTCTTTCTCTCCCTCTCTTTTCTTCACACATACACACCACCTCCAAGGGTTTTCCTCTAGAGAAATGGAAAAAAGTCGTCTAGAAAGAACAAGGACAGCTTGTACGAGTGTTCATGCTTTCCAGCAGTGGCCGGGAAACAACAGTTGGCAGGCCCGACACCGCCTGCCACCTGTTTTTTTTAAGACTTGCGAACTAAGAATGGTGTTGACATTTTTTAAAAGTTGAGGGGAAAAATCAAAAGAAGATTAATATTTTGTGACTTGTGAAAATTACATGGAATTCAAAAAAATTATATGGAATTCACATGTCAGTGTCCATAAACAGAGTAGTATTGGAACGTTACCACACTTGTGTATTTGCTTGTCGTCTGTGGCCGCCTCGCATCAGAGCAGGTGAGTTGTCTAGCAGAGCCTGTGTGCAGTGTGCTTGTGGCTTTTCACTCCTGTTGGCACAGTTCAAGTGACGGTTTTGCAAGTTTAACTGCATTTTAACTGCCACACATATCAATGCACCATGTTATTTTTATCTGTAAAAGAAATTATCGGTGCAAACCTGTCATGTCAAAACACAAAAGTAAACTTCAGGTGTGCTCTTGAGTCAAAGTGGAGTGTGGATTATCTTGTCAGTTAATTAAAGACAAAGCACACCTAGCATTGTGCTGAAGAAGTGCAGTATATGTCAACATGGCATGATTAAGCAGTCGTCACAGTATTCCCGACTCCTTGGAAAAAATGATCAGGAAAATAAGACGATTTAAAAGAATATCTCATCACAGAATTTGTTTACAAATTTTAAAAAGCAAAATGAGGTTGCAACCAAAGTAGGTCTTGAAGTAGCCCATCTGTTAGCAGAGCAAGGAAAGCGATTTGCCCATGGTGAGTTAATGAAATCACATTTGATTGCAGCAGTAGAAGAAACGTGTCCTGAGAAAATTTGTTTTGCACTATTGGCCTCTAGGTGAGAACAGTTACCCAGGACTTTAGTAGAAACATTCATGTCAATTGAAGAGCAAGGCAAATTGATTCCCAGTTATTGATGCTGTAGTGTTTGACACTGATTCGTTATTGCTATTTATTGAAGCACCAATGCCAAGTTTGAGACTGAAGAATAAGTCTCTCTGAATAGTCTGCGTGGAATAACTACGAGCAAGGATGCTTTCACAGAACTTGAGAATTTAGTAATTCAGGAAGACATGAAATGGAATCTGTTTTGTAAAACAACTGACGGTGATGAAAATATGTGTGGAGCAGACAAAAGCTTAGTCGGACAAATGTTCAAAGTTTGTGAAAATGCAAGCTGTTTCAAGCTTGTGTTTTTTAATCATATTGCTAATTGACAGGTACTTTGTAGAAAATATTCTAATCTATCATGTGTTAATTAACCAGCAATATCAGCCATGAATGTCTTTTCTTCTTGTAGACCATTATCATTTCTGTAAATTTTTATAAGAAATAGATGCTGAATATCCAAACTTCTGTATTACAGAGTAGTTAGGTTAGCAGCAGTAACGTTTTACTGTAATTTTTAAACTCAGGGGCTGAAATTTTTTCAAACAAGAATACTCTCAACCACTATTTCTGAACATTGAATGCTATGGAAATTAGCTTTTGCTATCTTTTTTTTTTAAAAAAAGATTTTAAAAGAGAGAAGGAGGCAGAGGGAGAAGCATGCTCCCCTCTGAGCAGAGAGCCCGACTGAGGGCTCTGTCCCAGGACCCTAAGATCATGACCTGAGCCAAAGGCAGATGCTTAACCAACTGAGCCACCTAGGTGTCCCTAGCTTTTGCTATCTTGATATTGAATTATCAAGTTGATATTATTTATTATGTCATATGTTATATTCTGATATTTTAGAAATAGAGTTTAAATTCTAACGATTGAATTAGCTTCTGATAATTTGATGCTTGATCCTGTTTCTTAGTGAATTCAGTCTAAAATTACAAGGCAAAAACATTTATATGAGAAACTTACGCTGTAGTGAAGTAATTTAGATAGTTAATGTTTGGATCACAGGTAATGTCAAGCTACATTATACACTTTTTTACTATAAAAAGTTAAGACCTAAAGTAATGAATAAGTCATAGGGATGAAAGGTACAGCATAGAGAATATGGTGGTCTTACAAAAATGCATTGTATGGTGACTGATGGTGGCTTGTGGTGAGCACCGCATGACATGTGGAGTTGTGGAATCACTATGTTGTCTACCTGAAACTAATGTAACATTGTGTGTCACCTGTACTTCTGTTAAAAAAAAAAAAAAAAAGATGTTACATCTCTATTCCCACACATACTTGTTGCAGAACTATTTTCTAAACTCAAACTATAGGGGATCCCTGGGTGGCTCAGCAGTTTAGCGTCTGCCTTCGGCCCAGGGTGTGATCCTGGAGACCCGGGATCCAGTCCCATGTCGGGCTCCCTGCATGGAGCCTGCTTCTCCCTCTGCCTGTGTCTCCGCCTCTCTCTCTCTATGTCTATCATGAATAAATAAGTAAAATCTTAAAAAAAAATAAACTCAAACTATAGTTTGAGTAGTTCCCTTCCCTGTTCTTTTATTGTGGATTTACATTTCTTTTTAAAAATTATCTTACTTTTACAATATTGGATCTGCAGAAGAAGGAGATAAACATACTTGCTATCTTGAGCTAGTAATAAAAGAATCATAAATCCACGTGGACTTCTGTCATTTTATGTTAAGAGCTGATTTTATTTCGCTATGAAGCTGGAATAGTCTCCCTAAAACAGTCACGTTCACTCATTCATTCATGCACTGAGGGTCTTAGTGTTGGGAGCCATCCTCACCTCCAGGAGCACAGAATCTGGTAGTTAAGAGGGAAATAATTATAGTGCATTGTCATAACTGTGGTAATAGAGATGTACACAGGTGCTGTCAGCAGGACGGAGGAGAGGATGACTATTTTCATATGGGAAGTAGAGGAAGACTTAACAAAAAGACAGTATTTGAACCAGGTCTTAGAAATTAAAGTCCAAAGTTCGTCAGGTAGAGAAAAGGCATTTTACGCCAGGAATAGCACATACACAGGCAGGGAAAGGTCAGAGATGAGAGGACGTGGTTGCAGGTGGCTGTGCGTGAGAGGAGTGGCAGCAAAGGAGGCTGGGAAGGTAAATTATGGCCAGATTATGAAGGGCCCTGCACAGTGTGTCCTGAAAATCTGGTTTGGGATGCAAATCTCTGTTGCAATGGAGTTGGCTCATGAATTCAAGTGATATCATAGTCTATCAAGATTTAATTTACTGTTAGAGATAAATGAGCCTAACAAACATTTCCATCTACTTTAACATTTTCTCTTTTTTCAATATGTTTGCAATATAGAAGCCAGATTACAGCACTAATGCAAATTGAATTAAGACTGAAAATGCCCTTAAGTTTGAAACTTTAGAAGTTTTCCTGGGAGGAAAAGACTTTTAAGAGGTATTGAGAAGATCTAAAAGGGCAAATCACGTTTGATTTTGTCTTCACAATCTTCAACTGTTTTTTTCACATTGTCTACTCAGTTTATTTCCTGAAACTTAATTTTTTTTCTTCCTTTTTTTTTTTTTTTGTAGTGGACAGAAAACTGCAGAAAATCAACCTATCCTCCTTCTGGACCAACGTGAGTAAACATCAGATAATCAAAATTGACTTTGACCTTTGTGGAGATTTTTCTCTATGTAATGATCTCATAAAAGTGACAATAATGAAGAAAACTTTAAGTCACATCTTCTATCCTGAGACAGCTATTTTTTTTTCCTGAGAATTTTTTTCAGGTTTGTGTATTATGTATTTAGTTAAGACCCTGAACAAATATGGACATACCCCATAATTAAAGTGCCTATCAAAATCAAAGAAAAAAAGAATTTCCATTCTCCAGGAAATCCTGTCTACTGCCAAGCATTTTTTCATCCTGATAAATGCAGAGCTGAACTGTCTGTGGTTCCTGAATATAAATCACCAGATTACACTGGGAGAAAGTCTAAGGTCTTCTATGTCAAACCTTCAAGAAATAAACCCTGGCAGGATAATCAAAGCTGTCAAGGGCAAACGGGATTAAAAAACATAAGGCGGGTGGGGGGGGGGCGGTGTCATATTTGAGCACATTTAATGTTAACATTTTTAGTATAGGTATCTGGCTTTTTCAAATCTTTTGTGGCAAAATGGGTTTATGAGAAAGATGTAAGAATAGCCCACGTGCCCAGAGGGTACAGAATGTGGAAAATAAGATAAAGGTATAAGGAAAGGTAATCTTTTTTTGTCCTACTTTCCTTCTCTCTGAAAGTAGTGTGCTGGGGCAAGGAAAAGCAGAGTGCAACTTTAACCTGTTAACCTGAGAAATAAAACTGCCAGTGATTTTACCAGCAAAAATGGATTTATTTGGGAATAGCAGAGAATTGCAATCCAGGACAAGCAAGGTACAGCAAAACTAAGGGGAAGCCTAACAGAACAAAAGAGGAGAATGCTCTTTTACAGAGGAAAGGGGGAAGTTAGGAAGGCTATTAAAAAAAAAAAAAAAAAGCTATTCAGGGACACCTGGGTGGCTCAGTGATTGAGCTTCTGCCTTCAGCTCAGGTTGTGATCCCAGGGTCCTGGGACTGAGTCCTGCATCGGGCTCCCCACAGGGAGCCTGCTTCTCCCTCTGCCTATGTCTCTGCCTCTCTCTCTCTCTGTGTCTCTCATGAATAAATAAATAAAATCTTTAAAAAGAAAAAAAAAAGCTATTCAAACAAAAAAGTCCATTGGAGTAAATGGAGTTCAAAGCATAGTAGCTCTTTATTGGCTGAGTTATGGCAGTCTCTATTGGCTGGGCTGTTGCCAGGGCGGGAGCAAAGTCTTTCTTCTTCCTGCTGGGGTAGTAAAGTAGTATCTAAAGTACCATCAACTTGCAAGGCTCCTTTCTTCCTGCTGGGTTGTAAGTTCAAGCCCCATGTTGAGGGTGGAGCTTTCTTAAAAATTAAAAAAAAAAAAAAGAAAAAATCTTTCTTTGAAAGCATCAGTGATCAAGAGTCAGGTTTTCAATATTTAGTGGTTTTTCCCCTCAGTGCCAGGAAGGACCTTTCCTGCTTGTCATGTTCTGTGCAGGGAGGAAGGTGCACAGCAGTTGGAAACCAGTTAAAGCCACATTTGAGTTAACAAGGAAGGTTAGGAGGGAACACTCAGGAACTTGCCATTGAAAGTCTTCTTAGGTTGTATGTGTTGGAGATTTTCTTGGAGCATTGAACCAGCATCTTCTTATTGGGTACATTGCTTTTTAAAAAAAGGTTGATAGGGAACAAAATATGAAACTTAAAATAGGGGATCCCTGGATGGTTCAGCGGTTTGGCACCTGCCTTTGGCCCAGGGCGTGATCCTGGAGTCTCGGGATCAAGTCCCGCGTCGGGCTTCTGGCATGGAGCCTGCTTCTCCCTCTGCCTGTGTCTCTGCCTCTCTCTCTGTGTGTATCATGAATGAATAAATAAAATATTTTTTTAAAAAAAGAAACTTAAAATAATTACACAAAACAGAAGTAACATAACTGCAAATCGTATGATGGCTCTAAACCAGGACTAAAAGTAGCCAACTGAAATATTTATTAGCATGTATTCTGACTTAGGAAAGAGGTTTTCCTGGTGAAAGCAAATGCAGAGTCATGTATGCCTCCTGGAGGTCTCTGCTTAAAGAGATGGTGGAAGCAGAACAGTGAATACTGCCAAGAGCACACACAGCATACTTGGAAACATCTAATAGAGGTGTAACATGAAGGGATAGCTGATTAACTTTTGGCAAAATAGCAAAACTTCAAAGACATTTTATTTATTTTACTTTTCTATTTTTAAAGATTTACATATTTTATTTTTTAAATATTTTATTTATTTATTCATGAGAGACACAGAGGCAGAGACACAGGCAGAGGGAGAAGCAGGTTCCCCATGGGGAGTCTGATGCAGGTCTCGATCCCAGAATGCGAGATCACGCCCTGAGCCGAAGGCAGATGCTCAACCACTGAGCCACCCAGGCATCCCGAAGGCATTTTAAACACAGTCTTATCTCAGAAAAACTGCTGGAACCAAGTGCGTTATTGATAGTATAGTCTGTAAGGTTGCAAATTCAGAGATTATGAATTAGGGTAAGAATCCAGAGTCAGATAACTGAGTTCAGATGAAAGAAGACTTTTGTGAATTGTGAACCTTCTACCCCTTCAGGAGAAACAAATGAAAAATTAATTTGTTGCAGGATCATGATGAGGCTGTTTCTGAAAGGCCATAATCAAAAGAGGTTTCCGTGGGTGGGGGGATGGCGTAACTGAGGGATGGGCATTAAGGAGGGCACGTGATGTGATGAGCCCTGGGTGTCGTATGCATCTGATGAATCACTAAATTCTACCCTGAAACTAATACTACATTATATGTTAACTGACTTGAATTTAATTAAAATCTTGGAAAATGGTTTCCCCTTCTCATAAATGCTTGGGAAATGTAGACAAGGGCCTTGTCTTTCCACAGAAGAAAGAGAAGAAGCAATAGTGAGAAAAAGATATCCAGGCCTGGTCCAGACGTGTTAGGAAAGCTATTTTATCAAATGTCATTTGCTTCAGTTCTGGGAAATTCCTAATTTTTTAGGTCACCTGTTGGTGTGCAGGCTCAGCCAGGTTTTACACTTTCTTTAGTAGATGCGTCCCATAAATCCAAGAGTCTGTACCCTGAGGTTTGGGGGCAAAAGTGTTGGTTAGCAGTACCTGACAAAAAGACCTTTCTAGTGAAGTTGGAGAGTCTTTCTGAAGATGTGTTTTCCAACAGCTGAAATCTTGGGGTTGTAAGGGGTGATACTTTTCAGGTCATTGTCTCCTAGGAGTGCTCTGTGAAGAGATTGCTCTAGAAAGCATGGTTATCTCTAATAGAAGCAATTAGGCCTTCCAGTATTGAAGTATGTCTCCTTTATCAACTCTGGGTCAGAGGGGCGGGGGCCACGGGTACTGGATGTCCCGTAACTGTGTCAGTAGGTTGAGTGTATGAATTCCCAGAGAGTAGATGTGCAATTTAGAAGGACCAGCTGCAGTGCCGTCAGCCAAGGCATTCGAAGGGTCTCCACACCTTTGGCCAGTTGAGTCTTGCGAGCACCATTAGTACATTCAGCTAACTCTGAGGACTGAGGATGGTGCACACAGCGAAGGTTTGTAAAACTGGGTAAAGAGCACAGACTTGTGGAAGCACCTGACCCATCACATTGTTCCCCGATCACTATTAAGTTATTAAGTTGGAGACTGGTTCCCCAAGTAGGGATGATTTTTTAAAATTTTATTTTTTATTTATTTTTATTTTTATTTTTTTTTTAATTTTTATTTATTTATGATAGTTACCAAGAGAGAGGGAGAGAGGCAGAGACACAGGCAGAGGGAGAAGCAGGCTCCATGCACCGGGAGCCCGACGTGGGATTCAATCCCGGGTCTCCAGGATCGCGCCCTGGGCCAAAGGCAGGCGCCAAACCGCTGCGCCACCCAGGGATCCCCTAAAATTTTATTTTTATTTGCAATTATTCTATGCAGAATTTATTCTCAGGCCATAAGTTTTAAGTTTTTGTTTCTTCAGTTTCTTCTAGGATATCTTTTCCTTCTGTGCAGCCTCCTTTTCTGGTTTAGGAACAGTCTGCTCTTTTTCAGTAAGGATCAAGTGGATGTGGCAGGCGGAGCTCGTGTATGGCTTAATCCAGCCACAAGCCGCGTAAGTTCTTTGTCGCATCTTGGAGGCTTTGTTCACATGGATGTGCTCAATGACCAGAGAATCTACATCTAAACCCTTAGGTTCAGCACTACACTCTGCATTTTTAAGCATGTGCAGTAAAAATTCAGCACTCCTCTTGGGCCACTGACCCTGTATACAGCCCCACTGTTTGGCCTGGACGTAGCTGGGCACCACTGCAGCAATGGAATGGCATGCATCACTTCTTTCAGATACTTGGTGGCTTTTTGGATACGTATACCCTTCATGGCCTGGGCAGTTTCATGTGTGTTCTTAAAGTGAACATGAAGATTTGAACCTCTTGACTTGCATGATTTTGTAGGGTTTTCTAGATCCAGTGAATAGTGAACCATTATCAGAGGTCACTTCGGGCCACTTAAGGGAAGAGCAGGGATACTTTTTCTAAGGGAATTTTAACCACAGAAGCAGCATTGGCCTGTCCCTGAGAGAAACCTTGATCCAGGGAGAAAACATACAAACCATGACTAAAATATATTTATATCAGTGAAAAACTGTAGGGGATGAATTTGTGTGAACAGGTTTCCCTGGATTATACTTCGGACAGGTGAGACAAGTAAAGTAGCCACTTCTGCATATTTCCCCATCATCATTGGTTCATGAATGCTATCATTTTGTTAGACCAGTGGTTTAAGGCATGTAAGTAGTGGGAATTTTAGAATTTCTGGTAGGGCCAGGTTGTTATTTGGTCCAAACCAGAGTTCTCCTTTTTATCAAGCCAACAATTATTAGATTTTTAATATTGTTTTTCCCTCTCTGGGGCCAATTGTTGTGTATCTCTTGTCAGTTTTTCTAAATAATCATTCAAGAGAACATCCTTTTGGACCATGAAAGATGTTGGGGTATTGATTTCCTTAAGAGCAGCATTTTTGGTGGAAATACCAGTGAGGTGGTTTTGTTTGGCCTCCAGGGAGTCTAGTCTGGTACACCCAAGGACCTTATGGGTAGTAGAGCAGCCGGCAAAAGTCTGACCTCTGGTACATTTTGGACGTAAGAGCCATTTTTAATCTTATCTCCATCAGAGATAAGGACATCTCATTGTTTCCATAATATTCCAAACTGATGAATGCCCCAAAGGCATACTGACTATCAGTATAAATGTTTGTGGTTTCATCCTTGGCTCAGGGACAAGTTTGAGTGAGGGCATAGATCTCAGCCTGTTGGACAGAAATAGCCAAAGATAAAGGTGCTGCCTCAGTGATTTCAAAAGGAGTTACAGTAGCATACTCTGCACGGTATTTACTATTTACATCCTTTAAATAAGAACTGTCAGTAAGTCGTGAAAAAGCTGCATTGGTTAGAGGGGTTTCTTGTAAATTGTCATGAGGAGCCAAAAAGTCACATCAGCAATCATGAAGGGTAGCATCTGGATCCGAGTGTAGTCCTTGTTTGGAGATTAGGTGCCCTAAGTATCAAACTTGAATTTGAGCAAATCCCTTTAGGGCTACAAATTTTTAGCAGGTGGATGCTGTCTCCTTATGCAGGGCTCGATCTTACAACCCTGAGATGGTGACCTGAGCTGAAACCAAGTGTCGGATGCCTAACCAGCTGCACCCCCAGGCGCCCCTTGGCCCAGTAAATGAATAGAGGTAGAGGAGCTAAGAAGAATGCGTACCTCTCAGGGGGCCTAGACAAAAGGGGAATGGGTTAGAGATGGGCACCTGTTGCGGTTTATAGAGACCCTCCGGCTCCTTGAGCTGTTTCAGTGCTCGGAGGTAGAGGCTGCGTTAAAGCCGTGGGGCTAAGCACGGAGAGTGTGGCTCTGGCGTTACTACACACACAGGTTCATTCCCAGTCTGGAAAGTGGTTTCTGCAGGCTGCTGGAGACAGGATTGGGGCGAGCACCTGTAGCTCCTCGGGGCCATGTGTTTGGGAATTAGGAGGAGGTTGGAAAGACTGAGTAAAGGGCTGACAGTGTCTGCGGCGCTCAAGTTTGTACCAGCCTTTTAGTAATGTCCTGGGTCTTTGCAATAATAGAAACTGGAAAGATTTTGGGTTTTTTTATTTTCAGTTTTATGTTTTTTAATTTAAAATCAGTTAATTAACATATAATGTAGTGTTGGTTTCAGATGTTGAGATCAGTGATTCATCAGTCTTCTATAACGCCCAGCGCTCATTACATCACGTTTAGGAGCCTTCCTTTGCAAAGTAAAAAAATTGAGAATTTCAGCAGTCCTTCTCTTGGCGACCCATCTAGGAAACAAGCGAGCTGGTTTGCCAGATTCAATCAATCTGGAGTGATTACAGTTTTCATTCCATCCTGATCCTTTTTAAGACTTAAGAAAAAGGATCCTGGTTCAGGTCATTGATGACCATAGAGTTAAATGCCACCTGGGTGGATTCAGCATTTAAAGGAAAACCAGAACCTTCTTTAAAAACAGTTTGGAGGGGGCAGCCTGGGTGGCTCAGTGGTTTAGTGCCGTCTTCAGTCCAGGGCCTGATCCTGGGGGTCCGAGATCGAGTCCTGCATTGGGCTCCCTGCATGGAGCCTGTTTCTCCCTCTGCCTGTGTCTCTGCCTCTCTCTCTCTCTCTCTCTCTCTGTGTGTCTCTCATGAATAAATAAATACAATCTTAAAAAATAAAAAATAAATGAAAACATTTTGGAGTTGATTGTAGTAGTCATGAAGAGGTTCATCAGGCTTTTGTGCACAAGCCTGAATTTTTGTTCCCATCAACAGGCTTAGGAAAAGCTACTGTAACTGCTCAGTGTATGTTCCCTGGGGCTGTTCTAGTGTTTTGCCAGAAGTTAGGCTCTTTACCCGTCCCTCGCGACGTTCCTATCGGGCTACTTTCATCCAGTGTTTGGTCTGGCCCTCACAAATAAGCAAGTGGACTAATGGATATAAGTCTGAGAAACTAGATGGGTAAGTTGAATAGCAAGATGGGTTAAATTCTATAGCAAGCTTATGGGGAGGTCACAAATCACTTTAGAAAGCTCTTTCTGGCTTGAATGGATTCTCTTAGTACAGGGAGCAGAAGAAACTTGGCATTTCTGCAGATCCTCAGAAGACTTAACTTTAGAGAGGCAGGTTCAGGAGAAGGAGCAGGGAGCATTTTGGAGGAAAAAAGTTCAACAGTGAGAATAAAGGAAAAATGGCACCTGCCACACATCTGGAATCAAAGAAGGTGGCAGGGCGGGGAAAGAGGTCTCAGAAGCCGTTTTGACTTTTCATTTGTTGCCTCAGTTAATTTAGAAATAGTATTTTACAAAGAGGCAAACTCAGAATCCGGAAAGGATTCAGAAGCCTCAAGGTAGCATTTAAAACAGGCATCCCTGGGCAGCACTGGTGGCTCAGCGGTTTGGCGCCACCTTGGGCCTGGGGTGTGATCCTGGAGGCCTGGGATCGAGTCCCACGTCAGGCTCCCTGCATGGAGCCTGCTTCTCCCTCTGGCTCTCTCTCTGCCTCTCTCTCTCTCTCTCTCTCAGGAATAAATAAATAAAAATCTTAAGAAAAAAAAACATAAAACAGGCTTCCCATATAGGAAGCTGTGCTTCCTAATTTGCTTCTGAGTAAGCCCAGTGTGGGGAGCTCAGAAGTTCCCTGTGAAGGATGCTGAAGCTCCAAGTTACCTTTGGTTAACTCAGTCTACTTAGTTACAGATGCATGTGTGGAGCTACCAGAGTTCTTAAACATAGACCAGCGGGAGTCGTGGTAGGAACCGGGTACCCTCAAAGCTTCTTGATGACTAGGATCCCATTATCTTAGATGTCTCTCTCTAGAGTAAAGAGAAAAAAATCCTAATAGCACAGTTTCAACAGCCTGTTTCCAGAAGGAATCAGACCAAACAGAAGGAACAGTCCAGTTCCAAACTGAAGTCCTACCAAAAGCTAGTGCATTTCCAGCAGGCACAGTCCAATCCCAAAATGAGTCAATTCAAACTGGCACAGGAGCAGACCAGTTCTGTTACAACAGCAACAGTCCAGTTCTGTAAAGGAGTCAACAAATACTCTCAGATTAAAAAAAAAAAAAAAAAGCCTTAAGACACGTCCCAAATAAAGCCTGGAGAGCTCAAACACAGAGAGCGGAGCTTGAATCACCGGGAAGACTTACCCTCAATCCCGAGGATTGGCAAGAAAGTAGGGAATCCAGTTGACTCTGTGGTTAATCAGCACCTGGTTTGCTCATCAGCCTTGGAGTTGTTGGGGGTTTTCTCTGGATCCCACTTTTTTTTTTTTAAAGCTTTATTTATTCGAGAGAGGCAGAGACACAGGTAGAGGGAGAAGCAGGCTTTCTGCGGGGAGCCCAATGTGGGACTTGAACCCAGGACTCCAGGATCATGACCTGTGCTGAAGACAGATGCTCAACCACTGAACCACCCAGGTGCCCCTGGATCCCACTTCTGATCACCAAGTAATGTCAACCTTAAAAATAAATCTGCCAGTTATTTTACCAGCAAATATGGGTTTATTCAGGAAGAGTAGAGAATTAGGCAAGCAAGGGCAAGCAAGGGCAAGCAAGGGCAAAATCATAGGCAAGTCTGCAGAACAAAGGAGAGGAGTGCTCTTTTATTTTTTTATTTTTTTTTTATTTTTTTTTTTGAGGAGTGCTCTTTTAAAGAGGACACAGGGAAGTTGAGAAAGCTGTTGCCCAAAAGCCCACTAGAGGGAACTGGAGTCCGAAGAATAGTGGCTTCTCATTGGCCAGGCTGTTGGCAGGGCAACCTCTCTTCTCTGCTGGGATAAAGTCTTGGTTAAGGGTCCTGTCAACTTGCAGGGCTACTTTTCTTCCTATTGGGTCTGTAGTTGAGGAGCAGTGGGGTGGGAGGCCTTCCCCTGCCCACCTCCGGACTCCAGACTAAATGACCTTTCCTTTTATTAATTTCCAGTAATACCAAGATGACATACTTGAATTTTGTAGCACTCCAATTATATATTATTGTACCCCACTTGCCTAAATTACGTGCTCTGAATAGCCTCTGTCCCAGATACAGTGCAACTGTAATAAAATTCTTTTGATTTACTCACTTTTCTGTGGAAAGAAGTAAATATTTGGTAGGAAATAATTTAGAAGTAATCAGTTTTTATGTTTTATTCTAAAATTTTTGTATTATGTTATTCTTTTTCTTTTTTAACTTTTTTTTTATTTATTTATGATAGTCACAGAGAGAGAGAGAGAGGCAGAGACATAGGCAGAGGGAGAAGCAGGCTCCATGCACCGGGAGCCCGATTGGGATTCGATCCCGGGTCTCCAGGATCGCGCCCTAGGCCAAAGGCAGGCGCCAAACCGCTGCGCCACCCAGGGATCCCCCTATATTATGTTATTCTAAACAATGTGTATTCCAGTGCTTTAATGGCTTGTTCTCTGGAGGTCCTCCTTCATGTAAACACTGACTGTATCCTGGTCTTCAGGGTCTTATTGGCTGCATCTCTTGACTGGTCTCACGGCCCCACTTCATTTAACACATAATGAATACCTTCCATGTTGAAGGCTTTTTTCCCTCCTCCCTTCCATGTGCACCTTACATGTGTCCATGAGTTGATTACCCTGCATACCTTCCCTGCTTGGGCTTCTCAACTGGTTCCAGGTTGCTGAGCGTATGTATGTGCACACATGTGTACACAACACACACATACAAACACATTTATATTTCCATACAATGTAAATATTTTAGTCCTGGTATTTCTACTGGATTCCTTCCTGCCTTACTAGACTGTTCTCTACAGAAAAATCTTCCATTCTGCTCTGATCCTTTTCTCTGAACTAGAAATGTGTCTTGGGATGTGAGAGGGGAGCCCAGTGTTCATATACCTTTGAATGACAACAGAATCCTCCTCTACATTTTCTTGATCAAGTGCACGGGTTCTGGAGGTATGCATGGGCATCTGTGCGGGAGGAGTTACCTGTTTATCCAGCCCGACCAGTTACATCAGGGCTGGAGATCCGGAGACTGACAGCGGGAGCACCCCTGGATCCATCCAAATCCCATTAGCATTTATTTTCCCCTGGTCCCTGGCACTCAGCATCTGCCCTCTTATTTGTATGTACCTGTGTTGTGTCACTTGGACTAGTTTCTGAGCCACCTGTGGAGCCAGGTGGGTTCAGTCAGTTCTTAATAGTGACTGTGATGACCTGGGCAGAGCAGATGCTAAGTCTCAAAAATAATTTAATGATGTTTATTATTTGCAGTAACGTAGGAAACTATTCTGTAGTAATTACTATTGGTCGAATACCAATACTGCTGAGTACTTTTCGTGTATCGCATGTAATTATCACTGCCCTCATAGGGTAGATACTATTTATTTCTCTAGGAAATTGAGGTACAGGTGTTAAATACCAAGATACTTTAGAAAAATGTTTGAGAAATAAGATGTGGGATCGTGGCTAAGCTTTAGTTGTAAGAATGATTTTGTTCATCAGTTTAACAGTTCTTTCCAAGAATTGTGATTAGTTGAGGTGTTTTTATAGAGAGGTTTGTGGGGTCTCCCCATGCCCACTTAGTCTAATCCTCTGCTGTTCTGAGTTTATCTCCACTCCATTTCTTCTTTGGAATCCTTGAGCCTACCCAAGGCTCCAGACTGGAAAAGAATCAGGAGATTAGGGTGGATATAAGTTTGGGTTTTGGTGGATATTCTAAGGCGAAGAACTTCTGATTGGGGTTTATAGGTAGAAACCCTGTCTGAGGGCAGTGCCGCCACGTGCATAGCTCCAATTGGCCCCTGTTTTACCATTGCTCCCGGACATGGAAATCTAAGTGCGTGCTGGCGGGGAGGCCATTAGGAGCACCTGCCTGTAATAGAATGAACAAGAATTATTTTTTAGAATTGTGGAATCGAATTTTGCATGCACAATTAGGATCAGTCAGAAACAGAATTTGTTTTTATGTTAAGCTTTTTTTTTTTTTCTCTAGGAATTAAGTATCATAGTCCTTAATATGGATATCAGCTGTAGCTCACACCTGCATGCCCCTTCTGTTTCTCTGGAGCAGAGAAATAATGGAGCAAACGCTGGCTATTTTTAGGCGTAGTTCTAAGCTGATAAGTCACTGAATGGCACACCCACAGAGGCTTAGTAACAAGAGCCAGAAGATGATGTTTCTGCAGCTACAGAGAACAGTGGTAGAGTTCACCCACCAGAAATAGGGCCCAGCTCCATTTAAAAGGAGTGGACGTTGCCATGTATTTACGTTGTATAGTAGAAATTGCTGTTTGTCGATTGAAGAGTAGGAAATTGGGGAATGCCTATGACTGGAACAGAGCTTGGGTGTGGACTGAGTACAGGAGATGAGGAGAGAGGGAGCATGGCAGGAAGAGTCTCGTGCCTGAGTGAGTAGAGAAGGTTCTTAAAGCCAGTCATGAGAAGCTAATACGTGCTGCCTCTTCAGGAGGCTTAGAAGGTGACCTTACTGAATCCCATGCTAGAGACAATGATTTGGCAGTAGTGGGACTGGGAGACCACTCAGAGAAGTGCCCAGAGCCTAGACCAGTCCTCAGCAGAGATTTCGGAGGGCAAAAAAAGGCAGTTATTTTCTAGCCCTGAGATTCAGTTGACATGAGGCTCTTGAACCAAAATTGATTCTTTTACATATCACCAATTCCCCTTATCCTTCCAGAATGTATAATTCTGGATTCTAAGACTTCTGAAATTACATGTGATTGTGTGTACAACATAGGGCAGAAACACTAGCTGGGAAAATGAGCTTTTCTGCAGACGTTGGTTTGAGTACCAACTTCTGTGTTGTTAAGAATATGCCTCTGTCTAACCCCCATCAGAATTGGCTTTTTACATTTCACGATGATACACCTCTCATTACAGCTACAGGGGTTCAGTTCCGTGGTACACCATAAATCTTGACTTACCGCCCTACAAAAGATGGCATGAATTGATGGCTGACAAGGCACCAGCGGTATGTGGATTGTTAAATATTCCATTTCTAACATTACTGAATATAACTGCATTTTTGAAAGAGCATTTCATGAAATTACATACTAAGTATTTTAAGGACTGAGTTTGATATTTTTCTCCTGTTAATAATAGAAGAAATGATGCCATTTTTCTGTACCTTCTTGCTCTTTTTGTTTGCCTTTTTTTCTGTATCCTCTTCCTTCATCTAATTAATTAATAAAATGGCCTGTTAAAGATGTATGTGTATATGAGATGAAAATATTTTCAGATGGCACTCTGTTTAATTCTTTATGGATAAGTCAAAAGGTTTGTGTCTGTTTCCATTTTACCAATATTAATTTTTTTGTATATTTTTTATTGGAGTTTGATTTGCCGACATATAGCATAATGCCCAGTGCTCATCCCGTCAAGTGCCCCCCTCAGTGCCTGTCACCCAACCAATATTAATCTTCAATGTCAACTTTTTTAATGTCTCCTGATAATTAAATTATTTATTATTATTTTTTTCAGCTAAAGATTATAGTGAATTCCCTGAAGGATCTAGTAACTGCATTTGTGCCAAGTGGAAAAATTATGCAGATAGTGGATCAAAAGTTGGTAAGAAATATTATTTCCCACAATAAATTTTAAACATACACACATACACAGAGTTCAGAAAAGGCTCTAGTATTTACTTAAAGGCATAATCTGACAAATTCTTCTAAGGAGCTGGGGACAGGTTTGCATTTAATTATTCTAGAACACTATCGAAACTTTAGAGGGAGTTAAAAATTGGGGGTTTGGTAATGTTAGAATAACATGACACCAAAGAGGGATGCCTGGGTGGCTCCGTGGTTGAGTGCCTACCTTCCGCCTAGGGCGTGATCCTGGAGACCCGGGATCGGGTCCCACATCGGGCTCCCTGCATGGAGCCTGCTTCTCCCTCTGCCTGTGTCTCTGCCTCTCTCTCACTGTGTCTCTCATGAATAAATAAAATCTTTAAAAAAATAATTAAAAAAAAAAACATGACACAAAATAGCATGGCAAATTTTGGCAATTAACTGCCCCTTAAATTTTTTTTAAAGTATTTTAACTTTACAGAAACTATTTTACAGAACAGTTGGCAAATATGTTATTTCATCTGAGAGCATGGCATGTCCTTCCCCTTACAGATAGAGTTCACCATTGAACAACACAGGTTTAAACTGGGAAGGTCCACTTATACATGGATTTTTTTCGATAAATACAGTGAAGTACTGTTAATGTATTCTCTCTTCCTTACGATTTTTTAAAAAACCATTTTCTTTGCTCTGGTTTTTTAAATTGTAAGAACACAGCATAAAATATATATAACATTCAAAATATGTGTTGTTAATCAAAATATGCGATAATACTGTTGATATTATCAGTAAGGTTTCTGGTCAACAGTAAACTATCAGTGGTTTGGGGAGAGTCAGATACTATACTCTTTTGGGAGAGATTTTCAACTCCCCACATTGTTCACGGGTCAGCTGTACTTATATTTGCAAGTTTACTATTGAAGATTTGGGTGGTTTTTTTTTTGTTGTTGTTGTTTTTTTTTTAAGTACTTTGCCTGTGTATCTCAGGACACCCAGAGATTTTTCTTCATAGGACCAAATGACATATGTATCTTAGCCCGGGAAGCCCATTAACCGAGACAGAAGGTTTTGTGAATGACTAGAAGATAGATTTGCTTTTATGAGTGTGGGAAGAAAGCAGTAATGAGGGTGCAGTGCCAAGGCAAGAGGGTGAGTTCAGGTGGAGATAAGGGGTGCTTGTTGTGATGCATTTGTTTGTGGATCATGTCCGGTCACCCAAGTGCAGTTATCCTAGTTCCCTCTCCTTCTGGAGAACAGGGTGAAATGCCAGGCAGGAAAAAATAAACATACATCTCTGCATAATACCTGAAAACAGTTGAGTTTAAGGGAATAAAATACATATTTAAAAAATGAGGGGCCTACCATCGAGTCCTACATAGCATCTTTTAGAAATACAGGATGTAAAAGTCCTTTATAAATGACTTTTATCACTTACTATATGGAAGGAGCATCTAGAACAAATTATATGTAAAAGAACCCAATCTAAAGCAGCCCTTTAGGGTCAAATGGTTGATCATTTATTTGTTTTCCAGCCTGGTCTCCTTGGCAATTTTCCAGGTCCTTTTGAGGAGGAAATGAAGGGGATTGCAGCGGTTACTGGTATACCTTTAGGTAAAGTTCACTTTGCAGCTTTTATAAGATGTAAGAAAGCACTTGTATATTTTTTTAATTGGGACAATCTACTTATAGTAAAGTGTGTTAATCTTAAGTATACAGTTCAGTAGAATGTTTAAAATGTGTACATGCATGTAATCACAACTCAGCCGAAGACCCAGAAATTTCAGCAATCCAGAATGCTCCATCCTGCCATTTCACAGACAGCACTGCATCTCCAAGGTAGCTCCTTATTCTCAATTCACCACACATTAGTCTGCTTCTTGAATCTTCTGTACACAGTGTGAACTGTTGTGTCGGTTTCTTGTACAGGTCATTATAGGTAGTATGCTACTGTGTGAATAGGATGGTTTGGGTGGTTTCTAGATTTTGGATATTAAGAATAAAGCAGTTATGAATATTGTATCTGTTTTTCGATGGACATGTGCACTCATTTCTGTTGGATATATCCTGGGCTATGGGGTAGCTGTATTTTTGCCTTGTAGTTTTCCACAGTAACTGTATCCACTGACAATCCTCATAGTAGGAGACTGTTAGATACTTTCCCACCAGCTAACATCAGTATTTTTCATTTGAGCCATTTGGCTGAGTGTGTAGAATCCCATGATTGTGCAATTTGCTTTTTTTTTGATGACTATAAGATTGTACAGCTGTTGACCTTTCCTTTCATTGGTGCTTTTGTTTTGCTTCTTTAAAAAAAAAAATGGTTTAAGAAGATAATCTGTCTCCCTTCCTTCCTTCTAAAGGTGAAATGTTTGTTAGTCTTTTGCCCATTTTGTATTGGTTTCAAAAGATTGTTTTTTTTTTTCAAGTCTATATTTTAATTCCAGTTAGTTAACAGTGTTATATTAGTTTCAGGTGTATGATACAGTGATTCGGCACTTCGTACATCACCTGGTATTCCTCCTCACACATGTCCTCCCTAATCCCTATCACCTGTTTCACCCATCCCCCCAACCCACCTCTGGTAACCATCAGTTCTCCATGGTTAAGTATATGGTTTTTTGTTTCTCCCTCTTTTTCTTTCCCCTTTGCTCATTTGTTTTGTTTCTTAAATTCCACATGTGAGTGAAATCATATGGTATTTGTCTTTCTCTGACTTATTTCACTTAGCCTTATACTGTCTAGCTCGATCCATGTCATTTCAAGTGGCAAGATTTCATTCTTTTTATGGCTGAGTAATATTCCAGTGTGTGTTTGTGTGTGTGTGTGTGTGTGTGTGTCTACACATCTTTATCCTTTCATTCATTCACTGGACACTTCAGCTTCTTCCATAATTTGGTTATTGTAAATAATAGTGCAGTAAACATGCATGTACCCCTTTGATTTAGTGTTTTTGTATTCTTTGAATAATTGCTAGATTGTAGGGTAGTTCTCTTCTTAACTTTCTGAGAACCTCCATACTGTTTTCCCCAGTGGCTTCACTAGTTTCCACCAACAGTGCAGGAGGGCTCCTTTTTCTCCACATCCTCACCAGCACCTGTTGTTTCTTGTGTTGTTGATTTTGGCCATTCTGACAGATGTGAGGCAATAGATGAAAAGTGATGATAACATCTTTTCATCTGTCTGCCATCTGGATGTCTTCTTTGGAGAAATGTTTATGTCTTCTTCCCATTTTTAATTGTATTATTTATTTTTTTGTGTGTTGAATTGTGTAAGTTCTTTATATATTTTGGGTACTAATCATTTATTGGATATGCATTTGCAAGTATCTTCTCCCATTTTGTGGGTTGCCCTTTAGTTCTGTTGATTGTTTCTTTTGCCAAATTTGTGCAGAAGCTTTTAATTTTAATGTAGTCCCAATAGTTTATTTTTGCTTTTGCTTTCTTTGCCTCAGGGGGCCCACTTGAAAAAAGTTGCTATGACCAATGTCAGAAATTACTGCCTGTGCTCCCTTCTAGGATTTTTATGGTTTCATGTCTCATGTTTAGGTCTTTAATCCATTGTGAATTTATTATTGTGTATGGTATAAGAAAGTGGTCTAGTTTCATTCATTTGCATGTAGCTGTCCAGTTTTCCCAACACCATTTGTTAAAGAGACTGTCTTGTTTCCTTTGGATATTCTTTCCTGCTTTGTCGAAGAGTAATTGACCATATAATTGTGGGTCCATTTCTGGGTTTTCTATTCTGATCCATTGATTTATGTGTCTTTTTTTGTGTTAGTACAATGGTGTTTCGATCACCACAGCTTTGTAATATAACTTGAAGTCCAGAATTGCGATGTCTCCAGCTCTGCTTTTCTTTATCAAGATTGCTTTGGGTATTCACGGTCTTTTCTGGCTCCACAGAAATTTTATTTTATTTTTTTCCACAGAAACTTTAAGATTGTTCTAGTTCAGCAAAAAATATTGTTGGTATTTTGATGGAGATTGCATTAACTATGTAGATTGCTCTGAGTAGTACAGGTGGTTTTAAGGAATTCCATATATATTCTGGCTACAAGCCTTTTGTCAGATGCATGCGTTCTGAATATCTTCTCTATGGCTTCAAGTCTGTGGCTTGTATTTTTACTCCCTTACTGGTATCTTTTAATGATCAGAAATTCTTTTTTTTTTTATGAGCAGAAACTCTTAATTTTAATGAAGTCAAATTTAATTTAATGAAAAAGACTTTTCTTGCCACCCCAATTTTGTTTTTTAGCTACCAAAGTGATAGAGTTGTTATTTTAAGAGCCAGTATTACCTTGGTTTTTACAAGAGATGATTGAGAATTTCTGAAAATCAATAGTATTTATCAACAAAGGTGGCTAGGTTTTTTATTGTCCTTTGCTTCTTCCAAAAAAAAAAAGATGTAGGGGCACCTGGGTGATTCAGTCAGTTAAGCATCTGCCTTCCCCTGCAGTCATGGTCTCAGGGTCCTGTGAGTCCGGTTTCCTGCTCAGCAGGGAGTCTGCTTCTCCCTCTCCGTCTGCCCTGCCTCTTGCTCTCTCAAATAAATAACATCTTTTAAAAATGCTGTAAAATGATGGTCAACATACTGGAAATACATTCTTGCAGCTTTGATGAAAAACAAGTCTTTAATTCCTTTATTATGTAAAGAACCCTAGCAAATAAATACCATATATCACTATCTCGAGAGAAAAATGAATTAAAAAGATTAATACGTGACTTTTAGTAACATAAGAACAGAATCTTACCAAAATGGAAATAAAATAAACATTAGCTTAGAATGGGAATAAATGTTCAGCTTATTAACATGTTTACATGAATGTGGTAAGAGAAAGCATTCTGTATATCTTTCATTATCTAATTAAAATAATTTTTTTTTGGTTTCAGTTGATAGTGTTACATTAGTTTCAGGTGTACAACATGGTGATCCAGCACATCACTTTACATTTTACTGTGCTCGCCCCGGGGATGGCTACCTTGTGTCATCATATAACACGATTACAGTACCACTGGCTGTACATTCCCTGTGCTGTGCCTTTTGTTCCCGTGATGTATGCCTTTTCATTAAATGCTAAGTGGTATTATTATACAGTTTTGGGAAAATATTCAAAAATTAAAATGGATTTTCTTGTTAGCTGCACTGATTTTATTAGTAGTTCCTGGATCTCCTTTCTCACCTTAGAAATACTGTCACCTCTAAAAATATGAGCAAAATACATGTTCAGTCTATAGCAAAGAGCCAGATGTATTAAGTTATCATATTTTAGGGGCACCTGTGTGGCTCAGTCAGTTAAGTGTCTGACTCATGATTTCAGCTCAGGTCATGACCTCATAGTTTGTGGGATCTAGCCCCACTTTAGGCTCCAAGCTGAGCAATTCCCTGAAATTCTCTCCCTCTGCCCCTCCCCCCACTCATGCATGCTCATGCATGCTCTCTCTCCCTCTTTCTCTCAAATAAATCTTTAAAAAACAAGTTATCCTATGTTAGCACCCCCAAACCAAATTAAAATGAAGCATATTGGACATCCTGTCACAGTACAATGAATTCATTGTGCCTGGGTGTTCAGCTTGCCCAAAAAGCTGACCTTTGGGAGTTTGTTTTATCTTGTATCTGTAGCATATCGGCTGGTGAGATACCACTACCTGACCAGGCTATTCAGGCGTGCTCAGACTGGTCTGCAGACATGTATTGCACAGCAAAAATTCACACGTAGTGATTGTTCAAACTTAAAAAAAATTTTTCTAACAGTGTCATAGTTTTGTATATTGACTAAGAAATGTCCTATCTTTTCTCATAGGAGAGATTCTTACATTCAATGTTTTCTACGAATTTTTCACCATTTGTACCTCAATAATAACAGAAGACAAAGAAGGTAAATGTGTGCCTGGGGGAGAGGTTGCGGGGGTAGGCAATGCAAAGTACAAATTAAAAGAAAAATCTAAAAATCTAAATAGAATTAGAACTTGTACTATCCAGGCTTACTCTTCAAATTCTGTGTATGTTGCATATAGTTTAAAGATCTTGGGCAGCCCGGATGGCTCAGCGGCTTAGCGCCACCTTCAACCCAGGGCGTGATCCTGGAGACCCGGGACTGAGTCCCACATCAGGCTCCCTGCATGGAGCCTGCTTCTCCCTCTACCTGTGTCTCTGCCTCTCTCTCTCTCTCTGTGTCTCTCATGAATAAATAAATAAAATCTTAAAAAAAAAAAAAAGATCTTTAGCAAATTTTTAGATGTGAATTTAAAACTATGTTTATTTTGAGACCACTGTGATGGCTATTAAAGTTTAATTCAGGGGCACCTGGGTCACTCAGTGGTTGAGCATCTGCCTTCAGCTCAGTGCTGATCCTGGAGTCCCAGGATCGAGTCCCACATCGGGCTCCCAGCATGGATCCTGCTTCTCCCTCTGTGTCTCTGCCCCCCCCCCCATGAATAAATAAATAAAATCTTAAAAAAAAAAGGCAGTCCCATGAGGCTGTTTGAGTGGGTGAAGTTTGAACTAAGGCGTGAAAGACAGAGTTTATAATGAAGATGAAAGGGAACAACATTCCAGGCAGAGAGAACTATAAGTCCAAAGACGCTGAGACAGGATTGAGCAGCTTGGAGAACAAAAAAATAAAGTTTAATTCAGGGAGGTAGAAAGCTTGGAAGTGTTTCAGGTTTCTAAATATCCTTACCCTTTCACCTAGTCTCCCTTATGCTATTCTTCATGCTTTAGTACAAGTACTCACTCATTATCTTTATGTGCATAATGATCCCTGCCTTTCCTTGAGACTCAGGACAAATCCTGTCCTGTTTCCGGCCGAGGGACCCTGTGTAGACCAGGCTCATTTCCCATGTTTTTTTCTGGCAGGCCCCCAGAATGCAAGGCACAGGATGGCTTACCCTGATTTACCATTATACCGCTACTCACGTTAGAAATCGGCCTGTACCTGACCCTAGAAGTGTTCAGCTGTAGGTAGCCATTCCTGAAGGGGATTGTGTTGGCACGTCACATCAGGTGCGGCTATGCTAGCTACACCCAGCTAGCTGTCCGTGGACCAAAGAAGGACCCCTGATCCCTTTCCCAGATTGTAATTTTACCTGGAACTGTGTGCTCTGAGATCAGTATGAGGGGATCTGGCCAGTGTGACGGGCACAGCAGTTTGAGCTTGTTAAGGCTTATGATACTAGGACGCTACTTAATTCTTACTACTGGATTGAGCAGTTGTCAATATCAATAAACCAAAAAAAAAAAAACAAAAAACAAAAAACAAAAAAAAATATCAATAAACCAGAATTAAGTGTCCAGCTTTGATCAATTATGCTGTCGTAACTGCCGCTACATGTCTCTTCTTTAAATCAGGTCATCTACTACATGGGCGAAACATGGATTTTGGAATATTTCTTGGGTAAGTAAAGATCGTGGTGAGTATCCATCCTTAAGGAAGGGTATGTTGTATTACAAATCGATGAAAAGTAAATCCCAAATCATGCCCAAAATATGATCAGAAGTGAAGATACTGGTTTCCTTAGTTTTTTGTTTGTTTGTTTGTTTTTTTATAAAGATTTTATTTATTTATTCATGAGAGACACACAGAGAGAGGCAGAGACACAGGCAGTGGGAGAAGCAGGCTCCATGCAGGGAACCTGACATGGGACTTGATCCAGGATCTCCAGGATCATGCCCTGGGCTGAAAGTGGCGCTGAACTGCTGAGCCACCCGGGCTGCCCTGGATTCCTTAGTTTTGAGACAAGATGGGCACAGTATTTGTGAGTCTGTAACGGAGCTGAAGCTAGTAAGCAGAAATCTAGAGCATGTTTGAAGGTCCCAGATGCAAGTCCGGTTTATTGCTTAGAAAGGAAGAGCATTCTATTCTATGTCTACTTAACATTCCTAAAAAAATGTAATGGCTCCTTTGCTGAGTGGGCTGTTGTACTGGGTTATTTAGATTTAGCCTCCGTTTTATCATATGGAAAACGGAGAGTAAAACCACTCATGTCATAGAGTTCTTGTGAGGCTTGCTCATTATGGAGTAGGGAGAGGAAGCGCCTGATACAATGCCTGGCCATCATCATTATTTTTAAACGAAATCTGTCTTTTGTAGGTGGAACATAAACAATAATACCTGGGTCGTAACTGAGCAGCTCAAACCTTTATCAGTGAACCTGGACTTCCAAAGAAATAATAAAACCGTCTTCAAGGCTTCAAGCTTTGCTGGCTATGTGGGCATGTTAACAGGATTCAAACCGGTAAGGAATCCGCTGTTACGTAACTTTACAGGTAGCTCTGTGTCCTCTTTTTGCTGCCTGTGAAAGATGGGGGTCTAAGGACCCAAGAAGAATATGAAGCCCCGGTTCTTCATCCCTTTGCACTTCCTGTCACCGTCATAGGTGTGAGCTCACGGGATAGAGAAGAGTAGAAAGGGAACGATGGTTTGTTTCTGAGCCTCTTCTGAGGAAAAAGCGTGTGGCTGGCTGTGCAGGGCTGGAATAGGATATAAATCTGGCACCTGGTCTTCAGTCTGCCGCTTAGACAAGTTGGGCGTTTACTCTCTGCATGTCCTTCTCCTTCTCAGAAAAGTGTGGCCAGTAACATCCCACCTGTTCACTTCACACACTACACGCGAAGATGCTCTCAACTTCTAAAAGCTGTTAACAGAACGTGATAATCCAGTTTTGACTCTGCACCCCCAGCCCCCGTTCCAGGGGTTGGCACACCTGGTATAAGTACGCTGCCAACAGGGTGGCTGAGGTTTCTGACTTCGTTGCTTTGTCTTGTTTCCAGGGACTGTTCAGTCTTACGTTAAATGAACGTTTCAGCATAAATGGCGGTTACCTGGGTGAGTAGAGAGTTCTTAGCGGGAATTCCGTAGATGTTTTGAGAGGAAGGCTGGGCTGTGTCTTGGGTGCGTAGTCTCACCCCATTGCAGGCCTGTGACACTGTGTATGTTTGATTTCTTCCAGGTGTCATAGAATGGATTTTGGGAAAGAAAGATGCCATGTGGATCGGGTTTATCACTAGATTAGTTCTGGAAAATGGCACAAGGTAATCTGTTTGATTCCTTTATTATCAAACTTAATATTCATTTTAAGTTTATTTTTTTTTGGAGATATGACAGAACGTTAACATTAGTTTAAGATGTACAACAAAATGTGTGGGGATTTGTATATATTGTGAAATGATCACCACAATAAGTGTAGCTAACACCCATCGCCACATAGTTACAGAAACTGTTTTCTTTGTGTTGAGAACTCTTAAGGTTGACTCTCTAGCAACTGTCATATACACAATACAGTATTATCACCTATTGTCACCACGCTGTCCATGGTATACCCAGGAATTACTATTTTAGAACCGGGAAGTTCGTACCTATTGATCCCCCTTTACCTGTTTCACCCACCCCCCATTCCTCACCTCTTGTAACCACCACTCTGCTCTCTGTATTGATGAGTTTTCCTAGGTTCTGCATGTAAGTGATAGCCTGGGCATTTGTCTTTCTCTGACTTATTTCACTGAGCATAATGCTCTCACAGTCCATCCATGTTGCCACAAATGGCAAAATTGTTTTATGGCTGAGTAATAATCCGTGTGTGTGTGTGTGTGTCTAACGCAAAGAATGAACTGATTTATTTAAAAAGTGCTAGAGATAGTGCCAGCATGAAGGGTACCTATTAATGTTTATTGATGTACAAAAACCTACTCATACCAGAAGAGAATTTGTACAGTAAAATCTTCATTTAAACTGTTAATATCTGTTAACCTAGTTTAATTCTGCGCTGGTGCAGAAATCTTGTAATAGTAGCTAGCACCACATCCAAGTGACCTAGAATAAATGGGTATCTGATTTTTAATGAGGTCAAGGGAGTAAGATATAGTGGCTTTTCTGAAAATCCACTTTGATTTCTAAAAGCCCTAGTTTTCAAGGTTACTGTCTATTCCCTAAGTTCTATAAATAGTAATATTATTTCCTCTTGATCTGTTGTTGACTAAAAGGCTTAAACAATAAGGGTGGAAGATAATTTCTTGAGGCCATTTGGTTTGTCCTCACATTAAGGGGATATTTCAGATCTTGGTGTTTTACCACATGGTGTCAGCGGTTGTTCCTCCATGAGCCATTGTGCACCACCCTTTTTTATTTTTTATTTATTTTTTATTTTTTCTAATTTTTATTTATTTATGATAGTCACCCTTTTTTAAAAGAACATGTTGGGCAGCCCTGATGGTCCAGCAGTTTGGCGCCGTCTTCCGCCCAGTGTGTGATCCTGGGGACCCAGGATCAAGTCCCACGTCAGGCTCCCTGCATGGAGCCTGCTTCTCCCTCTGCCTGTGTCTCTGCCTCTCTCTCTGTCATGAATAAATAAAATCTTAAAGAAAAAATTAAAAAAAAAATAAAAGAACATGTTTCTCAGAGACTTGTGTTCCTTTAGTCTCCACAGCTAAAAATTTTTCATTCCAAGTCACCTAAAAATGTTTACTTTTTTCTTTTTTGGTGTTTCTATGTAGTTACGAAGAAGCCAAGAATACATTGATCAAAACCAAGATATTGGCCCCAGCATACTTTATCCTGGGAGGCAACAAGTCTGGGGAGGGTTGTGTGATCACACGAGATAGAAAACAGTCTTTGGATGTATATGAGTAAGTACACGTGTTCACACAAAGTAAGCAGAAACTAAAGCATAGACTGACGTATTTATGAGTTTAAGGTAGGAAGCCTAAGCAGAATTTCTTCTTTTCTATCTAGACTCAACCCCAAGCAGGATAGATGGTATGTGGTACAAACAAATTATGACCGTTGGAAAAATCCTCTCTTTCTTGATGATCGCAGAACACCTGCAAAGATGTGTCTAAACCAGACAACCCAAGAGGTACATTCACATGTCATATGTAGAAAGAAATGGTGACCTTTAAAGATTATCTTAGTTGTGGCATTTTTCTTTGGCCTTTGAAGAATTGATAAACTTTCTGGGAAGTATCGCTGGACAGT
Organism: Canis lupus dingo; assembly: GCF_003254725.2. Taxonomy (NCBI): domain Eukaryota; kingdom Metazoa; phylum Chordata; class Mammalia; order Carnivora; family Canidae; genus Canis; species Canis lupus. Next base: position 42,351,339 of record NC_064258.1, on the reverse strand, counting down.
CTGTACTGTTTTTGTTTTGAATCTAAAGATCAAAGTTGTATTGTACTTGCCTTTTTGACTCTGATGCTGGACACCACTGTGTGAAGTTGAATGACAAACAGGCAAGAATTAAGAGGGCAGAAGAGAGAGAAAAAGTTGTTAATGTTAATCCAATTAGCTCTGTTTCTAACTAACAGCGATGCCAAGGGCAGTTCTTTAGGGGGATTGCGGGGAGGTAGACAAGAATGTCATGGTTTCTGATGACCCATTTTTGTGCATAAGGCTACTGACATATGCATTTAATTTAATGAACTCAATTATTTTTGTGTTTTAGAATATCTCATTTGCAACCATGTATGATGTCCTATCAACAAAACCTGTCCTCAACAAGGTATTTAAAAAAAAATGTATATATATATATATATATATATATATATATATATATATATATACACTTTTAGGAAAATAACTTGGTCCTGTGTTTTATTTTTCCCTGTTATCTTGGATCAGTTGGAGCTAGGACCCCAAGTCCTGTTCCCCTTAAGGTTGATTTTTAAAAATGCTTTATGTGACTAAAACAGTAACTCTTGGGATAGGACAGATTGATTAATGTTGTTATGTTGTTTGATGTCCAAATTGGTCAAAGTACTGTTTCCAGTTTTACTTCCACAACATTTATATGTAGGCTTTTACTTTTGACTTACCCTGTCAGAAATTTCATGCTGTACACAACTAACACCTAAAACTCAGCCAGGTCTGAAGTCTGTTTACAGACAGAGTTTTGTGCCCGCATAGTTTCCCCCACTGTGTTAGAAACGCAGTAAGGGGCGGGGGGTCTGGGGGGGCTCAGCTGGTGAGGTGTCTGCCTTGGGCTCAGGTCATGGTCCTGGGATCGCGCCCTGCTTTGGGCTCCTTTCTCAGAAATCCTTTCCCCCTGGTCATGCACTCTCTCTGTCAAGTAAATAAAATTTTTTAGAAACGAAAGAAAGCAAATGCGCTAAGGATAAGGACAGCCACAGCTGAGCCGGTACAGTCCACGGTATACGCCATTAGGTTTTGCAGGGACCACTGTTGATACTGTTGAGGAGGGTCGAGGGTTAAAGTGTTGTGGCGAAGCAGTGTCCTACTTAGGAATAAGATCTCTAAGGAGCTGAGGGGATTCTTTCCTGAGTCTGTTTATATTCATGACTCGGAATAGTGGCTCTATTGAAGTTAGTTTATTTTTTCAGTTGTATTCCTAAATGGTGAACTATAATTGTTATTGACTATTTGTCTTTGTATATTTATTTTTATGACTATTTATATACAATTTATGTATTATTTTATATTAAGTAACTTCATAAAGCAGTTTGACATGTATAGAAATGCCAGTCAAGACACCTTAAAATTGGAAAGATCCTTAAAGTAAATGTAACTTTTCTTTCAGCTGACTGTATTCACAACTTTGATGGACGTTACCAAAGGTCAATATGAAACTTACCTGCGGGATTGCCCAGACCCTTGCATAGGTTGGTGAGCACACACCTGGCCCCTAGAATGCTCTGTCTGTGGCATGAAGATGGAAACTCACATGCATCCACCTAGTGCAGCCGTCTGATGTCCTTGCAAAGACCAAGACTCGGCAGTTTCTTGTGGAGGCATGGGCTTGTCTTTCTTATGTTTACAGTTCACAGACTATTTTTGCCATAACAGTTGATTCTCCTCATTTACAGGTAACTTCTTTATGTACAAAAATCAATCATCTAGAATTTACAGTTTCTCTTCACTTTGACATTTGGGGATGGGGATGGGCAATGACATATGGGACCCACCTCCATAGAATGAAGCAAGAATCTTGGTGGGTGTTGAATCCAGCACATCTGTACATTGTTCAGTTTTTCACTTTAATCCACATATTTGTATGTTTTTCTTTCCTTCTGGTTCCAACTACTATTAAAATTAGCATTCTGTGTGGTCTTTGCTGTCTGTGACAGCAATGTAATTTCACTAATTTTGATTGGAGGGGGATGAGACAGACATTCAACTGTGTATTAATCTTAATAGGCAAGAATACTTGAGCTTTTGACCCTGAATAGAAGCAATTTTTTAGGTTCATGAAGTAATCCATGTACAAGGCAGCCTTTCATGCACAGAATTGACACGTCCCTTTTTTCATAATTACTCTACCTCCCAGAAACTCCAGGCAGTTGTTAACTTCAGAAACTGAGTTCCAGGTTCTGTGAAGAGGTCAAAGCCTTGTGAAAATTGAGAGGTGAACCCATAAACTTACATAAATATCATTCATGTAATAAATGTTTAGTTTGTTTCTCTGATCAATATTTTTAAAAAACTTAAGTTACTAAAAGTGTTTTTCAGAAATCAGTCTATTTATGAAAGTGCTAATAGAACTTATTAATAACCTTTCAGACATTAACCATTAACTGTGAAATGCATGCCAGTTGGGCGAGACTGTATCCACTTCATTTTGTATAATGTCGTGTACTCATGATGCTCAATAAACAATCCCTGGAAGTACTGTCAGCAGTCACGTATGCTGATTCTCCGGATACCCACATGCTGGTGTGAGGGGGGCGGTTATGGAGAAATGGAAGCTGAACACAGCATCTGAATTAAATTATAAGGGTTATGTAGGTGGGTTCTTCAACTTATGATTAAATGGCCACTATCTTACATGACTAATCTTACCACCGTCTAAACCCAGTGGTGTCAACAGGACACAGGTGTGCTAAGGCTACTTTTCCCCTGGAAGGAGGTGCTTCCACAAAACTATAGTGATGCTAGCACTGTCTTAGTGAAATGAGAGGGTTACAAGAGGACTTGTATTAAAATAAGATTTGATTTAAAAAAAAAAAAACAAAACCTCAAGAGTGCCTGGCTAGCTCAGTCGCAGGAGCTTGCGACTCAATGTTGGGGGAGTCATGAGTCCAAGCCCAATGTTGGGTGTGATTACTTAAAAAAATAGATAAAATATTAAAAAAAAAAATTCAGATTTTGTCCCTCTTATAAAAATGAAGTCAGGTTAACTTGTATTTTTTTCTAAAGTTGTAGCTTTTGATACTCATAATAAATACGTGAGATGCTGTTTTAGACCAGTTCCTCAGGACCACATCAAATAATATGGAGGAAGTAACAACTGGCAGTAAGATTCTCGGTAATGATGCTCAGTGGTAAAAAAAAAAAAACTTATAAAATAGGATATAGAGTATAAGCCTATTTATAGATGTACTTAGGCATAATTAGATACACATCTAGAATATAGAAAGAGAACGGGGAGGGTGTTTATCAAGATGTTCCCACTGGATGGTGGTAGTAACTGCTGTGTTAATTTGGAGAGGACATTAGTAAGAAGACTACAGGTGTACTTCGTTTTATTGCACTTTGCTTTAACTGTGCTTCACAGATACTGTTTTTTACAAATAGGTTTGTGGCAGCCCTGTGTCAAGCATGTCTAGCAGCACCGTTTTCTAACAGCATCTGCTATTTTGTGCCTGTGTCACATTTTAGTAATCCTCACAAAATTCCAGGCTTTTTCATTGTTACTGTATTTGATTTGGTGACCTACCTGCCGCCCACCCCGCCGTCTGTCCTTCTCCATGGGCCTCCCTACTCCCTGAGACACCACAGTATTGAAATTAGGCAAATTTAGAACCATACAGTGGCTTCCAAGTGTTCAAATGTCCATTTATTTATCGATGGACACTGTGTTGCTTCTATGTGTTGGTTACTGTAAACAATGCTGGTATACATAGGGGTGCAGATAACTCTTTGAATTAATATTTTCATTTTCTTTGGGCAAATGGCCAGTAGAGGCATTACTGGATCGGGTGGAATTGCTGTTTTTAATTTTTTAAGGAACCTCCGTACTGTTGTCCAGTACTGTTGCTGCACCAGTTTGCATTCCCAGCAGTGCATGAGGGTTCCTTTTTCTCCACAGCCTCACCTACACATAGATGTTAATCTTTTTGATAACAGCCATTCTGACAGGTGTGAGGTGATATCTCATTGTGGTTTTGATTTGCATTTCCCTGGTAATTAGTGATGTTGAGCATCTTTTCATGTGTATGTTGGCCATCTGGATGTCTTCTTTGGAAAAATGCCTATTCAGATCTTCCACCTATTTTTAATAGGATTTTTCTTTTTTGTTATTGTGTTTTAGGTGTTATGTATTTTGGATATTCTTCATTGGATAAGTCATTGGCAGGTATCTCCTCCCATTCAGTAGGTTGCCATGTCTCTCACTGTAAATGAAAAAGCTAAAGATGACTAAGCTTAGTGAGGAAGGCACATAGAAAGCCACGAAGGGCTGAAAACTAGGGCTCTTGTGCCAAACCTGGCAAGTAGTGAATGCAAAGAAAAAGTTCTTCAGGGACATTGAAAGTGCTATTCTGGTGAACACACATAGGTTAGAAAGCAAAACAGCCTTACTGCTGATACAGAGAAAGGTTTAGTGGTCCAGTAAGAAGATCAAGCCAGCTACAACATCCCCACAAGCCACAGCCTGATCCAAAGACTCTAACTCTCTTCAATCCTGTGAAGGCTGAGAGAGGTCTGGAGAAGCTGCAGAAGAAAAGCTGGAAGCCAGCAGTGGTTGGGTCCTGAGGTTTAAGGGCAGAAGCCATCTCCATAACATAAAACTTCAGGGTGAAGCAGTAAGTGCTGATATAGAAGCTGCAGAAAGTCACCCAGAAGATCTAACTCAGATAAATCAAGGAAAGTGGCTCCACTAAACGACAGATTTTCAGTGCAGATGAAAGAGCTTTCTTTTCGAAGATGCCATTTAGGACTTCCATAGCTAGAGAGAAATCAAGGCCTGGCTTTAAAGCTTCAAGGGACAGGCTGTCTCTGTTAGGAGCTAATGCACCTGGTGACTAAGTTGAAGCCAGTGTTCAATGACCAGTCTGTAAACAAAGCCCATGGTTGAGGCCTACAGATCAGAAATAAAAGACTTCTTTCAAAATATTACTGCTCATTAACAATGTACCTGGTTACCAGAGAGCTCTGGTGGAGATGTACATGATTCCTGCTATTTTCAGCCTGCTAACACAACATCCATATTCTGCAGCACATGAATCAAGGAGTAGTTCTTTCAAGTCCTATTATTTAAGAAATACATTTGTAAGGCTGTAACTGTCCTAGACAGTGATTACTCAAATGGATCTGGGCAATGTAAATTAAACCTTCTGGAAGGAATTCACCATTCTAGATGCCATAATCAATTGTGATTCATGGAAGAGGTCAAAATATCAGTGTTAACAAGAGTGTGAAAGATGCTGATTCTAACACTCAAGGATGACTTTAAGGGGCTTCAAGACTTCAGTGGAGGAAGTAACTACAGATGTCGTGGAAATAATAGAATTAGGAGTGGAGCCTGAAGTGGGGGGTGGGTGCCTGGCTCAGTAGAGCATACAATTCTTGATCTTGGGGTTGTAAGTTCAAGCCCCATGTTGGGTAGATACAGGTGTGTATGAACTGCTGCAATCTCATAAAACTTGAATGGCTGAGGAGTTGCTTCTTATGGATGAGCAGAGAAAGTGGTTTCTTTAGATGGAATCTACTGGGGAAGATGCTATGAAGATTGTTGAAATGACAGGAAAAGATGGAGAATATTACATAAACTTAAGGAGCAGCAGGGTGAGAGGACTGACTCTAATTTTGGAGGTAGTTCTGTGGGTAAAATGCTATCCAACACATCAGTATGCGAAAAAGAAAGGAAATCATTTGATATGGGCAGACTTCATTGTTTTTTATTTTAAGAAATTGCCATGGCCAACCCAGCCTTCAGCAACCACCAATCTTTATCAGTCAGCAGCCACCAATATCCAGGCAAGACCTTCCACCAGCAAAATGATTATAACTTGCTAAAAGCTCAGATGACAGCATTTTTTAGCAGTAAAACACATTGTTTTTTCAGTCATAGAGCCATTGCACAGTCAATAGTCTACAGTGTAAACTTTTATATACCCTTTTATGAAACCAAAAATATTTGACTCACTTTACTGCAGTAGTCTAGCACCAAACCTGTAATATCTTCAAAGTATGCCTGTACTACTTTCACACCATCATCAAGTTGAAAAATTCTAATTCCAACCATCATTAAGTTAGGGACTGTTAGTATATTAATGAGGTTTGTAAGAGACAACTTGAACTCAAGCTCTATAATGCAATTTGTTTTCAAAATATTCAAATCCATAACTTTCTGTAAATAGCTGGCCCAAACATTATGAGTCTGGGCAGATGAACTGATAATTAAAACTCTACATTAATCAAAGTTATTTAAAGGCACAGGATTCCCTTCTCTGTTCCTTAATGGAAAATGAGCCAAGCAGAGACACCAATGATTCTGAGGAAGGAACCAGATGTATAAAGACAACCAACATTAAAGTAGCAATTAGAATTATATGGCAAGAACAAGAAATGATCACTCTTCCAGACAAGGCAACTGGGCAGCTGTATTTGCACAGTGAAACATGTGACATCCAGAGCTCATTGTTTCTTACAGGTAAAGAATAAACTCTTTATATTAAGTAAAACTGGGCAATAAACAAGAAACATGCCAGTCTAACTTTTGAGTAATATGAGAATGTTTTCTACATAGTATATGAAAGAGATATAGTTAGGAAATAATTACAGAGTAATTCTATTATTTCTATATTATTATAGTGTAATTATATGTTATTTCTAATATTTATATTATTTATTGTTCCTACTGTAAGAAAAATGCTCTTAAATTGGTAAGTCCTCCCTGACTAGATGTTGGGTCTCTATTTTTCATGTCTTAGATTTTTTGTTTGTTTGGTTCTTTTTTTCTTACATTTAAAATTGTCAAGCCATAAATAATTCTGGAATAAATTCTAAGGCATAAATGATTATGTCAGTTTAAATGAAAATGCAAATTCATGGTTGTATGGAGGATATACATTTATTAACAGTGAAAAAGCAGCTATGCAAAGTGAATGTTACAAAATACAAAGAGTACCTGCACAGTCTGGTGAGCTATTTTAAGCATTCTCTCAACCTGCATAAGGTTCTCTCATTTTCACCTTTTCTTCCTCTTTTATCTATAACCAGATTTTCAACCTAAACATTAACGAATAGGAATATTTATTGCCTAAACTTTGAGCAACAATTACTAAGGAAAGGGTCAAACAAGTTATCTGATCTTCAGCCCCAGAGATTTTAAAACTGAATTATCTTCTAAAATAAAAAAGAGAAGATGACAGCAACTGTAACACAAGTCACAGGTGCTAGGAAAATAACTCCGATAGGACTGGTCTTCCACTGGATCGCACTTTAATCTGCAGGTAGAGAGACACAGCCATAATATGCGTAAGGCTTGGTTTGAATGTCAACATGAAATTCTCCCCTTTTTGTTCAGAGTCTAGAAAACATACATGTATAGAAACTTAAGTATACATATAATCTAATTTGTTTCAGCTTCCCAGGAGTCAAACTGGGTAAGAATTCCTGATTCTGAATGGTTATCTGAATAGGTTTTTAAATTAATGTTGGGGGATCCCTGGGTGGCGCAGCGGTTTGGCGCCTGCCTTTGGCCCAGGGCGCGATCCTGGAGACCCGGGATCGAATCCCACATCGGGCTCCCGGTGCATGGAGCCTGCTTCTCCCTCTGCCTGTGTCTCTGCCTCTCTCTCTCTCTCTGTGACTATCATGAATAAATAAATAAAAATCTTTAAAAAAAAAAAAAAAAAAAAAAAAAAAAAAAAAAAAATAAATTAATGTTGGGAGAGCTATACTTCACATAATTAGCAATATAGTAAATGTCCTTAAAGGGAAATCCTCATTTAACACTCCCTGACTGGGCATTATAATTTTACACTGAAGTATACAGCAAATAAAAATTTTGAAGGAATACCAACCAAATTCTTTGGGTATTTCAGTAAATTGTTAATAAATTTTAAAGACCACTAACTGAAACTAATTCTTCATATTTTATTCAACAAAAAACCTATATGACTGAATTGTTAACTGGCTGTGAAGCCTTAGTTGGGTATATTGCAAGTTTGCAAATCTAAAGATAATTCACTTTTGAAAAACTGAGTTACTTGGTGATGAAGAAATTCCATACATATTCATTGCTTAGTACTTCATTTGCAAATCTGCTTCTCTCTCACCACACACATAATCAACTGCTATGCTTTGGTCTTAAAATTACCATCTCAAAAGGCAAGCTTGTCTGAAGACATATAGAGCCTTAACATTCTGGTACATAAAACTTAGTTCTGTAAATCCCTACTTGAGAGGGTTTGGTTCTTCATGTAAAATTTATCACAGTGTTACTTGTTTGTGCAGAAATACTCCCTAATTATATAACTTTTTTTTTTTTTTTTTTTTTTTAAAGACCGTGGCAACATAGATAGGAACTGAATTCTGGAAAATACTTATCTGATAAGGACATGTGTTCTAAACATCCAATTTGAACAGAATATTTATATGCTATAACTTCACCAATGTCCTGGATACCTTTATAACTTGCCTGTTCTTGCACAAGAATAAGACATGCAGGTGTCTAGACCCAGCAGCAGCAACACTGACACTATTTGGAAGCCTGGTCTAATGGCTGGTCTTACTAAATTCTGTATTTCTCTAACTCTTGCTCTTCTCTGAATATCCGAATCATATAGAAGGGTGACTTACTGTATAGAATTCAACATAATTTCCAAAAAAAGTACTTTACAGAGAAGTCCAAACTTTATTTAAAACTACATCTTAAATTTAACGATACCAAACATCACAAAGGAAGGGGAAAAAAAAATCGACAGAAAAATTTTTAAAAAAAGGAAAGAAAGAAGAAAACCCCAGAGTGTATCAAGGCTGGAATCTGTCCAGAATTCAGTTTCTGATGTTTTAAACTGCCACGGGCAGAAATTAGCACACCTATCAAGAATGCAGTGTCAAACTAATTTACATCTTTATACAGATCAAAACAGATGTTTATTTAGTGCCAAGTTCATATATGCATTGACTATGTAAAGCGAGTTAGATGAGCTTCTGAAGACCTCTCATACGCTTTGGGCTCCCACTGTTTCTGAAAAACAGAATAATGCGCTTTAAGTTACTGAATTAACACCTTACTTACTAGAATTTAATACTGTTCTCTTTCATTAAAACTTTTAGCATAAAGTTATTATAAAGGAGATACTAATTTAGTTTAAAAATAGGTGACGGGGGATCCCTGGGTGGTGCAGCGGTTTGGCGCCTGCCTTTGGCCCAGGGCGCGATCCTGGAGACCCGGGATCGAATCCCACGTCAGGCTCCCGGTGCATGGAGCCTGCTTCTCCCTCTGCCTCTCTCTCTCTCTCTGTATGACTATCATAAATAAATAATAATAAAAAAATTCAAAGCATACTTAAAAAAAAAAATAGGTGACGGTTTCCATTTGAAGATTGCATACTGAGCAGATACTTCTTAAGAAAACTACCCACCAGAAAAGAAAACTATATAAAACTGACTAAATATCAACCAACAAGAGTGGCTGGGAGGGAAAGCCGGCCAGATGACAAATCCCTGGAAAGTTCAAAGCAGATGGAGACAAGATGAAGGGGGTGGGGCTCAGCCTGGACCCATTAGGGGGCAGCAGGTGAGATTCTAACAAGGAGAACTGGGCTCAATACTGGGAAATTAATTGAAAGTTTGAAATTTAGTCTATGCTTCTCTTCACACCTCATTTCTAGGGGGAAAAAAAAAAAAAAAACTCTTGTATGATTTTTTTAAAGATTATTTATTCATGAGAGACACACAGAGAGAGAGGCAGAGACACAGGCAGAGGCAGAAGCAAGGTTCCATGCAGGGAGCCTAATGCGGGACTCGATCCCAGGTGTCCACGATCAAGCCCTGGGCCAAAGGCAAGCGCCAAACGCTGAACCACCCAGGGATCCCAAAATCTTATATAATTTGATTAATGTATTGATAGAGTAACAAAAAGAAAATCGTTTGATTTTTTTTAAGTTTTTCTTTTTCTTATTCATTCATTCATTCATTCATTCATTTATTTATTTATGATAGTCACAGAGAGAGAGAGAGAGAGGCAGACACATAGGCAGAGGGAGAAGCAGGCTCCATGCACTGGGAGCCCGATGTGGGATTCGATCCCGGGTCTCCAGGATCGCGCCCTAGGCCAAAGGCAGGCACCAAATCGCTGCGCCACCCAGGGATCCCTGAAAATCGTTTGATTTTGATGTAAGACACATTCTCCTCTGGGTGGCCCAGGGGTTGCGCTATTAGATCCATAGAGAAGGAAATCTGGGATTATCAACTGGCTCTCCAATGAGTCATCTTTACACCAAATGGTCTTCAGAAAAAGTAACTTTTAACTATTAGTTACAAAAATGTGTTTTTGTAACCTTAATGTAAGAAGATGAGTAAGAGTGGACAGAAAAAGCAGAAAGAAAAGGCAGTAGCCGCGGAGTCATGACCAAAGCTAATGGAACTAGAAAACAAATATATTTAAAATAAAGGTCATGAACAGAAAAACCAAAAATAATAAAGATCCAAATGCTCACTTTTCATATGGAAGAGAAGAGATGTCTGAATTTTTTAAATTAAGAAAATTTATAAGTATATTAATTCAGAAATATACAAGATCTCACCCAGAAGAACTAAAAACCAATAGTTAAATGGGATACTGCCAGGTTATCATGAATTCTTTTGTATCTTTCCTTCTTAAATTAATGTGCATATCTTACACTGCTAAAACTCAAGATTTTAAAAACAAAAAAATTATCTGATAATACCATTTTATAAATTAGGCAATGGACCAAGACTTTTTACAGAATTAGGCTTCCCTTCCAGTATTTGGCTTAAATCTTAAGTACTAATAGTGGATTTAAAAAACAAAATGATGGTACCAAGGTTTCTTAATTTTTCAGTATGATATGGTTGAAACTCTTACCAGGTTCTTTTAGTGTCTGAGAATTCCCAGCTAATTCTTCGGTCTGCATTTCACATAGTATTTCACCAGATAAATGGTTTTTCTCTTGCTCTTCTACCATTTTCTTCCTTAGATCTGCCTTTGAAATGAAGGAAAAAAAAAAAAAACCTGAAAAATCAGTTTTCATCCCAGTAGTATTTGTTATATAAAGACAAGTTTAATTAAAGAGAGCAAAATACCTCTGAGTATATTGTCAGTTTAAGTGGTAAATCTTCAACTTTCACAAAGTCTTCTTCATCAGATTTTTGACTTATGTTACCAGATTCTGCTTCCTGTAAGATAAATTATATTTAATAAAGGCAATCTACTCTATCTCTGGATCTAAGCCTTTAAAATCATCCATGTCAACAGATAAAATGGATTCTTATATAGGAGTATACAGCAGTAATTCTTTTTTTTTTTTTTTTTTTTTTTACATCAGTAATTCTATCCTATTTGGTTTTTCTGTGTTCAGCTCTATGAATAAAAGCAAAGCTGGAGTGCACAGGACAGGTCGTGCACTTGCAGTTAGGGGGAATGCTGTCAAGCATTTCTGTCTCCATTTGAAAAAAACAAAGAGCCAGCTTATTATGAAGGTTAGAGGAAGAAACAGTAACACTGAGGACTAAAACAATCAGAACAAGAATTCGGGTTTTTTGATAATTTTGTGGAATCCCATCAGAGTGTACGCAGCAGAATATAAGTAAACATTTACAGGCTTTCAGTATCAACTCTATGGAAGTTCAGAAAGATGAGGCATGAATCTAGTAACTCATTTCTGTGATCACTTCATTATTTTCCTACTTCTCCTTTCTGATTTTTAATGGTATCATTTTACCAATTACTCAAGTGGAAACCTTAGATTTTTCCTCTTTCAACATTTCTCATCCATCTCTATCTCTCATTAAGCTTGTGCTTGATATTCTTATGGTAAGGGAGCCTCCTAACAGCATTCTTGACATTATCTTACACAGTCATCAGATTCATCTTCAAAAACCATGACTTCAGCCATTTGTTATTCTTGTGCAAAAACCTTCAGGAGTGTCCCTTGCCTAAATTTCAAATTCAAGTCCCTCTATAATCAGACTTAATTTCAATTGACTGCCTCCTAGAGCAACTCTGTAACAGAGGTAACTTTCAGAGTTGTAAATGCTAATTTTTTGTTTGATGAAGCCATCAAAACAGTTAAGTTACTCTACTAATGTTTTTGAAATATTATATAGACTTCCTTAATGAGAAATTATGAAATCATAATTGTAAACTATATCTTTAGGAAGAAAACTGATGTTAATTAAAAAAAACAAACAAACAAACAAAAAAACACACATTCCTGCTTAGACCTAAAAGTATATTGTTAAAAATCCCTCAATTTTCGCCAAGTCTATAAAACATAATTCAAGATCCAAAAAATAACTTACTATAAAATTAAACTGAAATGAAAATGTCCAGAGTAAAACTTATCTACTTACATCCTAGGTACAGATTTGCTAACATATATGTCTTTCATTTGCCATATATAGAGAAGGGAGTCTTCTGCTATCAAACTGTAAACTTTCAGGTTTATCAAAGATTTATGAAATGTTCTAAAACTATTGAGATGTCAAGCATGGGTTCTGTAAGAGATTAATGATGATTCACAAATCTGTTCAAGATCTGAACTTGAACTCTCTCAAGGTTGCCACCTAAAACTCAAGATCTGGGTCATAAATTTATAAAGAAGAATAGGTTTTGAGATGATCATCCTAATTCACTATCACCCTTCTGTTCAAGTTTAAAGTAAGTTTGAGTAAGAAATATCTTTCAGCAGTTTCTAAACCTAAATACAAACACAAACACACCTAGTCTGTGTTTACAGACTGAAAATGTTAACCTGAAAATGAAGAAATATGCACGGAAATGAAATGTAAATGATACATACATAGTCATTCACTAACACTGGAGATTCAGTATCAGGACTTCCAGCCAGAGAGCTTTCAGGAGTTTCTTGAGCAGATTTAACTTCTTTGACTGTAGGCACCAAGGTTTCGATTTCAGGTAAAGGTAAAGGCAAAGGGTTAGGCTGTTTAGATGAATCGATGGTAGTCAGAGAGTCTTTTTGGACAGCGCTATTCAAAGGCTGCTCATTTTCCAAGATATTGAGGTAACAGGGTTTCACAGGAGTACTATCTTGGTCATCTGTTATGAAAAGAAAGTCTTATCATTAGTGTAATGCAACAGCTGTTAAATTTTAAAATTACACCAACTAGTATGTATGAATGAATAATCAAGACATTTAAGACCCAAAAAAGAGACAATTATAAATTTTTCCTTATCAGTGATTCCTAAAATTATTGATCAGATTTAACAGAAGATGTTTTAAAAATTAGACTCTTGACATCCACCCAATTTCTAATTAAGCAGGATATTCATGAGTAATACCCAGGAATGGGTATTCTAAGAAATCCCCCACATTTATATCTAAAGATACTTTCTTGTAAGATTTTTTTCTATGTGTTTAATTATTTATCAGCTTTTCTCGAGCAGCTATTTGAAGGAAAAAAGTCCTGTTTTCTACAAAGGATTTAGGAGAAGAAAAAAGACATACATCAGGTCCAAAAATACCTTCAAACTTACATTAGCTAAGAATTTATTTTTTTAGCTTTTAAGCACATTAAGGGCACTTTAGATAATCTTAAAATTGAACACTTTACATTTCTTGCCTTTACTAGTAGTGGGATCTTGTTCTGATGGGACATTTTTGCTTTCTCCTGATTTTTCAAAGTCATGTTGTAGTACCTAGAAGGAAAAAGTGATGTCTTAATAGCAAGGCCTAAAATATATGGCCATTATATAGGAGATGGTTAAGAATGTAAGGTTGTCTGTCCAACCTGAGACTTTCATACAAGGGAATTTAAAAATATCTTCTGAAAGTGTTCAAGAAGGCGGCTGTAGTTGAAACTTTAAGATGGCTAAGTAAAAAGGTTTTACTTTTTCCTTAACCTCAAAATAGAGAACTAGAGTATTATGGATTTCACTTTTTTTTTTTTAAATTTTTGTATCAGACTGTCTTGAATGAAACTAAGAGACATCCATTTATATGTAGATGTTAAGTGAATGGAAGAGTTGAGGGGAGAAAGATAAAGCCTAGTGCCTTTAGCAGGAGGAGAGAACAAAATCAGAATCCCCTCATGCACGGAAGGGGAATAGTGTGGATGAAAAGAAGGTGGTGCTGGTGGTTCTTGAAAGCTGTTTAAAGAAAATGCAAACACTGAAGTTCCCTCCCCCAACTTTGACAGAAAATGGGAGATTATATTTTGGATAAGTTGAACTAGTAAGCCTCAAACCTCGGGGGTTGCCAGGGTTAAGGGTGGGGTGCAAAAAGCACAAATAAGGATAGGGTAAAATGTCATGCTGAAAACAGAAGGATTCAGCACAAGTCTATTTGAATAGTGATGGGACCTTCAGCACCATGCCCACATCTAGCTCCTGAACACAGGCACCAAGAAGTATAAATATAGACCTCCTCCTAGGCAGGAGGAGAATAGAAGACCCTTTGCAAAAACAAACCACTCCAGAGAAAGGACCAATAGCTATCAACATTTGGAATTTTCTGTCAAAAAGCTATCTACCCAAATGCCTGACAGTGAAGCCCAGAGCAAACTCAACCGGCTTTCTAGTGTATCTTTTTAGTATAAACAATGAAGGCACCACTGACATTTGAAGAAAGCCTCCAGATGGGTAATAGAAGATAGTGCCTCTCTAAACTAACAGGGTGCTATAAAAAAGTAATCAGAAAACAAAAATATTTAGAAATTAAAAATATGACATTTGTATAAGTATTAAATCTTCCAGAAAGTAAAACAACAACAACAAAAAGCAATGGGACAATAAAAGGAAGAGGAGAAAATCAGAAAATCAACCCATGAGGGCTAATAATATCTGACAGTATTAATTCCAAGAGGAATGAAAGAAAAACGGTAGGGAAGAAATACAAAAAAAAAAGAACATTTACCAAAATAAAGGACATGGTTATTGATTACTTACAGACCCACTAAGTACCCAGTAGAGTGAATGAAAGTAGAGGCACAACAATGCGTATCACTGTAAAACTCCAGAACTCCTGGGGGCGGGGGTGGAGATGGGGATGGGGTTATGTGGGAAAGAAGTAAGATACAAAGAATCAGAACTAAAAAAGGTATTAGCCTTCTCAACAGAGGCACTGAAAACTGGAATACAAAGGAGTAATGCCTCAAAAATTTGAGGGAAGATAATGGTTTAACATGGAAGAATTTAAAGATTTTATTAGACATTTAAAGTCTCAGAATATTTATCCTTGACGCACTCTTTCTCAGAGAAGTACTAGAGATCTGCTCTACCAAAATGAGGTAAAAGGAGAAGACTGGATTTCAGAAACAAATGGAATAAAGAATGACAAGGGGGATTCCCAGGCTGCTAGCTAGTGAGCAAGTCTAATGAAGAGCCAAAGCCAGGATGGAGCAGGAAGGGTATGTGCAGAAAAGTCTACTGAGAAGTTTATACAGCTATTGGTGGGCAGAACAAAGACTTCGGTGTGTGTCAAAGAAAATTAGGCAAATAAAAAATTGAGACAATTATTAATTTCAGGTGAAAAAATTGTATAAGACTAAGCTTTTGCTTAGTTTGGCAGTAATATTTACGTAGTCTGATAAAATCTATGGTTAAATGTAGATTTAAGCAAAAGATACAACTGAATGAGGATAGGATTAATATAATTAAATGAGTCATAAATGATCTAAAAAGTCTTCACCTACTATAATAGGAAGTCAAAAGAGAATGTCAAGTGCATAAGTGAATAAATAAAAATACACACATGCTATTCAGAAATAGAGAGTCAAATAGCCAAAGAAATCATACAAAGTGCTGCCTGTGGGACATGATGAAGTGGAGGTAGCAAAGGGAATGATTTTGTTATATACTATTTCCATGTATGAGTAGGAAATACATAAAGATAAATGAAAACTCCAGATCTTCCAAGTAATGTCAGTTTTTAGGATTTGTTACACACACAAAAAAAAAAAAAGAAAAAGAAAAAGATTAAAGTGCTATAAATATAAGCATTGCTAAATACAAAAATAAACTAGTGTTTTAGATTTCAATAAGGATATTAATGAAATTTGTTTATTCATGAAAACAAGAACAAGGAAGCTGTAAATTTTGACATCTTTAAAAAGATCTGCCTTCAGTAATTAAAGAAGACTGGAGGAAGATGTGTTGGTCTGGAATACCTGATCATCGTGTTCAGTTTCTTCTGTAGCTTCAGTGTTAGCCTGAAGTGACGTCTGGACATCCACAGGTCCCTCTTCAAATTCTTCTATTTCTTCATCCTCATTCTCATCTTCTCCACTTCCATAATTAGTCAAAGCCTGAGTTTCAGCTTTGGACAAGTCTAAGTTAATTAATACAGAGATTTTAGTAAATTTCCAGCACTGAATCTTAATAGAAGCTACCATGTACTGCATTCCTGCATTACACAAGTCCTTTACATATGGTATCTGAGATCTTCAAAAGAGTAAGCAGCTGGACAGCGTGGTGCTGAAAGGACAGGTCATTTGGTCAAGTCCACGCCAGACTGTTCAGAATTGTTGGACACACAATTCTACATCCATTACATTCCACCCAACTGTTTGGATAAGTGACCTAAAAAGGGCTAACGTATACACCCGGTATGGAATCTTTACACTTACTAATAGACACCGGACATTCTTCACTTTCTTCATCTTCCTCTTGATCAGAAACATCTGATCTCACATTTTTGGGACCATCACCATCATATATCTCAGATGTCTGAGTCGGCTTAACTGTTTCAGTTTCATCCTTGTCCTAGCCACAAATACATGTAATGAATTCCTTAAAATATATTTTAAAATATATAAACTTATCAAAAAAATTAGTATCTAATATAAAGTTTTTTTAAAAGAAAATTAAGTTTCGTCAGAAGAAAGGACAATTGATAATAAAGTTTTCTCTCAAACAGGGTAAAAGCTGTTAAAGTTATTTAATCTTTTGTCTCAAAAGCATTATATTTAGACATAAGTTAATTAGCCACATACTTTGTCTTCATCATCAATTTCTCCAGCAGGTGAGCCATGATCTCCTTCAAGAATCCTTTTGGCCTACAAGCAAATTAAACAGAATTTAGGGATGACCTTTCTTAGGATTAAACTTAGATATTCAGTAATTTAACAAATGCTGCATTTTTACCACAATCCAAAGAGTTGAATGCTTTCTTGAATTCTTTCCAAATTAAACTCTTTCATTAAAATCTTTTAAACTAACCAAACTGCCTACCAGACATCTCCCTAAATAATGAGCAGCTCTAATTCAGTAATTCTAAAACAAAAACCTTCACTTCCTCCCCAAACCCCAGCCTCCTTCAGTTTTCCCAATCTCAGTAAATAGCTCTTCAATGCACAAGTCAGACACCAGGAACCAGCCTGTGCTCTAACTGTATTATCCACGTCTCAATCACAAGAATGCCTCACTGACTGGATCGTCAAAATGTTGGTGTGCACTGGAAGCTAATCACATTTCCTCCTGGACTCGTCCAACAGCCTTACCACTGGTCTCTGCTTCCCTCTCTTCTCTCCTACAATTCCAGTATAATATGATAACTAGACAAATCTTCTGAACTGCACATGAGAGATCACTCCTCAATTTCAAAATTTTCCATGAGTTTCCATCATGCTAAGAATAAAATCAAACAGAAGGTCCTTACCATGGTTGCTGAGGTCCTATACTTTTGGTCTTACCTACCTAGGTGACCTCATCTCCTACACTCTCACCTCATGGGAGGTGTTCCTGCTGCCCTGGCCTTCTTTCTGTTTTCCAAACTGGTCAATTCTGCCTCAGTGTCTTTGAACTTATAGTTCTCTCTGCCCGGAATGTTGTTCCCTTTCATTTTCATTATAAACTCTTTGTCTTTCATGCGTTAGTTCATACTTCACCCACTCAAATGGCCTAACAGGACTGCCTATTTTTTTTTTTCCTTTAAAGATTTTATTCATTTGTTTATTAGGGACAGAAAGAGAGGCAGAGACATAGGCAGAAGGAGAAGCAGGCTTCCTGTGGGGAACCCGATGCAGGACTCAATCCCAGGACTCCTGGGATCGTGACCTGAGCCAAAGGCAGACGCTCAACCAATGAGACACCCAGGCATCCGAGACTGCCTATCTTAAAGTAGTCTTTCCGATCATTTATTATGGTTTTATCCTGTTTATATTTTCTTCAAGCTTTTAGCAATAGCTGGAATGATCTGAAACTTATCTAGGTCAGGAGTGAAAGTATTAAGTGTGAAATGGATGGCTTGAACCTTATTTTTTAGGTTTCAGGGAGAAGGGTTTTCTCCTTGTGTTTTGGTTCTCAACATGCTTTCCTTCTCATTATTAGAGAGTCAAGAGGAGGGAGAGGTCTAAGGCAGAAATCTTTTGGTGATGCCTCAAGTTAAGGAGAAAAACCCCATCCAATTTCATATGGAGACCAATTTCATATCAAGACCAATTTAACAGGGTGAAAGAAGCTACAGAAATATGCAACCAAAGCCTTAACTTGTAAACAAGCATGTGTGTTGGCCAGAGTGATAAATATTCCTGGCAGATCTGAGATCTATCGAGGTTGAAATAGCTACTGCAGACAGCTGGCCAAGGATCAGATCCCAGTCTTCCTCTCTTCTCTGAAGACTTAAATGACAGTAAGGTAAGGTATCTGATAATTCCTGTCACCAATTCCTGTCTGCATTCCTGATCTTTGAGCCACTGCTGTTATATCTGAGATTCAGTGTGTGGCTAGCATATGTACTGATTTATGTAATCTGATTAAGTGCCATTACTTAGAAAATACATTGGCTGAGGTCTAGTATAATTTTAGTTAATAACGATCAAGAACTGTATTTTTAGGCTTATTATCTACTCCTAAAATCAAAATAAATGTCACTTACCTCTTTGGCATAAGACTGTATCACTCCAGCTGCTTCTATTTTCCTTTTGCACTTCTGTTTAACAGTTATACTATTATTATCCAAATCTTGCATGAGCTTAAAGAAAGCCAATTCATTAAACAACACTTCAGATATCTCTACAAGAAGATCTTCTCCACAGTCTTTCAGTTTTCTGCCAGCAAATTTTGCCAGTGAATCCTATTCAAAGGTAAACCAAGTAACTTTAAAGATAAACTTTAACTGTGAGTAGAGCAATACAGAGGATTAACAAATTTAAATACTCAGAGAAAAACTATTTTAGTACTTTTTAGTGTGGAAAAAAAGCTAAAACTAATGGGTAAGATCAAGCAGACTCCGCACTGAACATGGAGCCCTATGCTGGGCTCCATCTCAGGACCCCAAGACTATAACCTGAGCTAAAACCGAGAGTTGGACATTTAGCCGAATGGGCCACCCAGGCACCCAAGATAGTTAATATTCTAAGTAGGAATCATGCTAGTCCTGCTTAAAGAGTATACAAAAGGAAAGAACATGTGATCATCCACAGCTTTTGTCCTAATTAATAGAACTGGTAGCCACAAATGAGCAACCCAGGGGATACATATTTACCACAGTGAGAAGCTGAGGTACCCAGAGAGGAAAATACAAAGTCCTCTCTAAATGTTAACGTCAGAGTACTTTTTAAGTTCTCCCCTTTTATATAAAGCCAGCCAGTCATTCTAATTTAAACTTTCCCTTCAGAATCAGTTTAAAAACAATGGCACTTTAGCTCTATTCAAGTTGAAATACAGCATCATCAAATGAATAAGCCAACTATATTCTACACTTTTATTTTTTTAAACATAAAACTGCAGTTCTTTTTCTTCCTAAAAATATGGACTGTGCCATTTAGAAAACAGGTAAACAACTATGTTCTGTGTCTCCTCCTTCCAAAAAACCACCTTATCTAGCACAATCTTGGAAGAAGCACAAATGAAGCTGCCTCGTGAAAAAAAAAAAAAAAAAATTCACTGAATAGGTTTCTTAGAAAAAATGTAGAAGATGGTATTTTAAGCTCTACCTCATGAAAGATTTTCAGTACTCTGGGCAAGATTTACTATAAACTGAACTTTATTCTTCTCTAGGTCCCCTTGTGGGGGAAAAAAAGAATCAGGAATAGCATTAAAAGAAAAGCAGCCAGATTTTCTTAAGGAGAAAAAAATTTATTTCCAAATTAATACTTTGGCATCTGTCTCAATTATGGTAACAGTAGACAAACTGAGGTAGGATTACATGGATCTTGATAAACAAAAATACAAAAATATTTAATTATAAATGATTTATCTTTGAGCCTGATTCTAGAATGGAGTTATTTCTTTCTATAGGAATAAACTACTTAAATTTATAAAAAATAATAAAATTATCCTAAACAGTTTTAAACTGCATAACACATGTCTTATATTCCTTATAGATTATGTGTTAATAAAATTAGAGACAGCACAACTTAAAACCTATTATTGAATTTATAGTTTAGCCTTAATAAAAACAAAATGGAAAATTATAGTGATGGAAATTTGCATCAAGCCTAAGGTTTTTAGAAAGTTAATACACAAAGTGATAATAGTCTCTCTAAAACACAAGAATAAGAAGGAACAGTTTTATGGAAAATTTTTGTAATAAAGATAAAAAGAAAAACCTATTTCCTAGTTTGGAGTAATAATAATACAAATCACTAAACTATCTCAATGGAAAAATACATGAGTGTATTTAACTGTAAAGATGTTTATCAGATGAACTAAGGTAGCCTTACTTAACAAAGGGATTCTTAACCCCAGCACTATTAACAGGCCACATGATATAGTACCAGCCACTTCCTGCCTGACAAATGTCTGCAGGCATTGCAAAATTGCCCTCAGTTGAGAACCATGACCTTAACATTAATTTAAAGTTACTCATACAGCCTAAGAAGTCTCTATAATCAACAGTTTTCTAGTTTCTATGATTTCCCACACTGATAAAAAATTATTTTAGAAAATATCATAGAATTACTTTCTAAACATCCCAACCTTGAAATGTTCTTACTGGGAAGGAGAAAAATCAAAACAAAATTTTATCATAGTTTGGACAGGCCTTAGAAATTATCGAGTCAAATGAAGATGCAGGCCCTAATACAATTTTTTTAAAACCAGGTAAAGGAATAACCTCAAAAGGTACTGAAATGTCTTCCCCAATGGATGCCAGAATGAATATCTATTTGAATAAATTGCGTACTGCCAGAAAATGACAACAAAAAGTTCCAAACTAGAGGGTAGGCCATATAAGTATAAACTCTTACCTGTAATATACTTCCAAGTTGTTTATGAAAGAACTTCACAAATTCTTTGCTCTCATCATTTTGTTGGGTGAGGGTCAAAACCATACGCCTTACTGAAGTTAGAAGTTGAGAAGAGCATACTTCATCCATGTGCTCCTGAGAAAAAATCATAGTTGGTTAGGATAAAAACTTAATATTGTTTTAAAAATATTAATTCACATGATTTTTTTTTCTTGCATAGATGTTTCGCAACATTCAGATATACATTTACAAATATACATTCATAAGAAGAGCCAAACTCCTGCACTACACGTTAGGGATTTGTGTATTCTGACCCACCACAGCAGATTAACAGCCAGTAAAAGAATCAGGCTGAATTAATACTTTTTATCACTTCTTTTCTATATCTTAAGAATTACTCATGCCATGGTTTCCATATGGCCTGTCTTCCCATTTGCAGTTCAGTTCATTTCAACCATATTCTTTCAACTCACCTGCTCCCCACTTGCTCCATGGGTCTTCTAACTCAGCTTTCTCAGTCTTGGCATTAGGGACAGTCTGTGTGGTGTAGGATGATCAGCAGCACTCTGGCCTCTACCCACTAGATGCCAATAGCACCCTCTACTCTCCTAAGAGTCCTGAGAACTAAAACTGTACGTAGACATTACAAAATGTTTTTAGTGTCAAAGTCACCCCCAGTTGAGAACCATTGTCCTAACTTCCCTAACAAACCTTTCTGGGCAAATCTCTTCTCCCTCATCTTCCTTTAGAAGCATGTGCAAGCTACCTAATAATCCAAATCACGGTTTACTTGTGGAAGTGAGTCCATAAAACATCCACATCAAGTATGTCATGATTCTAATCCCTCTTCTGCCGCTAAACTCATTTGGGCAGATCTTCTAACCTTACTCAGGTAAGTTTATGTTCTGGTTTTCTGTAGAAATGTGTAAAATGAGGTGGCTAAACCAGATGATTTCTAGGGTTCCTTAAACTGAAGGATTTAAGGTCATTTTTGAAAAAATCATGTGACAGAAAAGGTAGTTAAAAAAAAAGGGGGGAGAAACAATCCCTCGTCTTCAAGGGCTCAAACAGCAGAGGAGAAAGTCAGATAGATGAATAATCACTACATGCTATGCACTGTCCAACTGATAACACTTTTTAATTCCAGGGGCTATTTCTTATTTATCCCCTAGTACTGGGGCCAGCTCACAGCAGACACTCAGTACTTGCTGAATGTACAGATATCCTAAAAGCAGCACAAACCAGGTTCTGTAAGTAGCTGTGGTAGCAGATTGGAAACAACAATTATCTCTGAAGAAAGGATATTTTAGCCAAGCAGAAAAGAGTGGAGCATTTAAATTTTCGATAATGGCAAACTGTACTAAGAGCTGATATATGAAAATGCAATGGCAGGAATAGGAAATACTGAGTAATTTGAAGTGAGTGAGTGAGTGGAACAGTAGGAGAGTGGGGAGAGATAAAGTTGGGAAAGTATGTATCAGGTCCAGTAGTGAAATCTCTTGAAGGCTAAGGAGTCTCCTGAGTAAACATTCATTTCATGCCCATTATGATAGGCTGGCTAGGCAAAATATGAGAATCTGAGTTAAGATTATGTATTGGAAAGAAGAAAAGTGATTGCTCTTAAGATGAAAATCAATTTTTGACTTCTGGTGACAGAAGTTGTGAGAGTCAAGAAGTCTAGCTTAGGTGACTGGGTATAATGCTGACTTTAACAAAGAAGTTCTATAATCCTACCAAGAAAGTCAAGATTTGAAGTGAAATGAGACATAACAGTTAAAATCTAATCATTAGTTCTACTCACTGGTTGGCCTCAAAAACTTCCTGAAATGCTAAATTTAGTAAGTGAATATTTATGAGAGGACATCAATTAAATCAGACACAAAATGGTAAAAGCAATAAAATTTCCTAACTGCAGATGACTGCATTCCCTAAGCATAAAGCTAAATCATCTAGATATTTTAAACCTCAGAAAATAATTACATAGTAAATAAATATTGCTACCAATAAAGGTTTATAAGGTTTTGATATTTTTACATAAAGCAGGCGTGGTGGTTAGAATTGATTTGTTTATAATAAGAAGGGAAGTTAACCATAAACCTAGATCCCCAGGAGATCCCCATAGCTCAGTGAAGTTCACATAAGAAAGAGAAATAGATGAACTCTGGGTTCTTTTAGTCATATAACTTGCTAGCAGATGCCTCTTGTGCGGCTTAAATTCTTACCCTGTGGTGACAAAGATGCTCTTCTAAGTATCATTATCATCTGACATTCTTAAGCATTAAAGCAAAACTTTGCCAAGCTGCAACTGGTTGTCATTAGGATTTTAGAGAAATCTGCTTGTCCTGAAATCACATATTTCTTCCTTTTTTTTTTTTTTTAATATTTTATTTATTCATTCATGAGAGAGACAGAGAGAGAGAGAGAGGCAGAGACACAAGCAGAGGGAGAAGCAGGCTCCATGCAGGGAGCCTGACGTGGGACTCGATCCTGGGTCTCTCAGGATCAGGCCCTGGACTGAAGGCGGCACTAAACCGCTGAGCCACCCAGGCTGCCCTGAAATTACATACTTCTTTTGAAATGTTAAAGGAAGCACTACATTCTGGGCAGACTCCCTCTAGAAAGTACTTTATTCCAATAAAACACATTTTGATTACTGTATTCACTAAGAACTCACTGAATCCTAGTAGTCTGATAGAGAAGAGTGGGTAGTAAAAAGGGAGTACTCTTTTCTTCCCTTACCTCCTTTTCCTCACTATGACTTCCGCCATTATGGTGCTACTTAATTATTTGATAAAGTTTTAGGAAAGGACTATATGAATAAATTATCTCTGATCTTTGTATTTTGGAAGGACCTACCAAAATCTGAGGAAATTCTGAAAGTCTTGTTTTTTTCCTCCCAATGACCAGTATGTAAATCAGCGATTCTATCCATCTGAGGATCTGTAAGTAGAATTTTCCTGAAGAGCACATCAATGGTAACACTCTTCCTGTACTTTCCTTCTGCACAGATTATCCTATGCTTAGAAACTATAAACGTGAAAATTTTTGTTTTCATTTTCTCTTAAGGAGTTTTCAACTGTGTTCACTTTGGAGCATGAGTGGCAGGGAAGGTCTGACATAGAAAAGTAGTATGTAGTGTGACTTCTTGTTGCTTTATGAAGTAAACTATACTTAACAGGAAGACCAGATGGCATACTTTTTTATCATCCTATTGGAATACAGCTGTTTTATTATCTACTTGATTACACTGCAATTGCCAGCAGGAAAACAATGTGCAGACATTTTTAAAAACACATTTAAAATGAGAGGCATTCTGGTGTCTTTTGGGGTTTTTTTTAGTCCTAAAGTAAAATCTCAATGTCTCAAGTCTGCATTTAGGCAACTCTATTTATCAGGATTTTAAAGGCAGTATGTCTTAGCATATGGGTTTTTTTTGGGTTTTGTTTTACTTAAATGTTTACTTCTATCTTGAGGTTTTAACATGGTCTTCTTTTGTAATGTCAATTTTATTAGACACCATACATACATTTTCATTCTTTAGCTAAAACATGTATTTGTGTGCACTAAATTTTAAAACATTAAAAATTATTTCAAGATAAAAAATATTGCAAATATACTTAGTATATTACTAAGTAATTATAATTTTTTTCTAAGTAATTATAATTTTATCAAAAAAGCCATGCTTAAAGGTATTTATTGGATCGCTCATGATAAAACAAAAGCATTAACACAAAAAAGGCAACACTTATCTATGCCTAAAATGAAAGCAAATAAATGCTTGCATAGTTTAAGTCAACTCAACCTCAAAGAATGGTTTCAAACTATCAAATGTACCCATCTACACAAATATATCTATGTAAATATATATACATATTCTTATAACTTATAGGAAAAGAAATATCCTTTTCTGGGGGGTGAGTATATATTTTACAAATAACAGGAGATAAATTTACAGAATAATTGATGAAACCAATGTGTTTTTAGCTTTCTTTTGTTTACCTGTTATTTTCTGAATTTACTACAATGAAGTCTTTTATAAGTATTAGAGAACAAAACACAGAAAGTATTTATTTAAAAAAAAATATTGCTTACCTTCAAAAAAGGAATGACTTCTTTCATAATGGCTTTAATTTGCCGGTCCAGCTGCTGAGTATCAATTCTAGGACATGGAACAGTAGAAACTTCACTTACAGGTTGTTGTGAACCATGATTTTCAATAGGAGTTTCTATTTTTAAAAAGAAAATGATTCATTAGCAAAATAAAGCCTGTGACATTAGACATATGCGTTATTCAGAATTCTAAATATTGAAATCTGATGATTTTATGCTGAAATAATACAAAGGAGAATCTATATAGTTTTAGCACCCTTATTTAAAAGAAAGTGGTAATAAAACTATTAGGCATCAGGTGAGGCTATACATTTTCTTTACATATAGAACAGTTTTTGTACTTTTACTCAACCGAGAACACACCTTCTAAATTAGTAACCATACTTGTGGCGGCAGCACCATCCTCATCCTCAAGAATTCTGCAGGTGCATCTTATATTTGTGCTACTTTCAGCCTCAGTCTTCATACGCTCGTATTCCCTCATTCTGGCTAATGCCTGATCTAAGTGAATCACAGTGTTACCTACATATGAAACAGAAACATTTTGAGAATATATAAAGCAAACTTTACCATGTATTCCTCACAATGTATTAATTAAAAAAAAAAAAAAAAAAAAGGTCTGACCATAGGTAAGGAAAAGTAGCAAGTTCCAAACACTATACTAGTTGGGTGACTTGGCATATATTACTCTTTTAGATTCTGAAGCCCATATTGATTTCATAGTCACTATGTTGCTTCATGTAAACAGTACAAAGAAAATAAATCCCAAGATGTCACCCAAATTCTGATGAAAAGGATCTAACTGAATGCAAGTAAAGAAGGTAAGGAAAAGGCCTAAGAAAGAGTTCCCAGTTTTCATCTACTTTAGGCAAAGCTAGGTAGGGGTGAAGGATTTTGAGAAAAAAAAATCAGTAAATGAAACAAAACAGAGAGGACTCAAAGTCATTTTGGTAACTCAGAAAGGGGGAATAAATGAAGGAAACAGAGCGGGACACAGAGAGATTTGTCTCTATAATGGGATGAAATCAGCTCAGACTTGATTTCCTCAGAAGAGAGCTAGGCTTAGAGTCCGTGATAGTCACTGTAAGGCAAAAGAAAGACTTACTGCTTTGGTAAAAGGTGCATACCTAATAACAGGGCAAGGCTTGGCCCCTTTCTTTGTAGGCCTTTGGAATCATCTAAATCTAATTATCCTATGAGCAAACACTAGAATAATAGGACGTTAGATCATTTTATCAACTAAGTACCCTAGAGGTCTGAATGATCGAACCTCTGGTATCTGAATTGGCCACAGCCAGGAAAACAAACTGAGCATGTGTTTCTTTTCCCGAGTCTCCTTTCCAAGTCCTGAGATTCTGGCTTTTATTCTTTCCTTTGAATTATATACCCCACCAAGCATCTGTTTTACTAATGATGAAAACAAAAAGTAATGCATCAATGTACATTCAGAATTAGCTGGGTTTCTCACTGTATTATCTATGCTAAGAAATTTCAGTTCTTGCAAATTAGGAAGTGAGTATTATTGAAAATGTGATTGGATGAAGCCCTGATACCTCTAAATTTTTCCCATTAACTAGAAAACCTTAAGGGAAGTAAGTTAACATTTCTTGAGCTATCAGACACGCTAGAAAGTTCTATATATTTTTCAAAGAACATAGAGCAAGATAGGTTAAGACTCCCATTTCCTTAGAATATGCAGTCAGAATATGAGATGATTTGTCAAAGGCTAAAGAGTTAACAGAAGATTCTTGATTTTACACTGATAGACTTTTAAGTCCAGTCTTTCCACCACATTTTGCCTTTTTTAGACTTTTGTTTCTTAATCAATATAATTCAAAGGCTGTATTAAAGTCATGTTCCTAAGATTATAAAAAATTCTGCTTACCTAGATCATCTGTTGCAAAAGGCTCAAAATTTGAAGATACAGACATGACGCTAGCATTATCAGCATCATTTTGCTCACTTATTTTATGTGTTTCTCTCTCAAAGTTCTTCTCAAAAGTTTCCTAAGTTATAGTTTAAAGAAAATAAAAATCACTAATATTTCTTTTAAAAATTTTATGACAAATACTAAAGATTTAATATAGAAGCTAAGTATTTGCATAAAACTATATACTTAAAATTGTGATATAACCAAAGCTATTAAAGGTTGAACAGCCACAAAGAATATTAAAATATTAAGTAACCTTTCAGAACATGTATCATTAAGTAGATGAAAATACACAGAGCCAGCTGCTGATTAAATTCTAACTTGGAAAAGTAAACATTTTAAATTATTTCTACACCCTCAGGGAAATTCTCCCATCTCGGAAGCCTAACAATGCCTAGGACCTTACTATATCTGGTTTTATCAAAAGAAAAACATGACAGCATCATTCGTATTTTTTAAAATGAACTTTATTGAAATATAATTTACATACAACAGTGCACCCACTAAGTGTACACAGTTTGAGGAGTTCTAAAAAAAACATACACCCATGTAACCACCTTCCCTAAAAGACCATTTCCATCAGCCCAGAACGTTCCTTTGTATCCTTCTGTAGTCAGTCTCCACTACACCCCACTCATAATATTTCTATCACCACAGATCGTCTTGCTGGCTCTAGAACAATTCAGTATATACTCTTCTGTGTCTGGCTGCTTTTCTTTCATTCAATATGTTTCTGAAATTAATTCATGTTGTCATATTTTAGAAGTTCATTATTTCTTAATGGCTGAATAGTATTCCACTGTAAGCATATACCATATTTTATCCATTTATCTGATGCTCCAGTTTGAGGCTATCATGACTAAAGATGTTATAAACATTAGAATACAAATGTTTTTGTGGACTTAGGTTTTCATTTCTCTTGGATGACTATCTATAAGAAAAACTGGTCACATGCCAAGTTTATGTTTAACTTTTTTTTAAGAAACCGCCAAATTGCTTTCCAAAGTGGTTGTACAATTTTATAATCTCATAAGCAGTGTGAAAGTTCCAAATGCTCTACATTCACACCAACACTTCTAATTGTCAATCTTTTTAATTTCAGCCTTTCTCGTGCATGGGAGGTAATTTCTCCTGTGGCTTTAACTTGCACACTGACCACTGTTTAGAGATCTTCTTCCTGTAGTGCCTGTTCAAATCTCTTGCTCCTATTTTACCAAGTCGTTGGTCTTATAAGTGAATTGTAAAAGTTCTTTATGTAGTCGGGATTTGTCATTTCTATATAGTCCTTGTCAGATATATGTACCAAGATTATGTTCTCCTAATGGTGTCTTTTGAAAAGCAAGATTCTATTTTTTTTTTTAATTTTTATTTATTTATAATAGTCACAGAGAGAGAGAGAGAGGCAGAGACATAGGCAGAGGGAGAAGCAGGCTCCATGCACTGGGAGCCCGATGTGGGACTCGATCCCAGGTCTCCAGGATCGCGCCCTGGGCCAAAGGCAGGCGCTAAACCGCTGCGCCACCCAGGGATCCCGCAAGATTCTATTTTTAATTAAGTCTAGTTTGTCAATTCCTTTCTTTTCCAGTTAATGCTTTGTGCACCCTAAGAAATCTTTGCTTATGTTAAATCATGAAGATTTTTTAAAGACGTTTTATAGTTTTAGACTTTTCAGGACTTTAATTTCAAAATAATTTCTGTGTATAGTGTGATTAAGGGGAGTCTCACATTCTAAAACTCATTTCACAACTGTGTTCTTTCTCCTAGCTATTAATCTTTTAAACTTTTCAATTATGAAATAAAAGTTCTTTCTCTGATTAAAGGAAATTTAGGCATTATGGAACATGTTTTAGGAAACGGAACCATTTTGTTCCTCCTTCAATGAAAATTGGAAAGTAGATGTGCTTTTGCCATTTTACGGCACTTGGAATACAAGATAAAAAGTGTTTCTTCCTCTCCCTAAACTTCAATTCTTAATCCTCTTTGACTTCTAATTCTCAGATGCCTTTTACTTTTCTCTTTCCTGGCCATAAAGGCTCTTACACACTCTGAAATATGTCTCTGGAATATGTATATGCTAGCTCAAAAGACCTTGGCCTGGGGTGCCTGGGTGGCTCAGTCAGTTAAGTATCTGACTTTGGCTCAGGTCATGATCTCGGCATCCTGGGATCGAGCCCACATTGCGCTCTCTGTTCAGCAGGGAGTCAGCCTTCCCTCTCCTTCTGTGATCTCTCTTGTTCTCTCTCATATAAATAAATTAAAATCTTAAAAAAAAAAAAAAAAGACTTTGGCATAGAAACCTGGGAGAATGAGAGTCTGTATCTGTTCAACAGGGAAACTACTAGCCATGTGGCTATTTATGTTAAAATTTAGTTCCTTGGTCCCATTACCCACATTTCAAGTGCTTGATAGCCCATGTAGCTAATGGCTACCATATTAGACAATGCATATATAAAACATTTCCATCGTTGTAGTAAGTTCTACTGGACAGCACTGCTCTAGATAGCTGAGTAGGAACACTGGATGTTGTGCTGCTGCTGATTAAAGAGCACTAATAAAGGGAGGATGTTAAATTAATGACAAATTTAAGTTCTGGATGAAAAATTAAAGAACTGATTTAGTTATTTAAAAAATGATACTAAAATAACAAGTACAGTTATTTGTGCCGGGTCTGTGTGGTTATGGGCTGAATCTCTGTGTTCCCCCCCCCAAATTCCTATGTGGAAGCCTTAACTCCCAATGTATTAGGAGGTGGGCTTTTGGGAGGTAATCAAGTTCTTAGATGAGTTAATGAGAGTGGGATCCCCCATGGTGGCATTAGCGCCCTTTTAAGAAAAGACATACCAGGGCAGCCCTGGCGGCTCAGCGGTTAGCGCTGCCTTCAGCCCAGGGTGTGATACTGGAGACCCAGGATTGAGTCCCACGTCAGGCTCCCTGCATGGAGCCTGCTTCTCCTTCTGCCTGTGCCGATCTCTCTCTCTCTCTCTGTCTCTGATTAAATTAATGAAATCTTAAAAAAAAAAAAAAAGAGAGAGAGAGACATCAGAGCCATGTGAGGACACAGGGAGAATGTGGCTATCTGCAAGCCAGGAAGAGGGTCCTAACCAAGTACCAATCTGCGGACACCATGATCTTGGACTTCCCACTCTCCAGAACTGTGAAAAATAAATGGCTGTTGTTTAAGGCATCCAGTCTGTAGTATTTTGTTGTGCCAAGCCCAACTAAGATACCTACTTATTAAGGTCAGTATCTTTACATTTATTTAAGTTATCAACAGTTATAAGGAAAAACTTCTAGAATCTTGTCAGATTAACTTTATCATACATCGTATCTCAATTTTCAACTTGCTATTTATTGATACTAAAGGCCAATGTGCTCAAATATTTTAAAATAACAAAGTTAATACCATCTATATAAAATCTGGATAAAAAGGGAGGCAATGGAGTTATGGGAGGCAGAGAAACCATTCCTGCTCTCACCAAGTTATTTCAGTGCATAATAAACTTTAATATAACCACATATTCCCTATTTATGTATATGGCTGGACCACACTTCATTTTCTACAAAAACAAATATACAATTTTCATCAGTTATAACAACAATCCCAAGAAATACTTACATTAATTTATATTTGACATTGTAAAGTGATTTAAAACTGTTATCATTTTTGGACACAAGTTTGTGTTCAGCATAGTAGTGGAGTTGGAGCAGAAAAGAGGACTTGGGGAAGTAGTTTTTAAACACAAGTTAAAAAAAAAATAAACACAAGTTAAAGAGCAAAAATTCAGAAAAAGTCCTCAACAGTTACAAGGAAATTACTAAATGTGAAAAAAAAAATCTTTTGAGGAAATACTATCTTATCAAAAAAACATACAATGCTAGTATATCAGCAATGGGCAGAAACAAAGTAATACCACTTCCAGCTCTCTACATAGAGCAGATATTTGGCATTCTTATCCATGAAAATCAACATACTAGAGCTGGCATAGAAAAGAAATGTATTTGCCATCCCAGGACCCCATAATATCTTTTATAATAGAATTACAGTCCAAACCTTTAAGTAGGTGTTTTCGAAATACCTAGCATATTACCTCTTCACTATCCTAGCAGTTTGCCATCAAATCATTCACTGGCTTATGTGCTATGTGGGGGCTACTGAAGGACACAGTTTATTGAAAATATATGATTTCCCTCACCACTCTCCCATTCCCAAGCTCCTTTACTTCATTCAAAATTTTCTTCATAAAATTGAATACATTAAATTTCATGTTTTTTCCTGGATGACATTCTTTTTGCCCAGGCTTCTCTTCAAACCCAAAGACTTGATTTATCTTGTATTTATTTATTATAGGGTTCTGTGATCTGACTACAGTCTGGTTTACTGAGTACCTTAAATAAACACAAATTTTTACTAAATGTCTGTTGTGAGTCAATTCCTTATATTGGGCATCAGAAATACAAACACAGCTATTTTACACTTTAGCATTTATCTATAATTTTTGGTGTTTGCTGATATATTTTGAGTTATATACCTCACCTCAAGATAATGTGCTACACTTAGCTTTTTAAGAAAGCTAAAAACCAAGTATCGAGTATATTCACAATTTATAACAACTTACTTCTGTTTACTACATACTAAAATTACAACTACATTCATTAATCATTATCAGCTTACATCATCAGTGGTAGCAAGGCTTTCACTGGGGGTAAGCTCTGAGTTTGATGCTATCCAAGTACCAGAATTCACTGACTTTACATTTTCTCCTTCTTTTTCATGGTTCTCAGAAATATGTCTGGTTACTATGTCCTAAATAAGAAAATAAGATAGTTACTTATGTAAAACATTTATTTTTTATCACCAATTTAAACGCATAAGCAAACAGGTAAGTAAATACAATACTCCTTATCTCATACCTTACTTATGAGAAAGAAGTAACATTTAAGGTAAAACACTAAAGAAACTTCTCAGAGAAAGACTTTATCTAAAGGCTACTTAAGCTATACAATAAGTTTTAAAATGGCAAGGAAGCACACGAAAAACATCATAACACCTATGGAACAGGATGTACTTCAGTGTAAGAAAGCAAACAGTAAAATCATGAAGAAAATCGGTACCAGAAAGGGTTAAAAAAGAATGTTGGGTACCAGATACCTGCAATGCATATAAAGCCCTTTGTCTCAAGTAGTCTGTATTAAGTAGCTGAAGTTCATGGAAGAGTTCAATAAGAAAATGTGGATGAGATTCATTTTGAGAAATTAATGTAGCTACTTCAGAATAAATAGTATCCCGCAAAGCTTCAAACATGGAAAAATCACTCCCAGTTTCTGGAAGATATAAAAGATCAGGAAGGTAATAATGGTAAAATACATTCCTAACAATTTCTATTAGCTGATATCATTATTTAGGTTTAAATTACTTAAAAATCAGAACAGACTCAATTCTATTTCAGGACTTCTAAAGTAGAAAAAGAATCTTAAAAATTACCAAGATAAAAATAGTCTCAAAAATATCAAGATATATACTATAGAGAAAATACTTAAATGTATGAATAATATTACCTAGCATTACTCAGGCCATGCTTATTTCTCAAAAAAACTATCTGGAAAATTTTACACATTTCATAGAAATGACCAGTGGAAATCTTTCAGCACTTGAACGGAATTAACTACAAATAACCCTTTTTTTTTTTTTTTTTTTTGCTAATATGAACTTTGTTACAGAGAAGGAAATTCTTTTAGTTAATATTTAGAATAAACTGAATGCTGGCAATAAAAGTTACTATTTTAAGGTCTATTTAGTTAGGACTACTAATTCTCAAATCAGCTATGTTGCATTGATGAAAAATTGAATTTGTGAGGGTACACAATATAGGTCAATTTTGCTAGTGTCTTACTGACCCCACTCAGTGTAAGTCAGACTGGCATGATCCAATGCACATTCTCAGTTTCACAAAATCGGCATCACTCAACAATTCTGCTATATGTGTTTGTTAACACAGAATTATCACTGTTAAAGGTATATATTCAAACCTTTATTGTTAAGAGTGCAAATTAGAAACTTCCCATTTTGAGTTCTCTATTAAAAAAAAAAAAACCTCTAGAGCACCTGGGTGGCTCAGTCTGTTAAGCATCAGACTCTTGATTTCTGCTCAGGTCATGATCTGAGAGTCATGAGATCAAGCCTCACACAGGCCTCCACAGGCCTCAAGATTCTCTCCCTCTGCCCTCACCCCTCCCCACTCTCACACGTGCACACATGCACTCTTCTCTCTCTCTAAAATAAATAAACTCTTTAAAAAACAGAGTTTATTTATTTTAGAGAGACACAGAGACCTAGGCAAAGGGAGAAGTGGGACTTGATTCCAGGACCCCTGGATCACGACCTGAGGCAAAGGCAGATGGCTCAACCACTGACCTACCCAGGTGCCCCTAAAATAAATAAAATCTTAAAAAAAAAAAAATCTCTAAGTAGCTAGTCTAGCTATCAAACTCTGTACCCTTTCTAGAGCAACAGTAGAACCATGGGTAGCTAAATATTTGGGTTCCGCAAATATGTGTGACAAGTTACCAAAGAAAAAGAATTTAAAATATTGAGTGAATATATTGTGCTTTTTAAATAAATATACAAAGATTGTAAATATTTAATTCACTTTTTGCAAGAGAGGGTAAAAATATGCAAAGCAAATGAGGCCTAAAGAAAAAGCTTCCTACTAACTTACATCTTGTATCTTAACATCTTCAGGTCCTAATTTCTACAATTATTATAAAATAATAATAAATATAAAATATTAAAAGTTATGTTAATAGTTTTAAAATATTCAAATATGGTATAAGTAGGAACTAAAATTATCTCTGTAGTAAATCTTTACTTAAAGGAAAAATCCAAGAAGATATAATTTAATATGCAAACTTCCAATTTATATACTGTAGTTTGACCAATTAGAAAATGCTTATTTCAAAGATATAATAAAGCATATTTAATGGCATCTGTCATACCTCCATATATAAAATTATCATTTTAAATTATGTATCATTAAAGATGAAATTATTCCTGAATAATGAATTATGCTGACTGAACACATGCTTCACTGCCCACACTTCCCTAGCCCTACAATAGAGGTGGAGAGTTTTTGCCAGTTTCTCCTCCTAAACTAAAATGCATTAGTGTAGGCTAGAAAAACCCTTGATCTTACTCAGGTTTCTCTGAATCCATCTTATTTTTATCCTATTTTCAGAGTTCTTTTCTTTAGGAAGTGTCAAAAATATAATTCAAGCGTTGTCTGTGCTAAATCTTTGTTTTTCTTTTTAGAATCTCCTAAGATTCATAATAAGCTTTTATTTTTCACTTATGTATAGTGCAGGAGGCATTAATATTTATAATTCTAAATCACACAGAAACATGTTTAAAGAAAATACACAGTGTAAAGACAAAAACGGTATTTTGGAATCTTTGTAACTTTCCATGTATTTTTATTTATCATGGTCTTTGCATGTCATCAATTTTATTTAATGGTTTATTGGCTTTTTTTTATAGATACTGACTAGTAATGAAAAGTAAGCACAACAGAAGTTACACACAATACTTAACACTGCAAATCACTGTAAAGCTAGGGAAAAAATTGTTTCAAAAAACATTAATGCTTTTAAGCATTTAAGAAATATAAAATAAGTAACTTCAAATAAAACAATCAATTTAAAAAATTTTTTTCTACTATCTTTATGAATGTGTTGGTTATGTTACATACAGTAATCGAAAATGAGAACAAGAAAAGCAGCTAATTTTACCACCCAAAAATTACAAATGAAAGCCTTCAGAATTTTATGAATATGAATTCTCTCTCACTTTAACTAGCCAAATGACATATATACACTAAGCTATATCTTAAAATAAAACTAAGAATAATATTTAAGACTAATGGAAAAAAATTAACAAAAAGTGGACACCAAAACTAAGCAGGTTGTTACCTGGTGCTTCATTGCATGCATTTCTGTTAGACTGCTGTAGTATTCTCCTAGCATGTGCTGTAGGAAAGGGCAGACATAAGGATGAACATAAAATGTGTATGAATAGTAAAGACAGGGTATATAATATGAGTAAGTGAATTTTTTTTAAATAAAAGCAAATTTCTTTAAAACTGCTTGCCTGAACTGAAATATTATCACAAAATATGGTTTATAATTTGTTTAAAAATTTTAGTAGGGAAAATATCAGAAGACTTGTTATAAGCTTATATATAAACTTAATGTGACTGATGATGACTATCATATAATAAACTTCTGCTGTTCACTCTCAGAAGCATACACATCAAAGTGAACCTCCTACAACCCCTGAGGGACGAGAGGACTGTAAAATTCAGTACTAGCAGTCAAATATGCTGCACTCCAGTAATCATATAACAAAAACCATTAGTCTATGTTATAAAGAATCTGAAAGTAATGATTAAATCTAAAAATAAGTCTTTGATGAAAATGAATATGTAAATACACACAAGGTATATTTTATACAATTCAAGGATTTTTTTAGTGCACCAAAATTCAATCATTATAGTTTTCTAAGTAACAGTTATAAGGTCTGAAGTCCTATAACTATTATTTAGGTAACTTGATAATATCCAATTAATTAAACAGCCCGCCTTTCAATTTAGTGCCGTTCCCCAACTTCCACCAACTGTTTACTCTTTGAAGATCTCACTCTTCGATAAAGACAATGAGATGAGATAAAAATTACTAAATTTTGTAAAATGTAGGGGTTGTGTCAGAATTGATAGTTTTGCCAAAAGGATCCTTTAGACTTGAGAGAAGGCCAGGATTAAAACTTTCACTCTGCCATTTCCTAGCAATATGACTGTGAGGAAGTTGATTCGAAATACAAACAAATGTGAGGTTTCTTTTCTGATTAAATAAAAAGAAATACTCAATTATGAAAGGTTTAGAAAATACAGAAGAGTTTAAAGATGATAAAATCACTCTTAACATTTTGATATACTTTCTTCTAGTCTTTATGCATTCCAATTTTTGTTTAAACACAGTTGGAATCATACTGTTTAGACAACACTGAACCCCAACTTTTTTTCCTTTTTGTTTCCTTAGCATAGATAAGTACAATTACTGAGATAAGGCCACAACTTTTGAAGCTTTCAAGAAAAACAGTACCAGTTTATGTTACTAGCTGTTTATGAAGCTGGGGAAAAAGGAGGGATACTCTGACCATGTTTCCTCATCTACAAAATGGAAAAAACAATTCAAAGCACTATGAGGCTCAAATGAGAGGAGTACATTTGTTTAGTTTTTAAGTAGTAAAGCATAATACAAACAGTACTACTATGATTTTTTACCAAAGCTCTTATTGACACCTGAGAGCTGAGGATCTCTATTTACTGCCCCCTCTCCATGTTTCTTTGAGATGCACTTGTTCTTTATGAATCAGGAAAGTACCAGTACTTAGAGTACAACAGTGGCAAACATGTACAACTCCATTCCTTCATTCAATTAGCACATACTAAGTGCCTACCATGTGTCCAATGCCATGGGAACATTTAAGGCACAAATATGAAAAGGTATTTATCTGCTGCCAAGAGGCTAAAAAAGGTGACAAAGACACTTAAACAAGCACGAGATGTGACACGGGCAACGGAAGAGATTTACAAAGGCTACAACAGAAACAAGAAAGGGGAAAGAGAAGTTCTCTTTCTCAGATAAGAGAAAGTTATCTGAGCTTCGATGTGATGCAATTTCAGAGTTGCAGAATTAATCTTTAAGACTCCAGTAGAGAAAAAGGCTTACAAAGAGCAAAAAGGACTGAAGGCAGAAGAGACACCTGCTGCGGTGAGTAACAGCATGATAGCTGTGGGAAAACTTCAGTTCTGCGCCAGGGAAAGAGGCAACGTCAAGGCAGAGGGTGGGGAGAAAAGAGCCTAGATACGCAAGAAAGAGCCAAATCTCCACTGGCCAGATGTTACATTAAGGCACTTGGACTCTCCCCTGTAACCACAGTGAAGCCAAAGATTTGACGCAGGGAATGATATGATTTTATATCAAATTCTTATCTGAGATTTTTCAGAACTTCAAATCAGCTCCAAATTACTATCAACTATACCTTTTTGCTTAGAATTGCATCAGAAAGTGTCAAAAGCTAGTATCAGAATATTAAAAAATATTTCCAGTTTACATTTCTTGATGTCAAGGACTTGCACATGACAGAAAATTGTGACACACCAATTGCTTTTCAAATCCAAGATGAAACCCTTAAAGCAAACCAAAAAAGAACATACCTGAAGATATCTCTGTAGACCTACTATATTTTATTATTTTTTCCAGCTGCTCAAGATTCTTTCTGCTGAATACTTTTGCTTGAACAGGCTCTTCAGTCTGGGCTGAATGTCTGTTCCTACTTTTGCAAGGTTCACATGTGCTAGACACACTGGCACTTTCATACCCTTGAGTAAAAAAAGTGATAACTGTTATCATTTGCAACTAACTCAAACTGAAAGGGAAATTGATTTCCATAGTGAAACAGTACAGGTAACTCAATTTAGAATGCTGTGAAGGCCTGGTATAAAGAGAATTCAAAACAGTAAATACAGCATCTTGTGATAACCTTGAAATCATGGAGTAATACTACTATATTCTAACACTTCATCATCCTTTGACACCACCTTAATAAGTACATCCCACCTCAAACTATACTGTAGGCCTTGTAGGACCCAAAATCTCTGCTAGTCTCCAAGTTAACCATTCTTCAATATTAGGAAAGAATCACATCCAATCTACATAAAATGTCTTTAACCGAGAGAAGAGTAATGGGCATACTAGCGTTAGGTATGTCTGCCTTATTATAACTTGTGTATAACAGGACTTGATTTAAAATATCTTACCCACTCATAGGTTATCCATATATTCTACTAAATTTTCCTTGCTATATGGCACAAGTTAGAAATTGAACTATAGGGATTCCTGGGTGGCGCAGCGGTTTGGCGCCTGCCTTTGGCCCAGGGCGCAATCCTGGAGACCCAGGATCGAATCCCACGTTGGGCTCCCGGTGCATGGAGCCTGCTTCTCCCTCTGCCTATGTCTCTGCCTCTCTCTCTCTCTCTGTGGGACTATCATAAATAAATAAAAAAAAAAAAAAAAAAAAAAGAAATTGAACTATATTTTGTTTCACATGGATATTTAGTTATACCTACCAGACTCCCAGTGAAATGAAATGCAACCCTGGTCAATATAGTAAATCTCCATGTTTACTGAGGTTTATTTCTGGGGCATTCTATCTGTTTAACTTATTTATTCCAATGCCATCTTCATTCTTTTAGCCACATAAGTTTTACAGAATGCTTAAACATCTGGTAAGGCAAGTCCTTAAGTAGGTAGTTTCTTTTCTTGGCTATTCTTAGACTTTGTCCTTCCATATAAGCGTCAGGATTTTTTTTTTAATTTCAAAAACAGTCCACAGGGATTCAAAATGAATCACATTAAAGGCATTTATTAATTCAAGGAGAACTGATATTTAATAATTTTACACATTCTCTTCTAAAAACACAGTTATATTTTTTACATCTGTTTGATCTTGTTTGGGGTATTTCAAAAACATTTACAATTTCTTATAGATCTAGTACTTTTCCTTATTTTATTTATTCCTAAGAATTCCCCCCCGCCCTCAAAAAAAAACCTTGGATACTATGGGAAGAGTATTCTCACCAACCCTAATTCCCATTCTACAGTTACTAGGTTAGAGAAAAATATTTGCATACTTATTTTATAACCAGCTACTTTATTAAATTTAGTAATTATTTTCCAATGTCTCTTGGCTCTCTCAGAAAATATAAAAATGTTTCCCTTTTTCAATATTTATTCCAATTATTTAATTTGTCATAATGCTTTCCAAACAATGCTAATGATGATGGTGATAGAGCAGAAACCCTGTTTAATTTCTGAATTTGATACAGATTATATCTGGAGTATTTTCATTTACAGTGGTGTTTGTGACTGGCATTCGCTAACGCTTTTCATTATATTAAGTAACTGCCTTCTTAGGTGCATTTTACTTGTAATTTTTATTAGGAATAATTCCAAATTTTATCTCATCTACCACTAGGATTATGAGACTTCTGTCCTTCAACCTGTTGATATGAAAATGATGTTGACAGATTTCCTGATAATGAACCATGGTTACATGTCTATAATAAATCCTATTGACAACAGTCTGATATTCTTCTTGATATACTGGCAGATATATTTGGCTCTTTTACTTTTGATTTTGTATTAGTAACTGAGATTGATCTATTTTCTTTACTGAACTGTTACCTCTCCTTTTTACCTTTCCCTATAAAGAGGTCTAATCTGACTCATATGTTGTTTCTGATAGGATATACCAAGATCTTTTCATCATGACAAGTGAAGGCTCTAGCTTGAATACAGGATTCTTGAGCTGTGGTACTTTTGCCTGTATGGACATTATTTCACTGTCTTCTACTTCCTCTGTTGTCTGATATCTGTTCTTTCTACTGTGTGTAACTTGTTCTTGCAGTCTGGAAGCTTAGGAGGTTTTTACCTTTTACTTGGAATTAAGGAATTTTATCAGAATACACACAGGAGTATGTGTATACTTTCCCACTTGCCTGCTGGCTGGACAATAGCTTTTGTCTGCAGTCTCCAGTCTCTCTTCATTAAAGATTTGATCTGCAGTCTCCAGTCTCTCTTCATTAAAGATTCTCCTTTCTTATTACTTAAGGAGTACCTTTCTACCCATTTCCCCCCCCCCACCTTTAGTATTTTCTATATATCCTCCTATCTCCAAGATTTGTCATTAAGCCTCTAATCATTTTCCTCCTGATTTTATCTTAGTCCTTTTTGCCCTGTACAATGGCGTAATTCTTCCCCTCAATTTTCTAGGCCAGTAATTTGGGACCTAATACCAGTCATCTTTTTTTGAACATTTGTTTAAACATTAAATGTGAAAATCACTTTTTCTAGTCCTACAGAACTTGTTATAATTCAATCTGCTTAAATGTTTTTAGGGTTTTGTTCAAGTGTGTATTTCCTTCAATAATTGCTTTTACTCGATTTTACCTGTTCCAGTATTCTGCTTCTGTGTCTTCTCTCTGGCTGTTGGTCCCTTTTACATGCATTTTTATATTCATTGGGTTAGTGGGGACTCCTATCTACCCTTAAGGCTGGACTCAACTGCTGCCGAGTTTCACTGGCATGCTGACAGTTCTTGGCTGTCTCACTCCTATGGTGAAGCAACCTCCAACCAAGTTTTCTCCAGGAACTGTAGAGCTCTGATCTTTGCCTGGCAGTAACTGAATGAGCCAACAGAACCTAAAGCCTTGCTACCTACATTCTCCAGACTATAGCCACTCCTCTGCTAATAACAAGTTCCCAATAAACTGTCAATTTATTCTCTGTAATATCAAATCTGGAGTTAACCTTCCCTTTTTATTTTTAAGGCTGTCATTCAAGCTAAGACTTTATCATCTTATACTTCGGTTCCTAGTTTCTTTGTTGGTCTCAGACTTAAAGTCTAGCCACTCTGATCCATTCTGCATGAAACTTACTGGAAAAAGAGCCCTCTTAGTTATTTTTGACCTTCACATAAACAGGTCCAACAATAAGGATATCTAGCTGCCAAAAGTAGTAGAGAAAATGGAGAATTAATGAAGATTCAGGATACCTCTGAGTTACACTGCCTACGTCAGCTACTGTAATACCACCACATGATGGTCATTGCCGTTAAGGGTATGACCTCCTATCCCACTCATTGCTCTTTGTCTTGAACACAATCTGTTTTTCGCAGCATGAGTGGTGAGATATTTAGAAAAAATAGTTCTAGTTATGTCTCCACTTTAGGAACATGACTCAGTGTGTCCTCTGGTGGCACATACCCGTATAGGCCACAAAGGTAAGGACTGCAGCTGAATGTCTTGCCAAAAGGCCTGATGAGCCTCCTGGAGCAGGGAACTCAAAAACATAGGAGGTTTGTGAGGAACTGCTACGTGGCCATTTTTTCATTTGCCTCCTCCCGCCTCCTCCTGTCATGAAGAGTTTATCTCCTCCTGGGTTCTGATGAAATAGGAGACCTTTCCTTCCCACACTTGGAGGACACACCTCCAGACTATAAACTGGTTTGTAGTTGCAACACAGCAATGGCTCCTCAACAGCAGGGGTCCCACCATGCAGGCCGTAGTTGTCACGTGGCCTCTTCTGTTTCAGCGTTCCCCTTGTGGCACATGGAACAAAGAACACAAGGAGCTGGGACTCCTTGTTACTCTTTCTCTGCCTGGGTAAATAATAAACTCTCTGAATCTAAAAAGGATTGTTTCTTTCCTGGCCACAACTGTCAGGCCTTGGCCTTCCTAATGCTTGATAGCCATTTCATCTCTATCTTTGTTAGTTAACAATAGTAAAGGGAAGAGAAAAGAAATGAAAACACTCAGGAATGGTTACAGTACATTAACAGTTCTATTCAGTTTTCCAAGAAAAGAATCAGGAAGGTCTAGACTATATGAT
The DNA here is from genome assembly GCF_003254725.2 of Canis lupus dingo. NCBI lineage: Eukaryota > Metazoa > Chordata > Mammalia > Carnivora > Canidae > Canis > Canis lupus. The sequence continues at coordinate 42,309,629 of NC_064258.1, read as the reverse complement.
TCCACTGCTCTCTAATAATACCAAAAAAAGGAACGGACCTGGTAGACTGTAGCTAAATTACAGATCTGATACCTGAAACACAGAAAGGCAAAGAAAAATGTTCAACTCAGAAAGCCTTAATTAGAATACAAGTTTAAAAAGATTACCACTATCACATAATTTGTAAAACCTTACTTCACATGCAGTGATATATACCTTTTCATATGAAAACCTTCTAAAGATTAAAATACATTAAAATACATACTATCACTGGAAACAAAGTTACATGACGATTTCACATGCCATTTCTGAAAACTGTCCAAAAGTGCAAAAACACACACAAATAGTTCAGTCCAGTAAATCTGGGACAGTATAACTGGCTGTGCTGCCTCTCTCAAGGCAGCAACTTAAGTCCCATCACGCTGGTCTATTTGTCACATCCTATATTTCCTTCCCCAGCTGCTCTCATCTTTTCCTGACTCATCCCACCTTAACTCTTTTTGTTACTACAGTTTGCCTTCCAATATTCTCTCCATCCACCTACATTTAAGACAAGTAAATATTCTTTTGCCTAAGAAATCATGGCTGCTCCTATCCCATAAAACAGCACTAGTCTAGCTCAGTGCCTCTCAGACTTTAATGAACACATATTCATATTAAAACACCTGGATTTGGGGCACTTGAGTAGCTCAATGGTTGAGCATCTGCCTTTGGCTCAGGTCGTGATCCCAGAGTCCTGGGATTGAGTCCCACATCAGGCTTCCCACAGGGAGCCTGCTTTACCCTCTGCTATGTCTCTGCCTCTCTCGTTGTCCCTCATGAATAAATAAAATCTTAAAAAAAAAATTTAATTTAAAAAAACACCTGAATTTTTGCTAAAATGCATACTGAAAAACAGTATATACTCATTTGGTTGGCATAAGATGGAACCCAAGAGGTTTTTTGTTATTTTAAAGATTTTATTTATTTATTTGACAGAAAAAGAGCGCATAAGCAGGGGGAGTGGCAGTCAGAGGGAGAAGGAGAAGCCGACTCCCTGCTGAGCAGGGAGCCCGATATGGGGCTCCATCCCAGGACCCCAGGATCATGACCTGAGCCAAAGGCAGACGCTCAACTACTGAGCCACCCAGGTGCCCCAAAGAGTGCATTTTCAATAAGCTCCCAGATGATGCTGGTGTTGCTCATCCATGGTTCACACTTGGGATACCAAGGGTTTAGCTAATTTGATTTCACTACTTATTAGCTTAATCTGCATACTAGTTGCAGGGTTTAGCTAATTTGATTTCACTACTTATTAGCTTAATCTGCATACTAGTTGGATTCTGCTATCAAGTCTTTGGTGTATGTTTTAAAGTAGGACTCTGACAGATGGGCCTTGAATGCTTGTCAAAAAAATGTGTATGTTAGGTTTCTGGCAGGTATTTTTATACTTCTACAAGAAGAGAGCACACATCAGAATGTCAATCTTTGCTTGAGGCAAAAAAGCTGCATTGTATATACAGAACCGTAACTCCTCAGAATAAAGGGGTTTCAAAAATGCAAATATACCAATTATTTCTAGGTTTAGGTAAACACAGCCATTAGTTGGCTTAAGGGTCCCTTAAGACCCTGGTACTTAGAAGTCCACAAACCAAGATCAACAAGACATGGCACTTGTTAGAAATACAGACCTTTCGATCCCTACACCTAGACAGAAGCAACCTGCCTTTAAACAGGTTCTCAAGGAGAAACTTAAAGTTCAAGAAGCACTGCCACAGCACACCCACATTAACTGGCTAAATATGAAAATGATGGAAAATAAGTATTAGTATTTCTTCATATGACAAAAAGCATTTCTATAGGGGCAAGGTAATAGAGAATAAAAAGTTTGATGAGTTACCGAGGGAGCCACTCTCTAAAAATGGCCGTGGTTCATTACCTATTTAAATGTCCTCTGGTGGCACCAAAAGTAGTAATCTTGGAGAAAGCAGAGTAGTTGGATTTCCATTCATTTGAATCATTGACTGATTTGCTACATAAAATCAGCTCCTCCCAAACCTACTTAACTGATACATTTTTAAGAATAACTGTGTGTGCTGCGAAAACTACATCCCTGTTTAAATTTGCTTGTTTCACCATCAAATCAGACTCCTCAATAGGAGTAGGGGCAGAAGCCAAGGACATGAAGGATACATGAAGAACTGAAATGAAATAAAGAAGCAGGTATTATTCTTTCCTATATCCACAGTTTTCATTAGATTTTTCAAGCGTTTCATTAACCATTATAAGATGAATGCTGCAAATGTTTACAAGGGGTTTTTTACCATCGAGTTTCCTAGGACCTTCATATCCTTGCATATATTGTGAACTTTTGAGAGAGAGTTAGCTGTATGTGGTGATTTTTCAAACTTTTGTCATTATAAGTCTGAAGTACTTTGATCTTAAGCACCAAATACTAACTCCTCAAATCCAGAACAACCTCTCAAAGCCACAGCCAAAAATCATCCCTTGCAAACTTGCAGGAGCGTCCTTTAACTCGAATATTCCGGATTCTAGTTAATAAAACTATTTTTACCTAGCACTAGACTTGAGTAAATTCTTCAAAAATAAAAGAAAATCTACTTTTTAAAAAAAATTACATGCAATAAACACTACAATGACAAGATTCAATAAAACATGGGTTAATGTTTCACCTTATTTAACCAAAGTTAATTTCCTAAAGGACTAAGAGCAAACTTGTTTTAAAAGTGGTTTCATCTACAATATTCAAAGACAGCAATGTAGTTACAGGCCCAAATTTCTCTGAATGAATCAACCAAAGATGTAACAATAAATCATAACTGAAGTGTTGGGTATAGGACAAGATGTAATATTCAAATAGAGTAGTAAAAGCTGGGCATTTTGGCAGTTTTTAGTAACCTACAAGATTTGGAAAACATCTTCTATGCTCATAGTAACCACACAAGCAGGAAATACAAGTTTTAAGAACCACAGAAAAGAATAAATACGACGTCTTAAAATATCTACATTAAAACCTATTTAATAGGGCAGCCCCGGTGGCGCAGCGGTTTAGCGCCGCCTGCAGCCTGGGGTGTGATCCTGGAGACCCAGGATTGAGTCCCATATCGGGTTCCCTGCATGGAGACTGCTTCTTCCTCTGCCTGTGTCTCTGCCTCTCTGTCTCTATGAATAAATAAATAAAATCTTTTAAAAAAATAAAAAATAAAAATAAAGCCTATTTGATAAATTTTAGATAAAAATTGTAAGAGTGACTAAAAATAACTTCATTCAAACAGTGCTTATCCAATTAGCCATAATGAAATGAAGTATGTCAACATGCCAGAATAAAGTTACCAACATTTACACTGAACAATATTTAACAAATTTTAAGACTTACCAGTATTTTTAACTCTGCTTTTTAGTTGAGCAGAATGCCTTTTCTTACTCTTTGATTTAGGAGTTTTATCTTTAGATGCTAGGCTGGCCTGTGCAGATGCTTTTCTCGTCTTGAATGTTTTGGTTACTGTTGTCGGATCTACTGGATCAGGCATACTGCTAAAGCTTTCTAATGACTCTTCATCAAACTGGCGTCTTCTTCGGCCGGTATCTAATTGATTTTTGCGATTACTATTTGTAGTTTTCTCTACAGACACTGGAAATCCAGTCTTGATAAATGGTTTTTCTACTTCACCTTCTTGGTCATATAACCACGCTGTCCTACTGTTTTCCACCTCCTCTCCAGGCTGTTTTTGATTCCTTACCAATGAAAATAAATTTGTACAGTTATGATGATAGAGGCTATAAAAACATTTTCACAGAAATATGTAAATATTATATAGGCTAATGTACTAAATTCCTTTAAACTTTTTTTTTTTCTAAAGAAAGAGCAGAGGAGAGGGAGGAGAGAGAATTTTTTTCTAAAGATTTACTTGAGAGAAAGAGTGTGTGTGTGTGTGTGTGTGTGTGTGTGTGTGTGTGTGTGTACAAGTGGAGGAAGGGGCCGAGGGACAAGCAGACTCCCCGCTGAGTACAGAGACCCACTTGGGGCTCAATCTCAGAACCTTGAGATCACAACCTAAACTGAAGTCAAATGCTTAACTGAGGCACCCAGGTAGGTACCCAAGAGAGACAATCTTAAGCAGTTTCCATGCCGGGCTTGGAGCCCAACACAGGGCTCAATCTCATAACCCTGAGATCATGACCTGAGATGAAATCAAGAGTTGAATGCTTAACCAGTTGAGCCATCCAGGTGCCCCTCTAACTTTAGTATTAGATCCTTCTCACTAAACCATTTTCACCGGCAGAAATTCCAAACAGGTCTAGCATTCATGAAGGGGGGGGGGGGGGGGGGAGGGTAGAAAGTTTTTTTAAAAAGGATGGGACATACAAGGAAAAAACAAAACACTTGGAGGAATAGCTGAGAAAGAGTCATATGTAGTAGAGGGTTTGGGAATATACATGGATCTGTGTCACTTAAATCCACTCAAACAGAACTGGAATTTGGTGAAAACAACTGTTGGTATAATTAGTAATTTATTTCTCCACACATTAAGTCTAGTTTAGTTCTGATGGTCTGGTGTCATTTTCCAAATTTTATCTGCTAACCATTGGCATCCTTTAATATGTTAATAAGTACTTCTTGATCATCTAAGTTTGGAAAATAGACAACATTAAATATGTCTGCAATATTTCTCAAAACTTTATACATGCCAATGTGCTAGACAAATGTCTTAGAAGGGAACACAGTGAGCAAGATGTCCAAGATTTTTATCACAGAATCTCACAGGAACAACAGTGTTCCAAAGAACATGATTTAGGACACTGACCTATGGAGTTCAAATTAAGACAAGATTAGCAAACTTACAGTCTACAGGCAGCCAAATTCATCCTGCTGACTATTTCTTATGGCCTGAGAACTAAAATGATTCCCTTTTTAAAAAAAGATGTTATTAAAAAAATAAATAAAAATAAAAAATAAAATAAATAAAATAAAAAAGATGTTGTTTATTTATTATTTATTTTGGTGGGGGAGGGGGGAAGGCAGAGGGAGGAGAGAAAGAATCTCAAGCAGACTCAGCAGAGCTCCACACAAGGCTTGATCCCACCATCCCGAGATCATGACTGGAAATCTAGAGTCGGCGACACTAAACCAAGTGAGCCACCCAGGCACCCCTAAAATGATTCTTCTACAAAAATAAAGTAAAATAAAATAAATAATTCTTATATTCTTACATGGATGAAAAAAATTAAAGAAAAATAGTTTGTGACACGATTTATATGAAATTCACATTTCAGTACCCACAGATAAAGTGTTACTGGAACAACACAGCTGCTTGTTCACATACTGTTTATGGCTGCTTTTGTGCAAAAATGGCAGAAATAAATGGTTACAATAGGCACTATATGGTCTGCAATATTTATTATCAAGTGCTTTCCAGTAGGAAAGGTTTTCTGACCCCAGCTCAAGACTACAATGTTTCATCTGACCTCTTGTTATCTCCTGTCATTTAATTCAGGGAATCTACCTATAATAGTTGAGATATTGGGGAGGAGATGAGATCTAATCTAAAGTAGGTCAAATATCTTACAACCTTCATCTAGTAGTATTAGTTTCTAGCTCTCAAGTGAACTTAAGGACAGATATCAAATCAAGGCAAAAGACACTGTGTCAGGTCTTATCCCTCCAAAATGAATCCCCTCGGACACTCTGACTAAAACACTGAACTGTTCTAACAGGATTAGTGGCAAATGTATGCCTGAGAAGACACTTGGTAAGATATCAGTTTAATATTCTCAACGCTAACAAGCTAAACAATAACAAGCATCCTCCCTGTGTTTTCAAATTGTGTATATAAGATATAATCACAAAAGTGATATTTAAGAATATCATGGATTATGTTCACAATCAAATACCTTTGTTTTTCTGCTCCAATAGAAGAACTGCTTTCAAAAGGTTTTGGAAAAGCCATATATTCTGTTTTCCCTGAAGAATTCTGGGCTAATGGTTGCTGCTGTTCAGTAGGTGTAGAAATATTCTGAGAAAATTCTCCAAAATTAGAAGGAAATAAAGGGCTAAAATTCATACCTAATAAATAAAAGAAGTAAGATATCAATAAAGAAGTACCTAAAGGTCTTATGACGAAATTAAAAGACAGTTTTAAGTAGATGTGTGGCTCAAATCCATCAGAATAACTGTTATATATAAACTAACACTCATTTGTTCAATCACTGTTAGAGAGTTCAGCCCACTAGGTTTTTGGCATTGATAATACGAAGATAAATAATCCCCTTCAGAGCTAAAAGTTAGAAGTAACAGTACTTGACGTTCATCAAATTACCAGTACCACACACTCTTGTAGGCATTTACCTATTGTTTTGTTTAATGCTCGGAACAACACCATGACATAGGTATTAATTCTATTACGGAGAAAATCAGCTCAAAGATTAAATAGCTACTAACTGGAATAACTCATTCTTTAAATAACATGCTTGGCGGGGGTGAGGGAAGGAGCAAACGACACAGGACACATGCTGACAATCTTTTGCTCTAAGGAAAGGAGGCCACTCCCCTCATTTGTACCACTACTACCGCACCCATGGCACTCCACTAAGCACTACTGACATTCCTAGCTTCCTCACGAGACTCTAAATTACTTTATTATTTTTTTAAGATTTTATTTATTCACGAGAGACACAGAGAGAGAGGCAGAGACGTGGGCAGAGGGAGAAGCAGACTCCCTGTGGGAAGCCCAACGTGGGACTCGATCCCAGGACCCTGGGATCACAACCTGAGTCAAAGGCAGATGCTCAACCACTGAGCCACCGAGGTGCCCCGACTCTAAATTACTTTAAGCTGTTAGTTTTACTTATCTGAATCCATCATTTATATAGTATCTGAGACATACCAGATGCAGAAAAAGTCTGAAAAAAAGCTGAAGCTGAATAAAATTAAATCTAAGCCTACGCTAAGCTTTAGTCTAGAAGTATATCTCCCTACCAAGACTTGAAGCTCCTCTGGAAGAGCACTGCTTTAATCATCTTTTATCTCCTAATCTTCTACACAGGGCCTCGTGTGCGCAGCCACAGGATAGGTTAATTCCCTTTTTCCTTGATAAACAGTTGCTGAATAATTCAAAGGTGTAAGGCTAAGCAATCATTCCTAGTAGTTTACTTAATTTCATTAGCAACCATTTCAACCTTTTCACTATAAAGAATCAACACAGAAGGGTTCGTAACTTTCTGTGCACATACCTCCTACCATTCCAGGAGACTGATAAAAATCCACGCAATAGACAAACAATATTCTCAAGCACTTTGCATTTATTTATTTTCCTCTTAAGTTTTCAGTCACTTACCTGGTGCAAATGATGAAAAATTAGTAAACCCGGGTAGGTTAAATAGATTTACAGGCTGTGATGGAAAGCTGAAAGGACAAAATAAACTGGGAGAAGAAGGCTGTGGTGCACTACTGCCTCTTTCCTGGCTTCCAGGTTTTTCTGGGTGCTGATTCTGTTGGCGCATAAGTTCATTTAGCATTTGTTTCAACCTATAAATATTTAAGAAGTAGGTAACTCAAATCAGTTATATAGCCTTCTATTTACAATACTTTTAGAAAAAATACATGTAAAAAGTGATGCAAGAGCATGCAGAAGAGGTGGACTGTCTTGATATTTACTACCAGAAACACCTACTCATCTGGCAGGCTTTCTTCAGTAACTTGGCCTTTGGAACGACAACTGCACTTACCACTTCGGCCACATAGTAAGCAAAACATAAGAAACTCATTCACTTTTGTTGTTAAAAGCTTTACTGAGAGAGAATTCATATACCATACAGTTCACTCAATATAAGTATGAAATTGAACACTGAAAATTTTTAAAAACTAAAGTCTATAGTATTAAAGGGAAACATTGGGCAAATCACTGTTTACAAAATTCTCAGAAATAGAGAATACTTGAATATTCCATTTTGCTTCTACCCTTTACTCCCAGAAAATAACCATAACACACATGCTCAGTTTTAGCATTTACTATACAGTGTTACTGCTTCTAATAAACAGATTACCTTTGCACATTATTCTGTTGCCATGTTAGCTGAGTATAGCACTGATTCAACTGGTGCATTATAAGGTGTACTTGAGGAGAAGCTACATTGCTGGGCATAACACTGTAAGGACCTGTGAGAAGAGTTTGCAGCAGACAAGACAGCGTCTGTGGAAAGACGAGTTGTCATGATAGTTACTGATGACTTGAGGAAAAATGGGCGCTGCTTCAAAAACAAGATGTAAAAAATTTACTTTCATAATAAACTTTACCTGCTGGTCTTGCATCAAAGTCTGACAAATATTGACACTGAAATCAAGTTGTTTCTTCAGCTGATTAATTTGTTCTTGCCATTGTTCTTTCTCCTCTACGTAAGAGAGTTCGGACATCCAACGAAGGTTTTCCTGACGTTGCATGCTGATATTCTGCTGTCTTGTCTTGGCTAAAGGACGATAATTTCCATCTGCTGTAAAAGGGCGACTATTCTTCCACCTAACACAGATATAAAGCATTAGGTCACTATATGTGATTAGTTGGTTTTTTAAATCTGTAATACATCCTGATACCATGGTTCATAGACCAGTATTTTCTTAAGATCAAAGTTTAAGTTCAAAGGACTTCAAAACTATGGTAATGAGGGAGAGGTGGAGGGCAGGGGAGAGATCGGAGAATGGGAATTCCAGATTTCTAGCTTTGTGCAATTATTTTTAATTTTTTCCACTATTTTTTACTTATGTCTTATACAGAAGTGTCCATGTAATTCTATATTTTACAAAATGAAAATACTGTATCACAAGCATTTTTCAATTCTTCATGTTTTAAACTTAGCCACAAGATATTCCATCATCAAGTGGAACTCCTTAACCATCTTTTGTTCGTGAAACATTTTTCATTGTTAGAAATAACAATGTAAACGAGTATTTTGTTGATAGGCCTTTTTCAATTATCTATGATTTTCAGTTTTGCTTAGCTCCCCCAAACAGCTTTGCTTAGCACAGATCAATGCTTATGAATCTTGATCCAGTCTAGCTGGGATCTTGACAAAACTCTTATGATACAATTAAAAATATATTTGGTCTTTTACCAGTTGCCAGCAGAGCTCCCAAAACTCTCAGCAACTCCTGAGTGACAGAAGTATCTTTTGATATTCATAATGGCCCCCTTTCAACCATAGCTAAATTCATGCTCATGACTCTTGGCAGGCCCTAAATAGCTTCATGAAGGGAATGGGTCACTAGAAAAATCAACCAGGTGTTTGCAGGGTTGGAACTTTCAGCCCCACCTCAATCTTCAAAAGAGGGAGGCACTAAAGTGAGTTTAATGTCAATGGCCAATGCCTAGGGAATGAGACTTCTACAAAAACTCCTTACCAAGCTGGTTAGGAGAGCTTCTGGGTTGAACACATTTAAGTGCTGGGAAGGTGGCGCACTCAGAGAAAACCCTCTTCCCCCAGCCATTCCTTGTTCTATGCATGTCTTCCATTTGGCCGTTCCTGAGTTGCATCCTTTATAACAAGCAGAGTTCATGAGTTGTTCCAGCAAATTATGAAACTTAAAGAGGGCTCGTGGGAACCCCCAAATTTTTAGCCAAGTCAGACAGAAGTATGAGCACATGGAGACTTGGGGCTTGCAACTAGCACTGAAGTGAGGGCAATCCTGTGGGACTGAGCCCTTAACTTGTGGCAACTGCCCTAACTCCAAGTAGTTAGTATCAGAATTGAACTGAATTTATGATACCCGGCTGGTTCAGAGAATCAGAGAAGTGCTTACTGTCACAAAGACTTGAGACTTCAGGAATCCAAGAAAAAGTTAAGACAGTGAAACTAACCTATTCTTAGTTTCTTTTATGTTGTAAGAGTTATGATTCGCACTGTTAGGAGGATACATAGAAAAGTTATCATTCGAACTTGCATCTTGCTCTTCTTCTTCCTCCTCTTCATCTGTCCGAACAACTCCTTCAGAAAGGTAACCATCTTCATCTCCTTCTTCATCTAGTGCACACTGGGTAGAACCTCCCCATGTTGCCATGGTTCTAGAGATTAAGAGCCAAAAAGTAAGAGATCATTTTGGAGATCAGCTAAATACTTTACTATTTACTATGTGCCAGTCATCGTATCATGTATACATGTATGCATATGAACCTTGTGTGCCTGTATAAAATTTCACTTAATTATAGTATCAAGGTGGGTGGTACTCTCTCCACTGCTAATACACAGAATATGTTTACTGTGCCTTCCACAAAACAATTCTTCAAATAAGTTATAAGTGTATCCCCTAGAACTTTTTTCCTAAACTAAACCCCTTCAATTTTTAACTTCTTGAGCAACAGTTTTCTAGATCAGAGCTGTCCAAAGAACTTTCTGCAATAGTAATAATGACCTATATATGTGTATCCAATATAGTAACCACTAGGTACACATGGCTAACGAGCCCTTAAAATGTGGCTAGTGGGACTGAGAAAGTGAGTTATTAATTTTATTTAATTATAATATGAACAAGTACATATAGGTATGGTGGCTGCCACACTGGAAAGCACAATTCTAGAGCCATGGTTCCCAAACATAGATGCTTATCAAAACTATCCAAAGAACTTTTCTAAAGTTCAGATGTGTGGTACTCAGAAGAGAAAAAAAATACTATGATATAATTTGATAAAGTGTGTTTGGGACTTCAAAACAGAATAAGCTCTTCCATGAGGAAAAGAGGTTTGGTGCAATGCTCCAGAAATGCCACTGGAGGATACCAAAAGGTACAGTCACAACAAATGTGCATTTCAAAATGTTATCTCTGAATATTCCCATATAGGTAAGTAATTAACCAACCTTACAGATGGCTAATTTTTTAGAAATATTCTAAATAGGAAATTTCAAGTGAAAATTCTAAAAATTACATTTTTTAAAGCATTACTTTTTTTTTCCTTAATTTTTGAGTGAGTGAGCAAGCATGCGAGGCGGTGGGTAGCAGAAGGAAAGAGATACTCTTAAGCTCCACGGAGCGTGGAGCCCAATGCGGGGCTCAACTTCATGACCCAAGACCATAACCTGAGCTGATATCAAGAGTCAGCCGCTTAACCGAGACACCCAGATGCCCCAAAACTAAATTTCTTAATCCTTAGGAAATTTACAAACAGGAGATTCCTCATTTAAGTAAAAATGTGCTTATTTCTGGCCTGTTGGGTACTACAAAGTAACAAGTGTTTCACTTTCATAAGCGTAAAACTTAACTAAGAAAATAACGTTTATACGCTCAAGAAAACCTATTATCACCATTTGATCAAGTGCCTTGAGAAGTCAGAAAAGAGCTGGATTTAGTTAAACTGAGTCACTAAGGTGATGCTTAAGGATTAGCCTCACTGGAAAGAGCAGATTTGTGCTAAGAGGGGAAATGAAGCTGCCTGCCCACCTCACATGCCTTAGGTAGGTGGTTTTGTTTTTCTTTTTTAAGATTTTATTTATTTATTCATGAGAGAGAGAGAGAGAGACAGAGGCAGAGATCTAGGCAGAGGGAGAATCAATGTGGGACTTGATCCCAGAACCCCGGGATCATGTCCTAAACCAAAGAAAGAGACTCAATCACTGAGCCACCCAGGCGCCCCAGGTAGGTGATATTAAAAGAAGATTTAAACACTTCTCTTACTTTTCTGTTCTACTCTGTTGAGGCGTACACAGGTTCTCAGATCCATCACTTCTCAATGACACAGCCAGAGGGGATGTAGTTTCAGCTAGACCTTGCCTCCTCTGATGTTCAGCCATCAGTGCTTCAAGCTGCTTTCTTCTCTGCCGTAGCTCTTCCCTTAACATCTCATGTCTTCGCATTTCTGACCACAGCTATTATTTTAAAAATCAGAGTCAAGTTAGTACGAATATCTGGATTTGTCTTAGCCTTAAAGAATAAAAGACAAAGACTTCTATTTTCACTCTATGCTTTTAACACTAAGAAATCCCATGGTTAAAATAATATTTTTGTGATGCGTAAGAAAAAATGAGGCATTAATTCTAATGAAAGCAAGTAGTAGTCAAATATACTTCATCAACTATTTGGAGAAAGTCCTATCTACAAATCACATATAAATAAAAGGCCAAAGAGAATAGGTCTTTCTAACTAAAATGATTATGGTTTGCTGCAGGTATTCCTGAAATACAATTCTGCCAAATATTTGCTAATAATTTTGAAATTATTTTGAAAAGAGCCCAACTTAATTACTTTTTTGAAACAATTATTTCCTCTCAACTAAAAGACACAAAACAAGCTGCACTTGAAATCATCTTTCACAGATACTCAGTTTTTCCTTCAAAACGTGATGTAAGACTTGGGAACAACAGATACAATATACAATACCTCATTATCCACTCCTGAAGGATCTGCAGGCTCAAAAGCAGATTTGCTTGTACTGGTTTCATTCCCATTAACAACTGGGGTTGAAGTAACAGCTGGGATATATTTTTTTGTGGGACAATTACCCGCACTAGTGGCTGACAGCTAAAAAAGGATTAGTAAAAAACTATTATGAGGAATTAAAGCAATTGTTAATTTAATTTCATAAATGTAGTTATTTTACCATTTTCCTGGGGCTCTAATATCAAATTTAATTTGTTACTATCAGACCTCAATTGCTATCATGAGCCAAAGAAAGCCTGACATAACAAACGGATGAAAAGAGAGGGTAAAGTGGATGAGTAGCAGCTACACCTCAGAAGTGGCAGAGACAAGAGGGATAAAATGCTACTGTGCAAATTTTTATATACTCAACCCAACCCTCATATATATTCTTCCAGATGTTAGACTAGGGAGAAGGGAAAAGGACTAAAGTAGAAAAGATGAAGAGTTTAGGAAAAAAAAAAACTCGTTACAGAGAAACATCATTTAATGTGCTTCCCTTTCTTTGAAAATAAAACCTGACAGTAATAAAGCTAACCAAACATTTTTCTTTTTTTAATTAATTAATTAATTAATTTATGATAGTCAGAGAGAGAGAAAGAGAGAGAGAGAGAGAGAGAGAGAGAGAGAGACACAGGCAGTGGGAGAAACAGGCTCCATGCACCGGGAGCCCGACGTGGGACTCGATCCCGGGTCTCCAGGATCGCACCGTGGGCCAAAGGCAGGTGCTAGACCGCTGCGCCACCCAGGGATCCCAAGCTAACCAAACATTTTAAGAAAAATCTCAAAAGAAACTGATGTTCGTGTCCTGTGTTAACCTTACTCCTACTCCTGATTATCTGACATGGTCAAAACTTACTCATTCTCTGTCCAGTCTCAAAGGGTATTATTTAATAAGCAAAGTACAAATATTTAAATTCATTTCCTTAGATAATTCACGATGGTTTAAGAGCTTTATTATGCAATTTTAGGCCAATAAAAGACAGAAATGCTATTCCCTTAAATGCAAAGCTGCAAACAGAATACTTTAATATATTAGTTATGAATACTCCTGTTCTGAATATAAAGTAGCTAGCCCAACAAGTGAAAAAATAGAAGTAATCAGAGTCAATTCCTATGTGCTAACTTTCACAGTAATAAATGTATATCCCTAACCCATTTCATTAGTTCACACATTTCATTAATCATAATAGTGATATAAATGTGTCACCTCAATACTAGAAAAGAGAAGAGTACTTTCCAATGACATTAGGTTTTAAACATCTTTTTTTCAGACAAATGGAAAGAAAGTAAGTTCCTAATTACCTGTAAGTCAGGGCATGCCTTCTGTAATGCTTGAATTTTCTCTTGAATCTCAATCAGTTTCTTTCTTTCTTCCTGCAATTGTCTGAGCTCTCTCTGTTGCTGCTGTAGTTTAGCCTCATAAAACTTCTCTCTATAGTTAAATTGACATTACATTTTCAGTCTCCAATAAATCCGATGGTAGCATTAAGCATGACCTAATACAGTATCTAGCCAAGTAAGTACCTTCTCTATAATAAGCACTAAATTTTTATTAAATTATGCCAATGAGCTTAACATACCTTGCCTTCTCATTTATTCCAGCATCTTTCTGTGTTTTATTGGCATTTCCTCTAGTATTATTTGCACTTTGTTTGTTGTCTTCTTCTGCTGGGTAAAAATCATCCAAATTTGAAGTATTGGCAGAGATAACTCCATGATCTGCTGCATCATCATCCTAAAAAGCATCATTAAATTAAAATAATCTGGAAATCTGACATTATCTGATTCATACCTTAAATACCACTATTTTGTAAAATTTATAGAACATAAATATTAAAGTAGATTAAGTAAATGATTTTTAGAGGACACTGAAGTTCATCCTCTACCAATGGCAGCAAAAGTACTAAAACAAAAAAAGGGTATATTTATAATCTGAGCCGCCAATTACCACTAATGACAAATGTTAAGTTGCCTTTTATCTTGATCAGATACTGAGGTATCAAAGAACAGATTCATAGAGAATATGAAAAAGAACAGAAGCATACCATGAGAGCTGGGAACTCTTGATACTAAATTTTTCTTAGAATGTAACTTTTAAAAAAAATTGTATTTATTTATGTGAGAAAGAGAGAAAACATATGAGTTGAGGGAGGAGTAAAAGGAGAGGGAAGACAATCTTAAGCAGACTCTGCACTAAGCAAAGAGCCCAAGGCAGGGTTCGATCTCACAACAGAGATCACGATTGGAGCTGAAACCAAGAGTTGATGCTTAACCAATTGATCTACTTAGGCACCCCTTAAAATGTAACCTTTACATTTATTATTCCAAATAATCATATCCACTGTCACTTGCTTAAAATTTTCTATTCTCAGTTTGGTCTTTAATTTGCCTAACCAGTGCCAATGGCTCATAATACAAAAACTAATGAAAATATGTGTCATGATTATTGGAAAAACAACTCAAGTTCTTAGCTTCCTAAGGATAGGTCTACATCTGTTAAAATCAATGTACTTATCCTAAGGGAGGTGGAAGCTTGTTGGATAAAACTATTGCATTTTTTAAAAAACATTTAACTCTACATAATTTTATATTTACTCATGTTTTCTCTGAGGACCTCAACTGAAACTTTAGCCTTTGGAAATATCATTCTAATAAAACCTTAGAGAGAGCAGACTCAATTATAAAACTGACTAGGCAATTTTAAGTTTATAGACAGTGTTATTTGGTCTTCTTACTCATCTAAAAACTAACCTAATTCATTCCTAGTGTGGATAAGAAGATTGGAAAGAAACTGAATTGGACTACAATAATAGAGAAGCTGCATCATTAGGCCTTTTCACATAACAAAAAGTGGAAAAATTAAAAGTACAAGAAAAAATACAAAACAAAACTGCCTGATGTTTCAGAGCCAGTGAGAAGGTACCTGAATAACTGTATATCAACTCCAACACTAAAAGAAGAAAGTGACTCAAAACTTACTGTTTTACCCCAGTTTTTTGAAAAAAATCAATCAGTATTTACCTGTACCATAGCAACAAGATCTTGTAACTGTCTTAATTTCTGTTTGGCAGCCATAAGTCTATTGATCTTCTGTTCAAATTCAGCGTCTTCTGCAGCCTCATCAACCAGACTGCTCCTATGACTAGTTAATGAAGCCCCACTGACTCCTTCATCTTCTGCTTCTTCTTCTTCCTCATCGTCTTCACCTTGTGCACCATGAATCCCCTGTTCTCCTTCTCTATTATAGTGACAATCTGCTGAAAGCATGTGTCAATGAAATTAAGACTTTAATAAACTTAAGGAGAGTATTAAGAAAGAAAATCCACTTCAAAAAAACCATTAATAGTCAATCATACCTAAAGAAGGAGGCATGTTCAGAGTCCTTATGTTGGCAGCAGATCTGTTGTTAATTTCACAATTAGAATTAACTGATCTCCCCTCTCTATTATTAGAAACACACTGTGCATTAGAATTACTATTTACTTCATTCCAAGTGGCAGCTACTTGAGGATTTCTAAAAGAAAGGAAACAGCCTGAAGTTACTTAAGGTAAAAAAAGAAGAAAAAAGAAAATCAAAGTTTTAAAACTGCTGATAAAATAATCCCAAACTATGAACATCATTGGCTATTTTTCCATTTAAATTCATATTCTGAATAATCGGCTCTTGCTTTCCATAAACGTCTGCTATTTAGAAATTTAAGAAGAAAAATACCCAAAAGAATCAAAATTATACCTAAAAATAAAGAGGAGGGAAAATGTTAAGTTAGATACTTCTTTATGATTTACTTGCATTTGATCTAACAAACAGCAAATTTACTAACCTACTATACTTAGTGCTTCTCTATTTGTTTTTTTTTTTTTTACAGGGCAAATAAGATTACACTGGCCAAAACAGGAGACTTAAGCAGACTTACAAGAGAAAAGCTTAAATAAAAAGGAAGTACCATTCTATTGAGGTTTTTTGGTTCCATGTTAGAAGCATTCAGTTAGGAGAAACATGTTACAAAAAACAAACTTTAAGTTCTTACCGAATGTTAGTAACAGGTTCAGGGTTTTCATGTTCAGAATCATATTCTGACTCTTCAGTTTCTTCATCTTTTGTGTTTTCATTTACAGCATCTGTCATCATATCTGATGTTTGTTCGTAATAATGAACTAGTTCTCTTAGTTCATTCAATCTCTTTCGAACTTCATTTAACTTCCTGATAAACAACAAAAATGTATATATAAGACCCATTTTAGCAAAATAAAGTATGCAGTATTTCCATATAAGAACAGCCAGCAGAGACAAAATCCAGACCTAGTCAAATACCCAGGGGGTGTGACTACAAAGTAATGAATTTAATTTCAAAGATAGAGCTTACTCATCACTCTATTTTCTTATGACTATTTATTTATTCATAAGAGAGACAGTGAGAAGCAGAGACATAGACAGAGCTATCTATTTATTTATTTATTCATGAGAGACAGAGAGAGAGAGAGGCAGAGACATAGGCAGAGGGAGAAGCAGGCTCCTTGCAGGGAGCCTGATGTGGGACTCGATCCCGGATCCCAGGATCATGCCCTGAGCTGAAGGTAGACACTCAACTGCTGAGCCACCCAGGCATCCCTATTTTCTTATGTCCTATCAGGAACAAAAGCATTAAAAAAAAAAAAAAGTTTCAAGAGGTTATTTGAAGCAGGCTTGGTTTCTTAATAAATAGTGAAGTACTAAATAACCAATTTAAATACTATCTCAGGCAAATCAGGGATGCAGACATTATTAGGCCTTTATAGAAGATTCCTGTTTATAACATATAGAGGTCTATAAAGTGTATAACATGTTTACTCAAAATATTAAGTTTGTTGAGTTTCCATTAAGTGCCAGGAAATATGCCAATTTTTTTTTTTTTTTTTGCCAATGTTTTTTAATCTGTCAAACACCTGTATGAACAGGTATATTATTATTCCCATTTTGCAGATGAAGAAACAAGAGGCTTAGTGAGGATAAGTTATTTGTTCATGGTCACAGAGCCTTGTGAGATACAATTTCAAGGCTTTCTGACTCTAAGCCTGGGCTCTGAATTTAGAATCATTTGAATATAAAAATCTTTTGTTGCAATCCCAGCTATTTCTAATCTTTTTTTTTTCTTAAAGATTTTATTTATTTATTCACAAGAGACAGAGAGAGAGAGAGACAGAGACACAGGCAGAGGGAGAAGCAGGCTCCATGCAGGGAGCCCGACATGGGACTCGATCCTGGGTCTCCAGGATCACACCCTGGGCTGAAGGTGGTGCTAGACCGCTGAGCCACCTGAGCTGCCCTATTTCTAATCTTTTAGCTAGAAAATGGGAATGCATTAGCTCACAAAAATTACCTGTATTACAATGTCACATTTCTCTTAGACAGCTCAAAGAATATAGGTGTCACACACACACACACACACACGCACACTCACTCTTCTACCACCTCTTCAAGAATATTTATCATTTGGGACACCTGGGTAGCTCAGCAGTTGCGTGTCTGCCTTAGGCTCAGGGCATGAACCTAGGGTCCAGGGATTGAGTCCCACGTCGGGTTCCTAGCATGGAGCCTGCTTCTCCCTCTGCCTGTGTCTGTGTCTCGCGCTCTGTCTCTCATAAATAAATAAATAAAATCTTTTAAAAAAAGAGTATGTATATTATGTAAATTCGGTTTTTCCAGAATTTTCAACAAAAAAAAAGCCATAATTTATCCCCATTATTCAATTCTAATCTATGTAAACAATGTTTGTAAAAAGGTTTTACTGGAGTTTTTCAGTTGGATTTAGATGTCCTTCGTTTTCACTCTCATTCTGAGAAACTAGAGAAGCAACAGGATAAGGAACAGATGATGTGAAGCTGTTGGATTCTCCATTGACAACTGGTGCTAAGCCTATAGGAGCAGAGGGTGCTGAAGTTGTACTTCTCTGATCCACACTTCTTTGTGGAGAAGCTGAAGAAGGCACAACTACAAAAAAAAAAAAAAAAAAAAAAAAAAAATTAGACAAGACCAGGTAACGTAAGTAAACAAATACGGCATCAAAAAATATTCACGCAGCTTGCTTATATCTAAAACTAAAAAGTAAAAACCATTAACATCTTAAATTCTGTAGCTTTAAATTTCAGAAACTTAAGGACATAATAGCCAGGCCACTTGTTCAACCAAAAACATTTAAAACAGAAAAAAAAAAAAAATAAAATAAAAAAGGAACAAGGTGGAAATTGACAAGAACTATTACATTCCATCTTAAAAAGTGACCAACATGTTCCTCTGATAAACCTGATTCTAGGTTAAGTTATACAGGGCAAATGTGTATGATGTTCAGCACCCCATCTACAAATCTTTACAACCCTATCAGATTAGGTCCCTAAGAGTGTTCCAAATCCACAGCTCAGAGTAATTATATCTGGTCTCCAGGATGAAATTTTCCTTGCTCCAAAAGATAAAACAAACTGTTAAAGTGACTGTAGTAAATTCATGCCATAAAATACAACTCAACAATAAAACTTTCTAATTAGATGATGGCTCATCTTCTACAGTCCTTGAACTCTGTTAATTACTTTTCTGTCCACATGGATCAAAGATATCTCATACCTTTAAGGCAATGAATGATGATTAAAAAGCTTTGCACTTCTCCATCTCCATCACTTTAAAACTATGTCATTTATCTCTTTCTCAGAGGGACAACTATAATTATTTGTTGCTCATATTATCAATTGCTACAACTGGTTTCCAGCAGTCTCTTTGCTCTATTCCTGACTGTTGTACCTTTTGCTGCTGAAAAGACCTTTTTTTTAGAGTCATCAGTAGGCAGAGTGCTACTTTTTTATGTATATAAAACTGACCACAGGGCCTTGAGTACAACTTTGGAGTATTAAGTTTTTCTTAGCTGTGTCCATCTGTATAAAATAAGCACTGGGATCAGATTATAATCTAGAGGAGAGACTAGCAAAGGTCTGGGAAAAGAAAGGATCATGTTTTAGGCAGAATTATTAAGGTTTTTCGAGGGGATAGCAAAGAAACAGGAGAGGAGTAAAGAACAAGGAACAGGGACTCCAGAGAGGTTTTTGGTATCCCTTGTCTTTTTTTTTTTTTTAAATATATTTTTTAAAGATTTTATTTATTTATTCATGAGAGACACACAGACAGAGAGAGAGAGGCGGAGACACAGGTGGAGAGAGAAGCAGGCTTCCATGCTGGGAGCCCGATGCGGAACTCGATCCTGGGTCCCCAGGGTCATACCCAAGACAGGCACTCAACCTCTGAGCCACCAGGCATCCCGTTATCCCTGGTCTTTTCTTTAATAAGACAGCTGGCATGTTGAATAATGACCAGCTAAGGTTGACTACAGATCAGTTTCCCATACTAGAGTTCCTATTACTGTTTGGGTAAGAGGCAGGGACCCGGCTTGAGAAGGTGTGAAGACAGGAACTGAGGAACAGTAACTGGATTTGAATCAGACAGAGGCAAGTAAAATATCTGTGAGGCAGGAAAGGTAATTCCTAAAGCATAACTAGTAGGACTATGCTTTTCCTATCCCTCTTAAGATGATTATTTATATACTGCAAAGAAGTTGTAAACTTTTTAGTTATATAGTCTACAAGTTATAAACTATAGAAGTTACTAATTTTCTGCATTAAACTGTATGTACTATATACGTTTTTCATGTCTCCTTTTTGTATAAACACTTTCTAAATCTGTTTCAGAGTTTTTAAATCCAAGTACAAATTTGGATTAATTTTTCCTTTAAGGGAAAATTAAATATGGTAAAAAATCCAGTAATGTATGTTCAAGTATCTAATAGTTTACCTTCTCTTTTTCTTTCCCCTAAATTAAAATCCTACCTAGTTTCTAAGGCCTAACTTTATTCTTTCCCTTTACTGAATTATAGAACAGATCTACCATCTATTTGGTTATCATCATATATTGCTGTGTTACTTATTGCCATGTTACTTAAAAACTTTCCCCATGCAAGTCCTATCTCCCCTCAAATACTGTAATTTTCTTGAGGAACTAGTTCATTCATTCATGACATATTTACTAAATAACTACTGCATGCCAGTACACAGTCATGTGTCCTCTACCTAATATTGCAGAGCCAGATTTACTTACATGATGAATTGTTCAGATGTTGATCTCGAAGTGTATGAAGTTCTCCAAGTAGTTTGTCCATTTTTTGTTTCTTTTCCTGTAATACTCTCATTTTGCTAAACAGTTGTACTTTCTCATCAGGTAAGTGTTCTGAAACTGATGGATTCCTGCTCTGGGATACCTCCCTAGTTAATGAAAGACTTTCTGCTTGTCTTCTATTGTCTGGAACAGTTGGAGGCTTATTTAAAATAAAAAAAGAAGACGAAGACCACCAAAGTAATTAAAGGTTTCATTCTCCTTTTAAAACACATTAATACTCTCCATAAAAAGCAATAAATATTTGTCTAGGTTGTGCTGGTGGGTAAGCATATGCCTTTCCAATTCCAAAGTTACACACTATTTCCTAATGTGCCACTATAACATATATATGGTTCTATGGACACACATAACTACATAGTGGTCTTGAATTCACTAGACTGAATTACTATCTGGATCTAAATTAAGTGCTAAAAATGTCATACATTCTGAAATTAAACTTAAGAACTTTCTCCAAAATTGTTAGTAAAATGTTTAAGGACAGATATTCAAATATAACCTAAGCTTTAGAGGTTAAGATGACCATACAGAATCATTGAGAGGGAAAAAGAACATATTATCTAGTAGCACACAAAAAGAAAGTTTCACTCATCACTCCATTCAAAGTAGATTTTCCTCTAGTTTAGTGTTTCTCCAACTGTAGTCCCGACACTGCCAGCAGTGGAATCCCATGGTGGGGAAGCCCACCTCAAATATATGAATCATACATACTTTTGGGGGTGAGGGGATCCCACTGATCAGAAAACTACGTTTTTGGTTTTTTGTTTGTTTGTTTTTAAACAAAACAAAATGCCAGGTGATATTTATATGCTTAGTGAAGTTTGGGAACCACTGGTTTAATTACTATGATTTTAAACTCAGCTATACTAAAAATAATTAAATTACCTGAGAATCACGAAGCTGATTATGAAAACGCTGAATTAAATCATTCAATTCTTCATTTAGTTCAGAGGTGATACTAACTCCAGATACGCTACCTGTAGTTTCTGTTACAACTGGAAAGAAAATTAGCCATTCATTAAAGCAAAAAAAAATCAACAGATCTTTTCAATTTCTGTGAAGCTAAAAATAAATTCTGGAGGGATAAAAATGAATAAAAAAAAAATCTTACGAAAAAAAAATCTTACGTAATAATTTAAAACTAGTTAACCCTCAGATTTACCTCTCAAGCAATCATTTTAATAGAAATTTCCATCTAATCTGAAAACAGAGACACAGAAAACTCTGGTATAGTGGTTTATCTTTTTCTGTCCCATCCAATTAAGAATAGTGACTCAATGGAGCAGGGAGAGGACAGGCCTATCAGATTGGGTGAGGGGAGTGGCAAGGAGAGTGGTTAATTTGAAAAAACACAGCTGATGGGGATCCCTAGGTGGCACAGCGGTTTAGCGCCTGCCTTTGGCTCAGGGCGCAATACTGGAGACCCAGGATCGAATCCCACGTCGGGCTCCCGGTGCATGGAGCCTGCTTCTCCCTCTGCCTATGTCTCTGCCTCTCTCTCTCTCTCTCTCAGTGACTATCATAAAAAAAAAAAAGAAAAAAGAAAAAAAAAAAAAACCCACAGCTGATACTGACAGGTCTCAATCCTTACTTCTCCCACAGAATCAAGACAGGTGCTGGCAAACTTTTCCTAAAGATTCAGATAGTACATGTGTTAGGCTTTGTGGAAATATAGTTTTTGTCCCAACTACCCAACTCTGCTATTGCAGGGAAAAAGCAACCATAAATATATAAACAAGCATGGATATATGCCATAAAACTTTATTTTACACAGTGGGCCAAATCCAGCTGGCCACAGCTTGCTGACCTTTGCAGAACAGATAATTTACTAAGTAGCTGCATATGATACAACTCATACTACAAGACCATAGTCTTTAGCTTCCTATGGCAGTATTCCTGAGGCAGTATTCTGAACACAATTTTGATAATGGTTACTGCTCTACTACCCAACCAACCCTTGCTTATCCTTTCCAGTTCTAAAACAGACATTGGCTATAAATTTTTTTTTATTTTTAAATTTTTTATATAAATTGTTTTATTTTAATTTTTTAAGATTTTATTTATTCATGAGAGACAGAGAGAGAGAAAGAGAGAGAGGCAGAGACACAGAGGAGAAGCAGGCTCCATGCAGAAGCCTCATGTGGGACTCGATCCTGGGACTTCAGGATCATGCCCGGGGCCAAAGGCAGGTGCCAAACTACTGAGCCACCCAGGGATCCCCCAATACCTTCTGTTTTAAAGAAACGTATTAGCCTTTTCAATAAGAAGTTAGAATTACAGGGCTAAACAGAAGCCCAAGTTTCTACTGCAAACTCTACTTTGAAAAGAAATAAATTCCAGTGTAGATAACTAAAACATTGCTAATTCAGTAATTACAGAACTCTCCCATGACTATTATTTTGCCTTGCTTACATACAAGAAGATTAAATACTATCATTCTAGTTTTTTACCAGAAATCTCATAAATACAAGAGAAAATATTTCAAAATTACTAACCTAAAATTCTTTTTGAAATAATATAAAAAACAAATTTAATCTTAAACTCTTGTTCATTCTCCTGGTGCCTGCCTCATTAACTTCAAAGAAAAAGGAAAGGTTCATATATTCAGAAAAAGACAACCTCTAACCTAGAATTCAAGAAATCTGATCTTTCTAATATTTCATATTAGTACAGGCAAGTCACAAACTCTTGTGTTAGAGCTCCTTCTCTACAAAATAAGACTAAGAGAAAAAACTGATGACTAATCTACAATTTTGTGATAATCAAAATGAGATGATATAAACCTAAGTATTTCAAATAACATCACCACCTCAGGCAAATCTCTGAAATCTAGATCTTGGAAAATATTTAAAAGGTTAGTCATTAGCCATTAACTAGTATTAATAATTATTTAAATATTTTATTTTAAATTATCTATTTCCTAAATATAAATGTAAAAGCTAATGAGCTCTGGACTTTTCAACGAAAAAATGAGTTGAAAAAATATGTAATCACTTCTATATATTACACATACATGTTAAGATATACAATTATATAATTATTACAAAAGAGTAAGTTACTTGCAAGCCATAAAGTTCCATATGCAAATGCATAATTAAATTATATGTAACAGAGATCAGAGGGCTAAGCCACTGGACTAGGTGTGGACAGCAGCATAAATTGAGTAGTAGTAACAAGGTAACCTCAGTGAGGACCTAAAATATAAAATAGTTCACAGGAAATAAATTATTAGTACCCTAGGATAACAGACTGGAAAATATACCTTAGTTTTACTGAGTTTTAATAGGTGACAAGTTGTTTTCAACTTCATGAAAAATTAAACAGGTTTGAAGATGATGAAACAAACTATAAATTTAGATTCAATACTAAAGAATTCAATGCAATTTCTACCTAAATGATACATGGCTATAAAGGAAGAAGGAAAAGTGAAAAAAAAAAAAAAATGTTTGAGTCTCAGAAAAGCTATATATAGAATATAAATACAGTTCAAAGGAACTAGTGTATACAACTGAGCACCTGACACAACAAAGCTACTATGGACATCAGAAGCTAAAGCAGCTCTACAAATGTACTCACTGTCTCCCTTGAGGTTTTGACCTTCCCTTGGTAGGCAAGAAAAGTATGGTAATCCCAAGTGAATAGAGTACAGAAGGTGGGGAAAAAAACCATGAAGAGCCCTATCAATGCAAGGTACAAAAACAGAACTACAGCCTGCCCCTTTTACCTCTTAAGGGTACTCTCTGATGAAAAGGAGAGCGAGCTGGCTGGCTGCCCGGTACAGTATGATGGCCAGGTGTTGTCCCTGCAACCTTTTCTGCATAACCAGAGATAGAAAAGCACAGGACAGCGTAAGCCTCATATGTAGGTTTCTAAACTAGTCAACAATCAAGATCTGACTATATAATAACCAGCATCCACCTTGCAATACCATTATTGAGACTTGCTTATAACAACATGCTAGGCTGTAGCATACCAGAATCATCCATCACAGCAATAGCTTGCTCTGCTTTGTGCTGCAGAGCAAGAAGAGCAGCCTGTCTTCCCTGCAGAGCTCTCAGTTGCTCCTGCTGTTGTAACATCCTTTTTAATAAGTCATGCTGTTTCTTCAAATTTTCTATCTCTTCCATAGGCTCCTGCTGAGGATCTCTGGCCTGGAAAATAAGACCAACAATACTTATATATCTGATCATTAAAATTCATACTCTTGTTTCAACTACCAATGGCACAGTACAGATATAGAAGATAAATTAGTATTAAATACTCAATCCCAGATACAGTTTTAGTAGACTTGAAGAAAAGAGTAAGAATAAAATGATGACATAGAGATAGCCTGCCATGTTAAGTAGGCTAGATAATTTCACAGTAAAAGATAAGCAACAGCTTAGCATGAAGAGGAATTAACCAAGATAAAAAAGGAAGTCAGAAGGTCAAAAAGAGCGCACGCACATGAGCACACACAAGTGTGTGCACTTATAAGGCTACTATTTACACACACACACAAATCCAGGCCTTACAGCAAAGGAAGAATAGATCATACCAGGTTAATATCCTAAAATATCCTTGAAGATCAGACTAAAAAAACCTATTGCCCCACTTCTAGAAGCAATATTAAAAAACACTAATAAACGAAAACAAACCTACTATTTTCTAATCAAGGACAAAAATTGCAGAAACACATTTTTACTTGGCAACTTGATGTAAACAGCTTTCATTTACTTGCATCTCATTCCATAAGCATAAAATAAAGCAGAAAACTTCATATTTTGTATCCAAGATATTATGTTTTCTCTTAAAATATGCTCATTTAGCTGAGTCTGAGAACATAAGGAAGTAGAAAGACTATGATTGGAATATTTGATGTAGAAATCAGAGAAGCCCAGTCAGTGCTGCCTCAATCCTGTACTGACTGACTAGACTTCATGAACATGGAAGATAAGTAACTATCTTGGTCAAATCAGTATTTATTGAAGATTTTCCCATTGTCTTGAATTGCCAAAAAAAATTAAAGCCCTTTTCAAGTTAACTTCTATGTACTCAGTTCTCTCCCAACATTATGCAAGAAAAAAAAAAATATATATATATATATATATGCAAGCAGAGTTAGGTTGCTAACATTTACATTCATCATTCATTCCTGTCAAAATTGGTCTTAGTTCTGGTTTATTCCAATTTAAAATCCTCCCATTTAAAAAATACGTAGTTCAGACCTCAAGGTAACCTTAAAGCTAGCTAATTTTAAAGCGTTTAAATAACATTCTGGAGTTTTACCCTTTAAAAAGCAAATTTTTAAAAAGAACTTTAATCCTTGTTAGTCACATTTATTTGCAAAACTCTGATACTCAAATTGTAAAGATTTCTGAACTTTTTAAGTAAACACAATTATCTTCAAATTTTTCACTAATCCAAAAATGAATTCTCAAATTTTGAAATTAGTAGTTTATTACTGTTTAATAAACTCTGCATCCATATAAGTAACATTTCAAACTAATACTCAGAAAATCTGAGCTGAGGGAGGCAAGAAGTGACTACAGTAAAATATAAAGATGAGAAAATGGAAAAAAAAAATACCTAAGGATTAGAACATGCCAAACAGATGGTGCATGGAATAGGAATCCAAAAGAGAAGTGAAGAATATATTCACCCTTCAAACACATATTTTCACTTTCACTTAAACTTTTTGAGTCACCTCCAACATGTACATTTTTAGTTTACAGATAAAAAAATATCTTAGACATGAACTCCAAAGTTGCATACAGGTAACAATCCAACTTCAGAAAACTCTTATCTTCCTTTCCTCTAGTCAAGAGGTTCCTCCAATCATTCTTCATGATCCAAATATACATTTGTAACTTTAAAGTACTTCAGAAAATATGTACTCCATTTTTTTTCATGTGAAAAAGGTGAGGAACTGTAAGTCCAGAGAAGATAAAGCTGTGATTTATCCAATTATCACAGTTAGGGCAAGTCAGGTTCCTAAGCTGTAGGTTAGTGTTTTCCACACCAGATGGCTTGCCCCAAAATTACAGGCTTTAGATGGTTTTAAATACAAACACCTAAGACACAATGTCTAAGGAAACAATCTGGTTTGGGAGACAAAATTAGGCCATGTGAAATAACTAGAAATGATGAAAATAATATCAGAAAAAAGAGAGCAGATAATATCAATAAAAGCTTTATAAAGTTTCTAAAAGCGGCAAGCAAATGTGCAGGAAAGAGAGAATGGAAAAATGATGAGGGCATGGGTACTTGTGGAAGGCTTCTTTTTTAAAATTATGCTAAGTGTTATGTCTATAAAATATTCCATAAAATGGATTCTGTCCTTATAAGCAGCTGGAGAATATCAACCATTTCCCATCAAGCCATTTCCTATTCAAGGCTGCCCTTGAATCTCAACTTTTTTTTTTTCATTCTTTCCTAACAGAAAATGGTATCTTAAAAGGATAAGTAGGGAATGAAGGTGAGGTGGGGACAACACAATTCTGCACAGCAGAGGAAAAATAAAGTCAGTTGGCGAGAATGAGTGTTTTCCTAATAAAAAAAAATACTATGAACAGAGTATTCAAAGAACTACCCTAGAATAGCTCTAAGAATCGAAAGATTAAAAGAGAATCAAATTGAATAACCTCCAACAAAAGAGTTCAGTAAAGAGTAATATTCACTTATAAGGCTACTATTCAAGGAAACTGAAAAACAGAAAAATGGTTTTTAAAAATAAATATATCACCTTAGGAAAAAAAAACTGGCAGATATGATACTACGCTGTAGTTACTTCAAAAGTTCTGTTTGTCACTGTTCAGACTTAAAGAGAACAATAAGTTCCAAAGAATATTTATTGTATAACACTTTCTCTTTTCCAATGCTACTAGTTTTAAAAATAATCAGCTACTTAATTTACTTTTGGGCACCTTTTGCTTACTACTTCATAGTAAGATCATTTTAGCTGATTTCAAGCAGTATCCTCAAATTCTTATAGGAGCCGGGGGGGGGGGGGGGGACTGCAAAAATACTTAGAGGCTTTGTTGTTTCCAAACAGCCAGAAAAAAAGTATTATGTACATAACAAAATAAAGACTAATCCTAGTTAATACAAGCTACTAAAAAAAACATAAGAAATTAGTATAATCTATACTTAATAGAACTGTATTTTATTCTTGCCAAATGGATATGAACACTTTTTTATAAATGCTTTCACTGAAACTTGTTTTAAGTGTACTACACAAAGAGCGGTCTTTAAACCTTTCCTAAGGGTCTTTATGCAAATCACAGAAAATTAAAAGAATATTGGGAGCAAAAATTGGAGGAAATAAACCAGCAGAAACAATTAACAGACAAGTCAACTTTTAAGTATTTTTCTAAAAAAGAAAAAGAATGGAAGAGGTTTTCATTTTCAACAAGAACAAAAATATACACTACAAAAGGAAAAAAGGGGAAAAAAAGCACTATAAAAATACTTCATTCTTAGAAAAAACAGGGAAACTAATAGCTTACTCCATTTTTTTTTTTAATGAATGACTACCAGAATTAAAACAAAACTTAAAAGTACCATGTTCATCCATGAATGCAAATATCAAGAAACAAAAGGCAACTAATGGTTAAGGTTTAAGAATGTTCTGAGTTCTCAACAGCAAAAAAAGAAAATGGATTAAGTCCTTTGTTAACACAAATTAGATACGGCTGCCACACATAACCCATGGAGTATAAGAAAGCAGAGAAGAATAAAAACACTAAGGGAGAGCATTTTTACTAGGGCGAATTACAATATAATTAGCCATGTTAATAACATATATTTAAGAGTAATAGCAACAACAGAAAGGCAAATAAGGAAGAGGAAATGTGAACAAAAGAGGGGCTCATTTTAGAGACTTCCCAAATTAATATTGTGAAATATACCTTTGAGGGAAATCCACGTTTTCGGTTATATTTCCTATCAGGCCTCAGTTCCCTGTCACTCTGAGGAGGTCTGTCACCTTTCCCTTTTGGACTTGTGGTAACGTCAATGTCTGAAACCTGTTCTTGTGAAGCTGAATTCCCTAGTTTGTCCTCAATGCACGGCCGAATTCTCAGACTAAAAGATTCCTCCTTTATTAAATAGTGTAGCATATTAATTTCTTAACACAAACTCCTGTTTAACATACAAGCCAGCCTTGTGAATAAATACAAAAATTTTACCAGTCCATCTCTTTAAAAATCAATCCACCCTCCCCCAAGTGGCAATAAACTTAGACTTTTAAATTTTTGTAGACTAGACTAATGCTTACTATAATCAAGTATCATATTATATCCTAGGCAGGCAATTTCCAAACTATACAACTGAAGCACTTTTAATATTTATTCTGCTGTTATTAATATCAACTTTCATTATGTCGTTTTATGCTTAAAAAAATTCTCATCATGGTGAACACTTTATATGCTAGTATATAAATCAAAATAATAAACTATACCATTTCCCACCCCTCCCCAACAGAATTCCTTTACCCACATTCCCCAACTCTTCCATTTCTGCTAGAATGAAATATGAGGAAAAAAATTATTCTCAGCACCACTGTAAACAGACAATTTCCCCACAACAGAATCTATTTTCAACAGTTGTTTGGATCAAGTCCTATGAATATCTATCTCCTGGTGAAAATATGTAGGAAAAAAAATTCAAATTTCCTCTTCAAATTAGGAAGGGCAGGGAAGAGAAAGGATGCAGGTAAGAAACTATGCAGGCCAATACTAAAAGGAAACAAACCCTCAAATTTCTCATGCTGAATGGTATTTTGGAACGTATCTCAGAAACAAAAGATATACACACATGGTCATCATTTCATAAGAAAAGCTTTACTGGTAATAGGTTTTGAAGTTTACTAGTGCATGGTTATAGTTGCACCTGCTAAAATAAAAACGCTTAGAAAGCATGTTTTGAAGCACACTACCTTCTATGAACTAAGTTTATTTTACAAAGCTTTCCTCAAAGTTCTGTAAATCCCTGATTATTTTTCCAAAAGATAGTATTTTGATAAAGTTCATTTTACAGAGTTAGAAATTGTGTTTTTCTCACCGTGAATAAATCATAATGTAAATGCTACCCTGTACAAACTTTATCTCCATATTTCAGGTCATCTAATTTTGCTACAGTTCAAAGCTAGCCCAAGGTGTGAAAAATCCTAGTGGCCTTCAAATGAGTCCTCAATAGCAAAAGAACTTGGACTCTTCCAAGAGACAATATACTTAGTAATGATACTTTGTACTTCTAGCTCTTATATCCATGATGAAGTTTAACTTTCCCAATGCTTCTTAAAATGAGTAAAGCTGTGCTAATGAAACCAAGAGATCTGCAAGCAGATCACAAATCATTAGATTTTCAAATCAACCATGAAAACATTTAATGTCACTAAGTAAAACTTTTATACTTCCACGTTTAAAAAGAATATATACAGCATTAACAATTTGAGGGTTTCTTCCCTGAAATATACTTTTCATTAAGGAATGCCTATAAAAGATATCCTCTTGAAAAATAGGGGAAAAGTTTAAATCTTCATTTCCAGCACTTTTAATTACCAAAAAGCCGCTTACCGTGGTATCTGAAGCCTCAGACTGCACATCTATGTTTAGCGATGTGCTCTCAGCTACAGAACCAGATCCCACAGCTGAATCTATAGTCCGAACATCCTCCTCCTCATTTTCTCTAGCCTGAAATATTTTAGTGGTATAAATCATACAACTATTAAAAAGGGCAAGAAAATGTTATAATGGATGGCACGATTTTTTGAAAACATATTAACTCCTCTGGGGTGGAATCAGAATGTCATCAGTATATGTATACACTAATAATACCAAAAATATAACTCAATATATCACTTAAAAGGTCCAAAACTTACAAGGATTTTTTGAAGAAATTTCATATATGACTTTTCTTGTTCTTTAAGGTGATCTATTAGATGAGTAAGGCGCTCAACATTAGCAGATCTTTCATTTTTCTCTACAAGATCTTCCCGCATGGAACTAGCTTTAGTAATATAATCACGAATCTGAACGAGCCTGCTTACAATCTGCATGAAAAACATTTGGGAGTAAAAAAAAAAAGCATGAAAATAAAGAATATGTAAAACTGAACATAATGCATTTCACAGCAACACTTCTACATATTTTTTTATTTCAAATATAGTAACCAAAGATGTGTCTAGGTTTTATCATTTGAATTCATACATGGAAAAGATCTGAATCATATTTAGAATTTAACCAAAAAATAACTGTGAATTTAAAATTTTCAATAAATAAATTTCACAACTGGTTTTAATTTATATTACCTAAAAAATTTTATTTACAGAACTGCATGCCTTTAAACTGCTACTGATGTAAATTTTTTCTCATGTTTACTTTTTCCTTATAAGTATAAATACTTTTTTGAAAGTATTTATAATGATTTAAGAAAATTCTTACAACAATTACTCACATTGTAACTCCTCTCTACTAAAAATTGGCAACACAGACATTGGCAGGTAAACAGAAGATTTTAATTTACAATATGCCATTTCTACAATCATTTTGGGTAAAAAGAAATTTATACTAGATTGAATAAATCTGAGAGATTAATGAGGAGAGTCTGGAAATACCTAACTAAAATTCCTATGTGCATAACTCAATAAAAATTTCTTAATATTTCTGCTTTGAAGTTCGTGAAAGGAGAAAGAGTGAAAGAAAACATTTTTCACCTGGCTGCTCTCCATTGCAGGCTCTCCTCTTCCATCTTCTTCAGAGACTTGACAGTTTTGCAAAAGATCATTACTTAAAGCGGAAGCAAACAACTCTTTACATTGTGTTGACCCAATCATTTCTCTCTTTGGAGGACTTATAGCAGCATCTTTGCTCTTGTTAGTATTAATCTGCATAGGTAAAAAGTTGAAGGGCTTTCGGTTCTCACTAAGCTGACGTTTGTTGTTAGCAGCTGTTGCTCTCCCTTGAGAATCGCTTCCAATGCTTCTCTACAAATGAAAAAGAAACCAAATCCCACAAACATTAATTTTTCAACAATGAAAAAAAATGCCAATGTTCTTAATTAGTTTCATCATCAGATATTGATTCAGGAAGTAAACATAAACAGCTCTGTCCAAAGATTCAAAAAAGATTCAAATCTACAAAAAAGTCTTTTACTAAAATATCAAAATTTGATCAACAACTCCTCTTATTCCTCATTTTGTCAGACATAATTCAACTGATGAATATGAGGAAAATCAATCTAAATGAAGTACCAGGACTACGAACTGTATTTATAACTTACATTGCTAATCATACTTGTTTACCAAATTCTGTATGGGCTATGGACCCAATGAGTAGATCTTAATATAAACATTAGCATTAGAATCTCTCTAGATGAAGCACTGCCTGAAAAACTGCTCAGCTCAGTGCCTGGTATGTAGTAAATGTTCAGTAACTGGTAAATAGACAACTAAATGGCAGATGATGACCACCATCATCGTACCAGACTTGAACATAGCTTTATGCATATTTGGTAAACTGTTTCTCTCTCTAAAGCACAGATGTTGACAATAAAACATCTGTTAAGAGTTCATTATCATATCCATTTACTTTTAAGTTCCAAATTTTATTCCAGTGATTATAAAACCAACCAGTTTTATTTTAAATTTGAGGTAATCAAAATTAATTAATTAATTAATTAATTTGAGGTAATTAGAACATCCCACACTTAGCCAATGATAAATATTCTAAACTGGATCTTCCCTGTTGCTTAATAGCAATCTTACTCACTAACATGTAAAATTTAGTTTCATGATGAAATGATTTACATTAGTCATAGAGTAGTAGTAATAAATAAAATCACAAAAGAGTTGTCCTTAGCAAGTTTAGAAACAAAACCTTTGCTGTCCCAAAGCTCATAATACCACCACCACCAATTAAAATTCTTTCCATATATGAAGAAATTAAGAATAAGGAAATAAAGAGCTCACTTTTTATTATTAAATTATTAAACCCATTCTAAATATTTCCCATAGTTATAACTTCATTTTTAAAATGCTTCACAAACCTGATCTAAATCACTGAAGTTTATCCGCTGTTTAAGTTTCTCTAGTTCGGCCTGCTCTGGGACAGACATCTGAGTCACATATCTACTATGTGGAAACGAATGTGGAGTCTTTGTTCTTCGCCTTCCCACTCCTGGTGATGACTCCGGAGAAATATCATTAGTTACCCTTTTATCACTTTCTACACCAAACTTTTTCTTATTCTTTTCTGATGATTTATTTGCTTTCTTCTGTTGGCCACCCCAATCCTTTAAAAAAGTAAAGGCACAGGTTAATCCAGCCTCTGTCAAACCAGAAAAGTAATTTTATATGCTTAAAAATTTGTAGTCAGTCTTAAAGATAAAAATGACAAAATATTTTTCACATAAACATATAGCCTCACAATTACTTACTTCTACTACTGTGTTTTCTTTCCCCCCGTTACATCTAACCTAAACTTCACAGATGGTCCTTCAGAAAATAATTACTTTCTATCATAGATTTTTAACAAACATAAATCCCAAAATCCAACCATAGACTCAGTCTGAATATTTTCAAAAGCATTTTCTAAAATGGCTACCTACTATTTATAAATTGGATAGTGAAAATAATTATAGATACCTTTACTGGCTTCCTTTAAAAACAGTGTATAAGAAGACAGATCTAGAATCAACCTGGATCCTAAAGTAATTATTGTTATCTATCTGAAGAAATGCTCACTGTGTGACCCTCGGCCATTTACTTAACTTCCCATAGTCTCGTTTCCTAATCTCTAAAATAGTGACACCTTTAAAACATGATTAAAAATGACATTTATAAAATATCTACTAGCATGGTGCCTAGCATATAGTAACCAATAAACAGAACTATTCTTACTTTTCATAGACAAGAGTGTACTATATAAGACCTGACATGAAATAACAAAAACGATTCATGTTTTACCAGGAAAACATTTTTTTTTTTTTTTTTTTTACTTAGTTATACCCACATAACCTAGATCATTCAACAAAAAGGTCTATATAAATTCTTACCTTACCCATATTGAAAGAATTGTTTAGTTTTACTACCGTACAACGCTTTGGGATATTCTCCTCATTTATAACACAACTATTTCTCTAGGAACTGTCCGCCCACCCCAATCCATGTTTGAGTGTTCTTTCCAACCTGTTGTTCAACTTACCCTACCCCTTCCTGGCCACAGATGATTGGAAAAGAGATGCATAATCTCTAATCCAAAGTGGGATAATCATACTTTAAAATTTCAAATTGGAACTAAAAGATAACTAGTCAGTATATAATTGTAGTGATAACTGAAAAACTTTAGAATGAAAGGTCAGCCATAGTACACTATATAAACCAGAGAAGAGAGAAAGCTGGTGTGCAAAAAGAAAGTTATGTTAAGCAAAAGCACACAGAAGCAAAAAGTCAGGGCAGTGAAAGTGCAATTCTTGACAATTTTCTAGTTCCTTTTTCTAACCCCTTCCTAAAACCCAGCTTCATTTAATTAACTTGTTTTCCATAAAACATCTTTATACACTTAGAATAAATCTCCTTTTTGGCTTAAGCTAACTTGGGTTGATATCTGTTACCTGCAAACAAAAATGTCTTCAACTAGTTTAACAAACAGCTCAGGGTTATTTAATGTCTTGGTCAAAAAGAAAAAAATGTGTTTATAAAATGTCTAAGTGAATTTGATTTGGCTAAGTCAGGGGAAAGTTTCGTTTTAATATTAGTAATTATGACACACCATCAATAAATTATCATACCATATTGTTGAGTCGGTCATCAACACCCTCATTGCTCCAGTTTGGTAAATCCTGATCATTTATGCCTTCTTCAAAAGGACCTCCTCCTGTGGCCATCCTAGTTTTACCAATTAATTTTCTGTAAAATAAGTGAAAACATCTTTAACATATAAAAACAAACTAATTTTTAAATCATCTCCTGAAACTTAGTGATATAAAAGAATCTCAAAAAAAGTTTATGCAATAAAAAGTGGTAGTATCAACCACATATAGACAAATCAATTTAGCTGCCATATACACATTATGATTGACTAAAGTTAAGTTGTTGGAGTGATGGAAAGGGGAAGGAAAACTTCAAAATACCTACTATGTGTATTGGCCTGCACGCTTTCCAGGCTATTTTATTTAGTTAATTGAACACAGTCTTAAAAGGCAGAGCAATGATCATGTAGAAAAAAGTTTATAATGGCTTGAACCAAAACAGCTCTTAGGGAAAAAACCTAATACTCCCAAAGACCTGGGAATTTGTTTGGTGTCAAAGTTTCAAAGAGGGTAGAACTGCTCTGCATAGAGAAAGGTTTGGTTTTAACAGGAACATATGGTAAGCAAGATAAAGAGAAGGCAGGGAGAGAGAAAAGCAGGCCTAGGTGGGTGAATGGGCAAAAATACAGTGGCCTAAAATATTTTAGAAAAATGTTGCCTACTGCTTTAAATTGTATTGCTTCTACCTCAGTTTTGCCTAAATCTTGAATGGTCTAACAAAGTCGCAATTTCTCCCCACTATAACAAAACAAAACATACTAAGAATTTTGTGAATATCAAGGAAGGTACTGAATTTCATACCTGGGTCAAAGAGATGAGAAACAGAAAGAGGAATGGTAGAAACAGACATTCAGAAGCAGAGATGATCAGCAGAAATGAGATTTCTACATAACCTCGTGGAGGACTGTGGCTTTGCACTGGATGTGGAACTGCGCAGGATGGAGAAAGACTGAGTGAAAGAGATGGGAAGATAACTTTATCTAGAATCCAAGGGGCAGAGAAAGCCATTAGTATGGTTATAACAGGTTTCTGATTTTACAAATAACACTAATACTCAAAGAGGTTAGATAATTTTGCCAAGGTCACTCAGCTAAAAATGTCAAAAGAAATTCATATCCAAGTTGCTTTGACTATAAGATCCTAACTTATCCCATTCACTAGAGAAAAAATTAAAAGCATTACCACCCATGACAAATTAGGAATTATCTATGTTCTAATGCTAGAATATCTACTAGAATAATAGATATGCATAGAGTAATAGATTACAGAGTAATCAATAATAGAGTACAGAGAGGTTAAATTTTTATCTCAAAAAAATGGTGATAAAATTCAACACTTAATTTGGGAAAAAAAAATTTTCTTTTTGGAAAATTTTTTTAAAGTACAAATACACTGATGCTTCCTTACAGTTATATGTATTATTACACTATTTGTGGGTTTTTTTAATGAGCACATATTACTTTAATAATCTTCTAAGGAGTTGAAAAAAGTATACTTTAAACCAATAGCCAATAATATTAAAATAAGATAGTAAGGACATCTCTATTAAGATAAAGACCAAAATAAGAATGGCACATATCAGTTATTTAGCATTGTTTTTAAAGTTCTACAAAATGGAAAAATATGAAACAGAAATATTAACACTGAGAAGACGAAAGGTGGTATTCCTAAAAAATATGCATTAAAAAACAGAGAATGTCAAAATATCACCAGCAAGCACACAGAAAACATACTGGAGAAAAATGGTGCCACTTGTAATAGTGACAAAAAAAAAAAAAAAAAAAGAAAAGAAAAGAAAAGAAAACATCTAGGAATAATGTAATTTCACCCCCCCAAAAAACACCAGTAAACTATAAAACAGCGTAAGGGAAAATTCACTAAGTAGAAAAATAAACTATCTTCCCTGATGGGAAGACAAATATTATAAACATACCATTTTTTCTAAATATGGACTTAATGAATTCCCAAAGGGATTCTTCTTAAAATGTGACAAAACAAGTCAGTATAAAAAATTTAAATATCTGAAAAATAAAAGCAAAAGTAGCAATAGAGGTTGGGAGGGTAGAAAACTAGTCCCAAGAGATATTCAATCATACTGAGTAACTAAATGATTAGATTAGTATTAGTTCCCCCACGAAATCCTGAAATATACCCAGTTAGAAAAATGTAATGAGGAAAAATCATCGTAGCGAACACCTATTTTGTTCACTATATGCTAAGCACCATGCTAAATATTTTATAAGCATTCTGTCATGTAATCCTCATAAAAATACTATGATGTAGGATGATCCAGGATTATTCAATTATTGAGACAATTTGCTAACAATTTTGAAGATTAGAGATTTCATATAGCATTTCTCAACTAGAATCCTTCATCTCAAATACAGAACACAGAAAAATGAGCTCAGTAACAATTTTTTTCAATTCTTCAAGGATGGTACATACCCAGTACCATTCCAGACATAGAAGAGGTTTTAATCCACAATAAACAGTAGATGCCTTAAGAGCTTAATACCCTCCCAGTTGAAAAAGGCTGCCTTGTACCAAACACCAAGAGAGTAAGTAGATTAAAAATAGATAAGGAAGATTTAAAAAATCAAACAACAGACAGACAGGAAAACAGGATGGGACTTAATCAAAATCTTAAAAACATGGAATGCAGAAATAAAAGGGAAAAGGTTTAACAAATTTTTTTTTTCGCATAAAAGTAAATCCTACGTTTGTAAAGAATAGTAAATGATAAAACAGGAAAAATCTGAAAGAATGTGAAACATACTGTCAATATCTTTACCTCATAAAGAATTCATGGGGGAAAAAAACAAAAATACATACACATACACACACACACACGCACGCACACACCCAAACCCAAGACAGACAAGTATACACAGGTAATTTAAAAAAAGTCAGTAAACAGAAAATGATAAAAATATTAATAATGAAGTCCAACTGCAAATTAAAATAAGGGACCATTAAATTTGCTACATTACACGTACTTTCTAGTCCTGATGACAGCAAAGGGAAACGAATTCTCAGTCACCGTGGTGGTGAGAGTGTAAACTGGCATAACCTTTCTGCAAAGTATTTTGGCAATACTGCATCAAGACCTAAAACTGAGTTTTGACCCAGTAATTCTCTCTCTCCACAGCTAATACAAGAAAACAACTTAAATATGGGGGGGAGAAGGGACTACAATGCAGGACTACGCTATAATTGGGCTAAACTGAAAACAAACTAAATGTCAAACAATAGGCTGGATGCTATTAGACAAGAGTACCCTTCAAAATATAAGTATGAAGGCTGAACGATATTGCCTGTTTATAAAATCATAGAGTATAAAAGGAAAAAAAGAAATGTAAAATTGCATATAGATTAAAAAAACTAAGAATACATACTAAAGTGCTTACATGAAAGCAACTGTTGGTTGTGGGGGTAGGAATGTGGTAATTTTTCCTGTCTTCTCATATATTTTTAGTAATATTTTGCATTATTTTTTACACTAGAAATATATTTAAGAACTTTACAAAATAATTGATATCCATAGAGGTATGTCCAGTGAACTGAAATGACATTTAAATGAATCATTTTGCACCTATTTCCAAGATTTACCAATGTATTTTATAATATTAAAGAAAAGGTACTGCAGAAATTCCATATGCAGTAGAGGCAATACCATCTTCAAAAGTGCTAAAAGCTAACTGTAAAATGTAAGTTAAATGGAAAATTATTAAGATATTCAAGTAAAACTCCTACATACCAATTTTTTCCTAAAATAGTGTATGCTAACGCTTTCTATTAGTAGAGTAATAAAATTTACTTTAAGATAAATTAAAAATGTATCTGGAGAGAGAATGGTTTACATTTTATTTTTATATTATGATGAATTTCCCTAAATGAAGAGCTTCTTCTAAGAACCTATTTATAGGCTACAAGACTGTGAAGACTATTAAGGTTAAGTTTTTAAAATAGCTTATAAACTAAATATTAGTTTGGGAAAAACAGGTCAAATTTCTTAAAAATCTTTTTAAAGACTATTTACTATGTAAAGTCTATTGAATTTACAGAATCAAATAACTGTCTATAGCTACACTGTGATGAGATAAATACTCATGAGGATAGAATAGTGACTTACTGATACTAAATGTGTTTAAAAGGCACACTCCTAAAAAATTTTTTTCAAGTTAAATAAAATAAAAATAAAAGGTATATTCCTATAGGAGTATTACTATGAAGCTAAAGAAATAATAGCATGTATATCAAAATGATAACAGCTGATTTACCTAAGAGGGTAAATTAACTCCCCCTATAAAACACAGGCAAGGATATTTCTCTTCTTCAAGCCAACTTCTCTAACCACCTTCAAGTGACCTTTAGAAATGATGCCTGTTTTTTTTTTAAGATTTATTTATTCATGAGACTGAGACATGAGACAGAGAGAGAGAGAGAGAGAGACAGAGACACAGGCAGAGGGAGAAGCAGGCTCTATGCAGGGAGCCCAACATGGGACTCGATCCTGGGTCTCCAGGATCACACCCTGGACCGAAGGTAGCACTAAACTGCTGAGCCACCCGGGCTGCCCCGATGACTGCCTTCTAAATTTTGTTCTGTAGACACATTAATGTTATTATTCAAATAGTCTGTTATTATTTAAACTATTATATGGGATGACTTTTAATAATCAAAATACTAGGTATGTAGACAAGAAGACCAATTCAAGTAGGCTTCCAATGGTAGAATCAATAGGACTTCGTGATTATTATGTGGGAGATGAGGCAGTGAGAAAGCTGTTCAAGGTTGAGTCCTAGGTTTTGAGCTTGAACTGGGTGTATGATACACTCACAGTGACTGGAAAAGGAACAGGTTTTTGTTGAGAAATTATGAATTCAGTTTTAGCCATGCTGGGTTTGAGGTGAAATCTAGGCTAGAGAGAGATATGCAACTCATCTACTAAGAAAGGTACCTGAAGTGGTACAGCAGGCACAGGGAGGAGAGAAGAGTAAGACTGTGCCCGGAGGGACACCGATATTTAACAGACCAGAAAATAGCACTAAAGAAGGTAGAAAAAGATAGGAGGGAAACCAGGAGAGTGGGTGAAAATGTACAGAGGAGGTTATTGGTAAGAATGCCAGATGTTACTCTGTCACATTAAAAAAAAAAAAAAAAAAAAAGTACTGGTAAGTGTCAACTTGGATTTAGCAACAAGGAAGTTACTAATGACCTTGGTACGAGCAATTACAGCAGGGTGAGGAGGATCAATCCATTAACTGGAAAGCACTTATTGATGGGAAGGGGCAAAAATAAAGGTCACTAGGTAATTTTTTCAAGGAATTAGTCTGTGAAGGCAAACAGGCAGAGAAGGGTATGAAGAAAGTTTTGTTAAAAGCATGTTTAAAATTTGTTTGCCAGGAGCTAGTAGAGAAAGATCTTGAAGATGCAGAAAAGAAAGGAGATAGTATGTGGCCTCTGAAAAAGCGGGAGCAACTGGGACTCAGGGTGTTAAGAAAATGACTAGCTTTAGACAGAGGAACACCTCTTTTGTTGAACAAAAGCAGGACAGATGGAAGTAGATAGAGGCTAGTCAGCAGATCTGTTGGCAGGAAGCTGAGAGAGTCTCTAAGTGACGTGAAGTAGAAAGAGTTGATTCTTAAATGTGAGGGTGAGACAGCAGTGTCGGAGATGTGAGAGGAGTAAAGGAGAATGGCTGTGGGCAACACTAAGGACTCGGGAGAGCAGAGAAATCACTAATCTGCAGTGTGGATTTCTTTTCCCCAGCAGTGCTCAAAAGTATTCAAAGTATTCAAAGGATAGAAATACTCCTTTGAATCCATTCAAGGGGTGGAGAGAGATCTTGCCAGGCAGATTTATTAGAAAAACAATAAAATGGAAAAGCTGAAACCACTGGTAAACAATTAGCGTAACGGATGGAGAGGAGTATGGGAAGAACTAAGGATAAAAGTTAGATTCTTCTACTTTAAACAAGCACTTTTACCCATCCTATGACCTACTAAACTAATTTGCAACTAATTAAGTTTCATTTAGCTATTTTTGAGAGCCTTATCTGGCTCCCTTTTCTCGCAAAGGTACAAAATGCAAAAATACTATGGCATTTACAAACTTTCCATGACTGATCTTATTGAAGAAAATCCTGCCGCAGGACTCTTACCATAGAAAAGTGTGTGTGTGTGTGTGTGTTCAATTACAGTATTAATTGCCACAGGAATACCTATGACTGACCTAAGGTTAATCTTTGAAATAAGAATATAAAGAAAAAAATAATTAAGTAGAGAAAAAAATGTTATTTTTCTAAATTCTTTAAATTCAGATATTATCTGTGAAACGGCATTAAATTACTCTTAACCATCTCTGGAAATACCATCTTGACGACTGTAAATGAAGATTTCAGAAATACTCATCCAAATAATAATGTAGGAAGTACTGTTTTTTTTTTTTTTACTCAGAGTCACAAAAATAACCAAAGGTGGTACTTTATATATCGGCACAAGTTTTCTAAAGTTTGCATTATTTGAAGTACTTCTTTTACTTTATTTTTAATTATAAAAATACCTGGTACACGGTTTTGAAAGTCTTCATACAGTGTCCAAGTGTATTAAGCACTTTTAATGGAAACTGAGAAGAAAATGAGTAAGTATTTAGTTTTAGGTGTTGTTTAGTCAGTTTCATTTGAGGAACTTCTCAATTTCTTCTCTGTGCTTAAGATGGTCAAGTACCTAGAAAAAAAAAAAGAAAAAAAAAAAGGATTAACACAGGATCTTCCCCACAGCACTTTCAATTTGAGACCCTCTAGACTTTCCAGAACTTAAGATATCTTGGTAATTACCCTCTTCAAATTAAAAAAACAAAACAAAACAAAACAAAAAAACCCTGTTAAGACATTGAGGGGAGGATAAAAAGACTAACAAAACATAACATTCCATTTGAATCAATAAAAACCATATCAGAACTATGTACTAATTATTGCATCAGGTCTATCTCATGGTATAGTTATTCTGTGTAGAACATTTCACATCAACAAAATATACACGTGCTCAGAGAAGTGAGAACAATGAGGTGAATTAAATTCTGCTTGCTAAGACATCTCCCTCCCTACAACTTATATTCAAAGTCTATCACTTCCTTGTCATGGGTTACATATAACACCCAAATAAATCTGCAGGCCCTGCTATCGCCATTAACCTGGAATCTCAGTCTTCACTGCCAGTCCCATACTCACTGGTAACAGCTTCCTATTATCCCCTTCCACTAGAGCATTACAAACTTCCATACATCCCCCATCTGTCCCCCAACGTTCCTCCTATTTCTTTAGGTTCAATATAATTCCAAATCCCTCTAAAATCACTATTTCCTCAGCAGGAAATCCTTTCTAAAAGGAGTTCTGCTCTTCCTAGTCCCTCAGATTCACAAGGATCACATTTACCATTCTTATTTAACTAATGCTTCATCTTCCTCTTCTGAACAAATTAGTCATCAAAATCTCACCCCCCTACCTTGGGTACCACTTCCTACTATCCTCTCCAAGACAGTCTTGCACTTTTCTTGGTAACAACTGGCTCGTGGTTTCATCCTCCATGTCATTTCCTACTTTCCTGATTTTTCTAAGACTGTAAATTGAGATCTAATGTCTATCTCATCTTCTCTATTCCAATACAGTTTTCACTCTGGACTGGCAATTTGTTCAAGGTCCTGAAGTTCTGAAATCCTTCCTTCTGATTGTTAAGTCCTAGCATTTCACTTTCTTACTTGGTCATTCTCCCTGAACCTGCTCTTGGCCCTGCTGCAAACTTCCAGTCCCTTGGTCATTCTTCCTTCCAGAAACCCATTAATCCCTTGCTTCTTTACTCAACCCCATACACAAGCCCAAGTAAGTCATTCCAAAAATGCCTTGCAAACATCCTTGACTTCCTCACTGATTTAACCGTCCTATCAATTCAATTCTGGATAAACCCCACTACCTGCTCTTTGCTTCTACTTGCAAACTGTCAGAGAGCAGAAAAATAGTTATAAAATGTCATTGGCTATGTTCACTATTAAGGTACACTATATCATACTGCACACACACAAATGAACACTTTCAA